>NC_069725.1:15064107-15420269 GCF_027358585.1 Pangasianodon hypophthalmus
CAATGCATGCATGTGCTCACATTCGCTTACTTTCACGCCAACAATACAGACGGACACGCCAGCCAATAAGAGAACACCTATAGTTGTTGGGCTATATGTATAGCTGAAAATTGCAGAGACACATGCAATGCCACTCCCTACATTCCCCTCACACACAGTCTAGATGCACAGCTTCTGAGAGTCTGGACTGAAACCAAAACACAACTAATTACAGCTGAATGTCTCACAGCAGCCCCACAGCTCACTTGCATCCCTCAGAGGCTCCCAGAGGAAAACCCTTGATAATGACAAACTGCTTTAGAAAATTAGGAAGGCTTGAATTTGACCCCCTCTCCCTATTACCAAAAGAAGAATGCCCTAATTGGCATTTGCTAGTGACCAACGTAGCTCAGCAACCAAGCTCCAGCCTCAAAAACTCCAGCCCAAATCTATTTCCATGACCACCAAGGCTCAGCGTAAAGGAGCAAAAAGTGGGAACTTGATACGGTCGTGCCGACCTTTTGTTATCAAGTACAACCTGGCTGGAACAAAGAGTTGAGAAACTTTATATGGCTTTAACGGTCTGATTCTCCCTTTTATTGATTTATCCATCTTTTTTTTTTTTTATCTCAGTGTACGCAGCAGTGACAGGAGCTGTCAGCCAGTCTGGTCAACACTGCTACATTATTAAAGGCGTGGGCAAAGAGGAAAGGTAAGATGATACCCAGGTGCCTGGTTATTGTCCTCTGCTGGCCTGCTAAAAGCAAACAAACAGCCTGCTGGAGCTCATTCAGAAGGAGCAGCATTCAAAAGGAGTGCTAAAGAGAGTTAAGAGAAATGAGGCAAGTCATTGAGAGCAGTGCTGGAAGTGGTGTTTAAAAGCAGCCATGACGTGGCTACCGAGGGCCCTCTGGAACTATGCTAGGTCTATTTTACCAATTTCCAGAAATACCTCCAGAATTAAAATTAATAGAACAGTAACTTGTTAAACAATCAATCTGATTCCATCTGTTTAGCAGCAATGCACCTTGCAAGCAATTACTGGCATCAGCTAGCACTTTAGCGAACAGCACGACTCACCACGGCTCGGCGTTGCTCACCCTACTCCTCCTCACATACCTCTACTCATGAAAGCAGAGTTTCGATTCAAAATTCAAATAAACCATTTTGAAATGAAACCAGGCATGTCTCATTTGAAGTTAATGTGCTATATTTCTCTCTTTTTCTCTCTCTCTCTTTCTCTCTCAAGTGAAGCAAGAAGCACAAGACACGGTGAGTTTGTGTTAATGGAAGCATGCACACTCAAACAAGTGTGAAAATACTTCGACCTTTAGCTGTGCATCTGTGGCTGAATCTCAAATGTCTTTCTACACTACGCGTGAGGGCTCTAGGTAGGGCGTTCAGCTCTGTTACATTATATCTAGAACACAAACAAAAGCCATTTGAAATGTGCCCTAACTAGAAGAGGGTGGATTTTACTTGGCTCGCAGGGAAGTAACATTATTCTGGGTAAATAAATAAAAAAAAGAATCTGAACCATTAAACTGCTGTTCAAAACTGATGGTTCAATCTGCCAAAATAAAAAAGAGAACAATTTAAGAGAGTGAGAAACTTTGACAGTCACTACACCAGCCTTCAGCTAAAAGAATTTCAGCAGAGTTCAACCAGAGTTATTGATCAGGAAGTCAACTGCCTTTGACCAATCAGTGCTCTGCTCTATTCTTAGCTCCACCTGTGCGTCATACTCTCATGCCACACCATCATACCACACGATGTATTAGCACTACAGGAAACATTGATAACACACCATACTAATTTATTATGAATGCACCAAGGCCCATATTACTCATGTTGGCTAATAATTACAGTTTTCCAGGAAAATTTCCAGAATTATGCTTATAATTAGTTATATAATTACATAATTATATTATTACTTATTAAACTAAATGATCCAATTCCATCTGCTTAGTAACAATGCAACATCCACACAATTCCAGTGCTTGGAGAAAGAAAAAGAAAAAAAAAAAAAAAAAAAAAAAAACACACTTGTTATGAAATGACAATGTTATGTAATGAAATTTGTTATGAAATGTTTAATGTTTTATATAAGAAGTATTCAAACGTGAGGTGTAAGGAAAAAAACATTAATATTTAAAAGCCTTTACGCATTTTGCATAGCACAACAGCTGTCTGTTTCTTAATAAAAGCAACAGATGAGCCAATCGACATTTGCGCAAGGTGTTGAACTCTCTGATACTAACCGACGCTCTGTGGAAGCCCCATCCTGCCTACCATTTCACACTAGTAATGTTTTAGCGCATAACCACAGTGCTTGAAAGCTGCACTGACGCAACACCCTCGCTTTCTGACAAGGTAAATGGAGAATATTTTGAGTTAGCCAAAACTTTTCGGATAAAAATGGTAAAAAAATTAATAAATAAATAAATGGCGTTTTTTTTTTTTAACAAAGTCGAAAATTTTGAGCAAGAATGATTCAATAGGCATACAGCTAAGTGTTGAATCGAACACTTTACACATAATGTTAATGCGAATGAGAAGAGGACAGCGATTAAAAATGCTGTTTGTGTGCTTTGCTGTTAGGAGCAGTTATGCTGAATGTCATGTTCATAATCACAACGGATTGATGAGAACTGCGTAATAACGCAGCAGTGAAAAATTGAGGCCCTGAGTGAGTTTCTGACTGATCTGTACTCACCTGTGACGGCATCATAGAACTCGTCCTCATTGTTCATTGTATTGTCAGACAGCCAGCGCGAGCCACTAGAACATGGTCCCTCGCGGATGCTTGGCTGATGTTCCTGACTGCACGAACCCCACGCCAATAATCCTGTAAAAAGATAAATATGCAGGAACACAAATTCATCAGTAATGCACAATAATAAATCAATCAGAAATAGCACAACTAATATGACACACGGTGCCTTGTGCACACTCCTTATTTTCATTTAGAGTTTAGAGTACACTGAATTGCTGGATCTGGGCCTTTGTGGAATTTGCACTTCCAAGCATCACTTACACTACATGCACAACAGGTAGTTTTAGGAAATCGTGAGTCTCCTTACTTGGGCAGGTATTTTGGAACATGCATGCTAGAGAAGTGATCTTTGGACTCCATCACCAGCCGCTACACACCAGCCTGTGTGTCTCCAGCTGATGGACCGATAAGCTAACATGAGCAAAGAACATAGCCACTAGTATGCGCGCCTTGATCCCTGTAATCAATCCCTGAGAAGGCTTCTGCTAAGACAAACAATCAACAGAGGAGGCTAATTTCACTTAACACATCATCTTAGATGAATCCTTCCTTCTGGTTTATTAAATGACTAGGCATGCATACATGAAACATGCCTGATTAATCCAAGAACTTGTTTATAAGGGCCTAAACAAGACAAGGACAAATGCACTAAGATGAGATGTTTATAGACAAAAAAAATAATAAATTCGTACTGCTCTACTTCGACATGGTAGTGAATCACACATGCAGCGCAGACAAATACTACTACTAATAATAAAAATAATAAAAATAATAATAATAATAATAATAGAGAAATGGATGTGTTCTGTCAACTAGGGGCCAAAATTTTTGGATAAAATCAGCTGTTTATGATCTGAGCTGTAATTGTAATTATAACAATGTTATAAAAAGTTATTGCTATATCTCAGGACGGTGTATTGTAACATATTAATTCATCGTGGTAACAATATCGCACCACTTTTATCCCTGGCCTTATTTATTCAAACCCAGTTTAATAGTGCTAAATACCTCTCTGACCAGCACGTGAGATCTAATGACAGAGCATTAGGGAGAGATAATCACGTGGTGCAGCTCATCATATCAAACACATCTCCAGAGATGCGCTCTAAGATGACGCTCTCTACGGCAGGATCGTGTGAACTGTGCTGGGTTTGCTGTTAATATTTCTAAGCTGAATGAGTGTGAGCTAGAGCACATCAGATCGACGGTGTGGGTTAACGTGAGCTCTCGTGTTCAGTGGGTCAATAAATGCTGAAAAGCAGCTGATAGACGCTCTACGTAGCAGCAAACGAAGCTATTTTATGAAGAAAAAAAAAAAAAACAGGTATGTTGCAAAACATTCACGTAGCTGGGCCTCGATAAGACTTATCTGATGTTATCTTGGATGTAACGCTACACGGTGTCCCTGCATGAGACGTGTACCGAATGCCTCGCAGGCCAGAGTGTGCCAACAATCCAAATGGTTTTGCTGTGTAGCAGTAAAGGGCACCACAGAAAACAGGTTACTATATAAACTGATCTCTCCGCTAAACACAAAAGCACACAATCATAGGACTGCCCTTGCCAGGAAGAATAACTACACACCATTTTACCTTCAAATTAAAAAAAAAACAAAACAAACAATAATAGAACTATATAGTGTATACACAATTATCAGCGTATGCAAACTTACCCTATTAAAAATCAGCTCAATGATGTATTACACATTTTAAAACACATAACCCTGCTCACTGTGACCTAACAGACCTAAGTGATTCAGAAACCATGACGCAAGGCTGACTGTCACAGCGCAACTAATTCACAGGTTTAAAGGGCAAAGATCAGGCTTACCCACTCCCACACAAAGATAAATGACTCTACAAGAAGTCACCCCACACATGATGTGTTCCAGCTATCTGTTTCATGGACCTACTGCAGTTTCACACGCTGTACAGCGGAGCCATTTATGGCCAGGAACGACAAAATAAAGGGCACCAAAAGACAATGGAGCATTAATGAGTCTACAGTGAGATGGAGCTCAGCACTGAACGTCTGACCTTCTCTGAATCCTGATACATTATTAACGCTGAACTTTCAATCAATAAAATATCATTCCCACTGTGGGTTGTTAAAGGAAACACGTTAAATATGTTTATACTGAAATAGCTGTAGCAGGCTTAGTGATTCTGGTGTTAATCTGTCGGTTGGTGCTGTTTTTTTTCTGCCCTGTCTGTCGTACTGACGTCACAGGAAGACGCTGCTAGCACAGTTACAGTGGGGTTTAAAAGTTTCAGCGATATCGAGCCAAGAGATAATCGTCAGATTTAAATCCTAGCTCTTAAAGACAACAGAGCAAGAGCTTTTGTTCCTACTCACCATTTTCCAGTGACATTTAATTTCGCATTAATCAGTAATCCAGTGTAGAATGAGGGGGAACAGATAAGCTGCAGAAAGCAGTGCAGCTACACGAGTCACGGCAGAGACTCAGCTCGGCTTGTTAGCAGTATACTAGACAAGCACAGGGATGCTTAAACGTGGAAGCGAGAGTCCTGATGAGGAAGCGAGAAAGCCGAACAAACTAAAGTAATAAAGCACTGCTGCATCAGTCTCTTCACACAGAGATGAAGCAAGAGCTAGTAATTGTGGGTAATGAGGTAATGGGGTAACGACCAATATGTAAATAGATCAACATGTCCATGATAGAGATTTAAACTAAAAAAAAAAATAAAAAAAGTGGATGAGGGTGAATTTTGACCTTTAAGGAAAGGTCCAGTCTCAGTCACAGATTCAATAATATACATGCACTTATACTTGTATAACAAAAACTAAACATCTGTAAGTGTTATTATTATATCCAATCCTCCACCTGCACACAGCCCTGTGGCAAAACACTCCAGTTTTCACTAATTCAGCAAAAGGTCTCAAATATAGTCAATGCTTTAACAGCTTACCCCTTCTCCACCCACATCTCTGGCATGCAGTTTATTTTAGTATTCAGAGAGCAGAGCTCTGCGTGGATGAGTAAAGCTCGCTCGGAAAGCGAGTCCAAATGCCCTGTTGAATGACACCTGGCTAAATAAACCCAGCCTCAGCACAGTGCAGGTGCTGTATTGTCTATCAGGTCTAAACACAAGAGTCGTTGTTTGAACCCGGAGAGATGATCGGCTTCTACTGTGCGTTAGTTTGCACACGCAAACAAACACAGCACCTAATCTCAACTCCAGCCATCATGAACTTCACATCAGCACTGCCATCACGACGTGTGTTCATTCAGAGAAATGTTCAGTCCCACGCTGTGTGGCAGAGAGTGTGTGCTGCTACAGTAGCGCTACAGACCGAAATATTGAGCTTTTGCTGCGAGTTTTGATATTTTTAGTCTCTAGATTATATCTGTGGATCACACAAACATGCACATCACCAGAGACAGGAGGAATGTTTAAATACTGTGGAAAAGTGTTGCTTGGTTATGCATCCAACTCTAAACCCCCAAGCTGATTATCTTTTCCTCTCTTATGGATACTTATTATAATATTAAAATTAGGTGCATCCCTAGTCACATTTAGCAGACGCACCTAACCAGAGCAACTTACATACGTGCTTTGGACAAAACACACTCACACTAGTACAAAAAGGTTCTGGTCTAAAAACACGACAAGGCTAAAACCCTGTTGCATTAATGTTAATGTGATAATACAGCATACAGTAGAAGTTGTTTTTTTTCCTTCAAATACATCAAGCACAAGGTTTGACATGCAGCAAGGCTGAAATTTATATCATCACATCTATAGAGAACTGTATGCGAAGTACATTTCCTCTTTCCCAAAAGTAACTTGCTGATTCAAACTCAGTATAGCAACAGATGAAGGCGTCCTGATGAAGAGTGAGCATTTACAGCGTGTGTGTGTGTGTGTGTGTGAGCTTGGATGGTGTGTAAAACTGTATGAAGACACGCATGATACTGTAAGTAGCAGTACTGGTCTCTCCTGAGTTACTTCATTTATATCCTTACTCGACAACATGCATGAAAATCTACAGGCTGCAAATAAAGCAGTGCTCCAGTTCTGAACTAGAATTACAGCTTGAATATCTGTTTAAAAAAAAACAAAAAAAAACCTACAATCTAGCATTTCCAAACATAAAGGATGGACATGTGTGATTAAGTATACACATGAACCGTGTACCGTGATGCAAACAGGTTTGGGTAAGCACAAAGTTCAGGGCTGTTCCTGTTACAAAGTCAGCTCTTGCACAAAACACTAGACTGACGCTCACTCTCGGTTCACACACCTTCAAATCACCCGTCAACTCTTACACACATTTGTATCACACAAATCAAGCTTGGGTTCACACGTGACGACGCGCAGCATGAATCAGCAAGTTCATGTGCAAGACACTGATGTACAGACAACTGTACACACCTTCGGTCTGACATACCTGCCGACCCATGTACCTGCCCACACTCAAACACACACACACACCCACACCCACACACACACACGCACACACGCGGGGTGCAACATACAGCCTCTCTGGAATGTTTACGACTGCTCACCTCCCTGAACCTGCCTTTAACTCAACACTTATCAGCAGCAGGAGTGCACACTAGGGACTTGAGGAACAATGAGGTGCAAGACACCACTGGCCTGCAGGACTGAGCATCACAAGTGACAGGTTGATGCTTCATTATTTAATCATTTTATTTAATATCAAGTTTAAGAGCATGGTGTTGCTGCAGCGCTCTACAGTCTGATCCTGAGCTAGTGTTAATGTCTGTGTGGAGTTCTGCCTTGTGCTCCCCGTGTCTGTGTGGATCTCCTCCAGTTCCACCGGTTTCCACGCACCTCCTAAAAAACATGCTGGTAACTGAACTGGGGAATCTAAATGATCCATACGTGTGAAACTGCGTGTGTGTGTGTGTGTATGTGAGAGTGTGTGCGTCGTGCCCTGTGACGTCCCATTCAGGGTGGATTCCCGCTTCATGCCCAGCGCTCCTGGGATAAGCTCCAGTCCCGCAGTGACCCTGACCTGAATCAAGCGCTACTAAGTGTTACTGAAGATGAATGAATGAGTGAATGAATCTCCGAGTTGAAATCTTCAGTCATTTAGAAGCTCCACATGAGTTTCAGAGTCTTCTGGAGTACAATACAATAAGAGTTCATTGAAAAACAAAATTCACTATTACAAAAACTGAAGTTTAAGAAGACAATCACAAGAATAACTACTAATAATTAGTACTAATAATGTATTGGATATTTATTAGTGCAGTATTTACACAATCAGGTGCAGCTCAAGGAAGTAAAGGAACTCCACCCTATGAGAAACCCTGCAATAAACTAGAGCTGGGTGATAAGCTGATAATATCAATATCACAATCAATTACACCACAAGCAATTTTCTGACAGATGAGCAGTTTTATAGCCCAAACTGATTGTAATAAGTGACTGCTCTCCTTTTTTTTTTTTTTAGTTTGAGTTTTCAGATGTTAAATAAAAATATGATTGAACTTACTTCTTTTATACACACACACACTTACATACACACACGACACTACTGTTTTGCTAGGAAATCTAACTATTGTGATATCACGCATCATGACAATTGGCAAACAAAAAGAAATAAAAGGTTCCCATAAACAGCCAGAATATTATTTTAGTGAGTTTAATACTTTAACAGTTCATAAAATATCCTTGGATCCCCTTATTTTATTTTATTGTTATTGTTATAATAATACTAATAATAATAATAATAATAATAATAATAATAATACAGTTAAAGGAGATTCTGGATGCCAACAAAAAAAAAACAAAAAATAAACAAACAAACGAACAAAAAACAGATAACTAGTAAATAATGACAACTCAGAGTTATATAAAAAGAAATAAGAAGTTCCCATAACCAGCCAGAATATTATTATAGAGAGTTTAATACTTTAACAGTTCATAAAAATATCCTTGGATCCCCTTATTTATTTATTTATTTATTTTATAGTTAAAGGGGATGCTGGTTGCCAAAAAAAACAAAACAAACAAAAAAAAACTGATAACTAGTAAATAATGACAAGTCAGATTTAAATAAAAAGAAATAAAAGGTTCCCATAACCAGCCAGAATATTATTACAGAGAGTTTAATACTTTAACAGTTCATAAAAATAAGGGGATGCAAAGATTTTTTTTTTCCCAGTTAAAAAGGATTCTGGTGGCCAAAAAAAATTTAAAACCACCAGTTTGACAAGCTCTGATGTAGGAAATGTTGAGCTGATGGCTGGTATCTCAAACCCCAGCAAGGTGCTGTTTGGACAGAATCATGACTGTCCTCTGAGTCACTCTAAACACATGTCACAAAGTCAGATGAAATAACCGGAAATGGAATGTGAGGTAAATTCACAGCACACACTTACCTGCAGCAGAGAGTTTGTTTAACAGAAGCAGAGGGGATCAGTACTAACTCTCACAGCTCACAGCTCACAAGCAAGCAGCAGCCTGAGCCTGTAGCTAGTTAGCTCGCTAGCTGTGCTAATAGAGTTTCGCATCACTCCAGTCCAAAGCGTAACGTATAGCTAATAATGTTTACCATGTGAACTGAGTAATGACAGTAAATAACATGTCTCTCTGTGGCTTCTACACTGCAGCTTGGTGCTCGCATCACCACTGTTCAAGTGCGGATGCTCGCTTACAGCGTTCACTTCAATACATTCCCCATGATAGCTACAAGCTAAAGAGCAAGCTAACTTACAAGGTCCCAGTGCTCAGAGGCTTCACACTGACAGACATGGTGTACACAAGTGTTTATGCGTGTAAAAGCAGTCAACAGCACTACAGTAGAAAGGTAGAGAGCTCATTTCGTACCTGTGCTGATTTGAATGTGATGTAGTCCAGCGCCTGCTTCCCACTGAACCTCTGAGTGCTGGGACGCTAACGCAGCTGACACAGAGACGGAAGTGCCTGAAGTAGGCGGGCTCATGACGCGCCGATTGGCCAATCGCAGTCGCTGGATTTTGTCGCCTGACATCATTTTAAGCTACGTCACACTGTGCCTGGCTGATAAATGGTACATATGAGGGCGGCGCAGTGGATAGTGCGCCAGCTGCTGCTCCAGCTCCAGGGTCCTGGGTGCGAAGCTGAGCTCGGGTTACTGTTACATGTTCTTCCTGTGTCTGTGTGGGTTATCTCTGGATTCTTCAGTCTCCTGTCACCTCACACGCCCCTAGGTGTGAAGGTGTAGAGCCCTGCAATGGACTGGTGTCCAATCCAGGACATACTGTATTCCCATCTTGTTTCCAGTGTTCCCAGGATAGACTCAGAATCCATCCCTGACCAAAATAACATTCTCACTGTAGATGAACGAATGATTCATTTGATCAGTTAGGTCACTACATTCAAGTTCATCCATGTGTGTATTTCTGGGCAGCAGGTAGCACTGCCGTCTCACAGCTCCAGGCTTGGGTTACTGCCAGTATGGAGTTTCACATGTTCTCCTCGTGTTAGTGTGGGATTCCTCTGGGTTGCCCCTAGGTGTGAGTGTGTGTGTGTGTGCTTGCACATGCATGATGCCCTGCAACAGCCTGGCATCCTATCCAGGGTGTGTTCTCAGCTTGCATTCCAGATGGATCCATTGCAACCCTGATCAGGATGAAGTGCTTACTAAAGATGAATGAAATCTTCATTTTGTCAGTCAGGTCACATCTCCATACAAGTTCATCCATTTGATTTTGTCCTGATAATCTCTGATTTTTTATTTCATCAAATAACTTCTTACGGTGAGTATTGCATCACTGGTACATTATTAATGAGAGATAAGTTTGACCGGTGTGTATGATCCTTCTTGTTAATAATGTAAGCAGGCATCACTGATACACTCTTCTCTTCTTGTGTACCACAAATAGAGCGGCACACCGTGACCTTCAGTGACCCTGGTGCTAATAAGAAAGCATTCATGAGTGCAAAAGGGACACCGAGTGAGAAAGACAGAGAGGCAGTGAATGTAAAGGTTCTCAAGATCCTGTGAAAGGAGACAGTATAACTTTGCAGAACGACTTGAACTGTTTGCATATTTGGTGTGTAGTTAAGTGAGTGTTCACTGGATTGAGATGGACTGATAAGGAGAACTGAATAAAGACAACGATAGCTTCTTGAGTCTGAACCAAAAGGTTGCTAGAGTGAACATTCATCAGCAGCCTTCTCTCTCTTACAAGTTCTTGCAATTTAACTCTAATCAGAGGACAGTTTGAGTGTTTTTTTTCCCCTCACTGATTATTCTTTCCATTAAAAAACAGTGTTTAAAACCATTTTCCCACAAAAGAGCACTGCTGGAGATCATTAATGCACTATTACTGATTGTTGCTGAGTCATTGCTCCAAAATTTGTGGAAGTTTGAGGAACACAGAGCACAGAGAAGAAAGTCTTTCATCCAGCATTATACACGCCAATTACACCCACTGACTGTGCACAACATAGCCTTGTTCCCTACTCGTAAAACAGCCCAAATTTGTCGCTTTCCTACCCGCACTCAAACACTTCCTTACATTCGACCTTGGACTTGGAACACATAATGCAATGACTTTTCACTGTTTTTTTCTTTTCTCTTATGATTGTCACAGTTGACTTCTAAACATAGACCTCTTATGCCTTTTTTCATCGTACAATTGTACTTCCTGAAAGTGAACACTAGATGGAGCTAGAGCACTGCTTAACTACATTAATTTCCCATTGGCTCTGTTCAAAACTGAATACTATATAAAAGTTTAGTCTATGATTAAATACTACATCACATTCCTTAATAAATTGTCTTTAAATTAATTATAGTATTATAAATAACATAATATAACATTATAATAACTTTCCTATTAAATTTCCTATTACTTCAAATGCATTGTCTTTGTGCTCTTGATCAAACCTACGTATTTGTAACAAACTTTAGTATAAAATACACTACATGGCCAAAAGTATGTGGACACCTGACCTTCCCACCATATGTGGTTCTTCCCCAAATTGTTGCTACAAACACACAATTGTCCAAAATATCTTCATATGCTGTAGCATTACAATTTACCTTCACTGGAACTAAAGAGCACAAAACAAAGCTGTGCACAAAGCGAAGGTTCATAAAGACACGGGTTGCCAAAGTTGGTGTGGAAAAACGTAAAAGGCCAGAACTCTGACCTCAACCCCAGTGAACACCTATGGGATGAACTGCGCCTCCTCACTTGATCAGTGCTTGACCTCACTGATGCTCTTGTGGCTGAATGGGCAAATCCCCATAGCCATGCTCCAGAATCGAGTGGAAAGCCTTCCCAGAAGAATGGAGGCTGTTATAGCAGCAACCAGAGGCCCAACTCTGTGTTAATGCCCAAGGATTTGGAATGGGCACATATGGGTGTGATGATTGGGTGTCTACATACTTTTGATATTTTTGATCGTGTATATTCTAACATTTTTAGTCCCAAATGACTAAAGGTTTTACATGGCTTCAGAGCTTTACTACACAACTGGAGTTACAGAATTGAACTGAAATTAAACGTGTTATAACACATCATGCTGGGATAAAGTAAGCACAGTAAGCTTCAGGAAGCACATTACCTTGTTATTTCAGTTCTGTGGCAGTTGGTTACGAATCACTCGGTTACTATCACCTATACACCAACATGCAGCCAAAGCGTACAGTCATGTCCATGCATGAAACAATGCTAATCATGGAGTATTGAGTTGCAGGAATCCAGTGCCTAGTTTTAAACCTGCGAATTAATTTGTGTTTTTTAGTTTTGTCCTTTACTATTTCTTTTCAGGCAGGTCACATGATGGGCTGATTGGGAGAATCTGTGCCTTTCCATATGCAGACAGAACGTACAAGATACTCCGGACCCAGATTGGCACTGTCCTCATTAACATCCTCACACTCTGAACCAGACAAGACAGTTTAGTGAAAAAACAAGACAGTATTACTGAAAAGATAGTAATACCTCTGATAGGTTTCCCTCTGTCACTAACTTCAAAACTGTTATTTAGGCTAAAAAGGCTAGATAAGGGCCTAAAAGACATTTCACAATAATTATGCACATTAGCAAAGAGTCTATCAAAGAGGTTATCTAATATATTCTGCAGCCAGCTTAATATTTCCTCTTCACACCTTTATCTCTTTATCTCTCTAAGGAAATTAATAGCAATAACAAGTATTTTAATCAAATACTATCAAATAGAGAGAGAGGCAGAAAGTGAGAGAGAGACAGAGAAAGAGAAAAGAGAGGCAGAGGGAGAGATTAAATGACATAATAAATGTTTTGCTTGATCCTCTATAATTTTTTCATGTTAATTTCTGTGTAAAACATCACGCATGTAGTCAGGGTTGTATAAAAAACATATTTTTAACATTCATTTTTGTAAAAAAGTAAATGTCAGGAATGAATTTATAAATAAAATGCTGTGAAATTAGTGATATTGGTAAAACTCCATATTGTTTATCCATATTGTTTATCCGTATCCATTATAAAGTCAGCATATTTACTTTTAATTTGTTCCATTTACTCGAATATTAAAGCATTGTGTGTTGTGTTGGAGGACTTTGCTCTAAATCTAATGAGGTGTACATTTTTAATGATGCGTGAATGCTTACTGGAGTGCTTTAGTGATGCTCTAGGGCTTTTGCAAGCTCAGTGCAGAGCTCCAGCTTGACTCGGCCAGGACTTAAGCACAGGCCTGGCCTTCTGTATGAAGCAGTCATTAAAACCCAATTACAGGGCTTGGGCATTGTGCTCTGCACCTGTCTATCTCACTAACAGCAACCATTCTACTGCAACAGACATGTGCATGAGTTATTATTTAACAACCAATCCTGATCCTCTACAGCGCAGTGTAATCGCTGGCATATGTTTTGAGTTACAGATGTGTGATCAGTGTCAAGAGGGCTTTATTTATACAGCAGCACGTGCACTGTGTATTACACATAATAAAATGGATAGATTTACTTCCTGATTAACATATTTATCACACATCTTATCTGCCTCCATGGATATTACACATTACATTAACGAAAAACCCCACTTTTCTGTTTCATATGCATTACATTAACACACATATCTCAGACTGCTATACTGCACCTTCTTACTTCACACCGTGAGCATTTGCACTGGCCCACTTTTGCACTAATGTACAGTTAATGTCTTTATTTTTATTTTATTTTCCTAAATTTTTATATTTCTATATTTATGCTTATAGTTGTTTACCTTACTAATATTCTTTTTATTTCTTGTATTTTACTGTTATACTGAGCACCAGTACAGCAAGCCAAATTCCTTGTACATGTAAACTCACGGGACTTGGCCATAAAGGTGATTCTGATTCTGATAACATATTTATTATAAGGCTGTTAACCTATGGCAGTTATACAACCAAACAGATCTGACAAAAAAAACAAAAACAAATGAACACTAAATAAAATAAAATAAAATACAGGATAAAACAAAATGGAGAAGCTTCTACAGCTTGGAGTGTACAGATACGTACAGGGTGCAGGTTCACGTAGGGTCTAGATACCTCTAAACAATTACTCTGAAGCAGGAACTTTTATATAATATCCTGTTTCTTACCCTGACAAAACACACTGTTACTATCTGTAGACCTCTTCCTAAGAGTGCAGTGGGGTGTGTTGCCACCTCACAGCTCCTGGATTGTCGGGTTTGATCCTGAGCTTGGGTTACTGTCTGAGTGGAGTTTCTGTGCATGACCCATTGCCCACATTGATTTCCTCTGGGTTCTCTGGTTCTCTCCGACCTCTCAAAAACACGCTTGTGGTTAAATCAGCTACTGTAAATTGCCCCTAGGTATGAATGTGTGTGTGTGTGTGTGTGTGTGTGTGCATGGCTCTGGATCTACCACAACCCTGATCTGGATAAAGCAGTTACTGAAAATGAATGAAAATGAATAGCCTTTTGAAGACCAACATGTGTTGTTCTACAGTATAGTATATCTTGCATGATGCATGGGCCTACACTGCAGTACAGTAATCTAAGTAGGATCTAATCTCGGATGGATTTGAAACTCCTGCAGAAGGTCGAGATAACACTAGAAAT
This sequence comes from Pangasianodon hypophthalmus, assembly GCF_027358585.1. Taxonomy (NCBI): domain Eukaryota; kingdom Metazoa; phylum Chordata; class Actinopteri; order Siluriformes; family Pangasiidae; genus Pangasianodon; species Pangasianodon hypophthalmus. The sequence continues at coordinate 15,078,903 of NC_069725.1, forward strand.
GCTGGAGCTCTACATAAAGTCTCATGGGATTGACCTTTGGTGGAAAGGCAATCTGTAAAACTCCTGCAGGACAGCAGCTCATCCCCGGCATGTATTTAGCACTGGGGTCCAGCTTGCCTACAGGTAAGGTAAGAAGTGGTGATGGTGCTGAGGGTTACTGGTGGTACTGGTGTTACTGCTTCCTCCACAAGGCGGTGGTGGCACTACAGAGCTGTGAAGGCTGTGTTTAGCTGCTGGTCGTCACCACAGCCGCTATCTGGGCGGAGAGACAGTCCCACATTCACTGACTGCAGTTACACAGAGCAGAGTGGAAGTGGAACCGGTCAGGGAAAGAAAGAAGAAAAAAAAAAGCAAGAAGCGAGCACGAGTTGAAACGTGGTCCTAAAGCAGACAGTACAGAGCTTAGTCAAGCTTCTTCGGTGTTTCTATCTGCACCGGATTCACCTATTATTCAAGGTTGTTGTTGTTGTTGTTTGTTTGTTTGTTTGTTTGTTGCGGGCGCGGCTTTATTCCAGAGCTGAACCTCTGCCTCTCTACGCGGGGTTTTATTTCTCTTTCAGTCGGCACTGGAAAGCGGAATGAATGACCAAGACAAAGGTTGACGCCGCGTCCCCGACTCACTTCGTCTCGGTTAAGGAAAAGAGACTCAGGAGCAAAATGGAGACGGAAAGCGGGCGTGAAGCAGGAGACGGCGTGCAAGCGCAGGCGATAAGCCACGAGAAGAAGAAGCCGCACCGCGCGCCGTCGCCCGCGAGACCCAGAGACGTGCCGGGATGGTCCATCACCAAGATCCGGGGGGGGATCGGGGCGCCGACCCTCAGTGTGAAGCCGGGGGCCATCCATTTAGGGAGCCGTCTGTCCAGACGCAGCCCCGTTAGCGGGAAGGAAACAAAGGGTGAGAAGATGGGGAAGTCAGCGGGGAAATCGGCGCTGTCTGCACTCGGGGCTACGAAGAGTAGCGTGAAGCCGAACAAGGCCGCTCGGAGGAAAGTATCAGACGCCAGTATCGCGTCTGACGACCTGAGCAAAGACTCAGGCAAGGAGTCGGGCAAACTGTCGCCCACTGACAGCAGCTCCGAGCTCTCCGACTGCGCCTCAGAGGAGCACAAGCTCTCCACGGACGCGCTGAGCAGCGACACGGAGAGCAGCAGCCGCGGCGCTGGAGCCGAGAGTGAAAGCGCGCGCGGGGAGACGGAGAGACAGCGGCTCGCGCTCGGAGCAGACGCGGCGCAGGAAAGCGCGTCTCCGGGGGATGAGCGCTCCCTCACCTCGCTCGACAGCCGGATGCCCGCGAGCACATCTCTGGCCTTCTCCGATCTCAACGAGGACCTAACCGATGGCATGCACGAGGAATATCTCCGAGAAATCGAGGAACTGAGGTCGGAAAACGACTATTTAAAGGTAAAAGCGCGTGGCAGTAACTTCTGTTCAACTCAACCTGCATCTCTTATTGCATGATTATTACTGCAGTATGTATTTATGTGCACTCAGAGTGGAAGGTTGACACAAGAGCCTGTATGTTGTCCTTCTGCTGGATCACTCAGAAACAGTGGTGCACTGAATTTACTCTAATGCATGCATCATTTCCATGTTTTTAGTGCAGCAGCACAATTATTGCCAAAAGGAAGTAAGCTGAAAGACAAACGTGTTCATTATATAGTCTAGCCAGTTTTATTTGTGTGGAAATGGTGCACATATTTGAATTAAGTAAATGCAATGCATCACTTTTTTCCACTGATGGAGAACTGTACAAGTGAGTGTTTCCTATCATAAAGGGTTTCGAGGAGTTTTTTTTTTTCCTCTGACTATACAACTACCCACTGCAGAAGCCTTGAAGGTTTCCTTTTAAGTCCAAGTCTTTCCCCCAAACACTGCAAACACACCACTATGGGTTAGTCTTATTAGCAGCTTATTACGCCTCTTATAACGTTTAATTACCAGTGGAGTAGGCCAGAGAGTGCCATTTATCATTTCTGGAGGTAACTGTAAAATGGCCTCTCTAGCTGTCTGTTAGCTCCTGCAATATATTTTATAACCTAGTCTGTTTAGTCAAAATCTTATCCACACTGATACCAGTCAAACAGTTCATGCTAGCACTGTAGTAGTTAATCTGCTGTGAGTTGTCATTTATCCCATTGAGAAGATGATTTGTTATGGTGAGTGTGTAAATGACAGAGTGGATGATAAATGATGGCCAATTGTTCTCTAGTTCATATCCTCACAGCAGTCCACACACCGACCCACAATGCCGAGCGCTAGCTGCATATGTGCAGGCGTTAATACAAAGCACTTTGCAGGCAATAAACATGTCTTTGTGCAACTACGTGAAGTTCAACACAAGTATTCAGTTTCTGTATCCTAGTCATGGATAAACAGTGTTATAAGTCTGCTTAAAAGAAGAAAAGGTCTGTGAATTGTAGGCAGCATTAAGTTTAATTCGTTGGATACTGGTTTGTGAAGTATAATTTAATAGCTTATTCGTTGGTGCTTTAAAGCCCATTTTGACCCTTCCTCCCTCGTCAATTACACAGGATAATATTATATATAATATAATCTATTTTCTCTATTCATTCCTTATTATTAGTGTGATTATAGTAGCTGTTGTTTATAAGCACGTAGATCACATGACCCATGCTGCAGAGCCGACCTAGATTCACGTAAAACCTGTATACATTTACTTACCATGTACTATTATTCATCCACCTCTCTTAGCAGCCCTTTTGTTGACTGGTTCAGGTTGGTGATGTTTCCTAAACATTGCTTTGTTTCGCAAACCAGCAGCAGCAGGAGTAAATGGAACTAGACTGCAGCTGAATGGGCGCAAATAAAAGCACAAATACTAGTCTGATTGGATTACATGTCTTGCTCCTAATGAACTGAGATGGGACTGATACAGGCCATCTGGTCTGATACAGTTCATGGAACAATGGATCAAAATAACAGCACTTACATGCTTCATTAATCCTGTCTTATTTCAGCAGTTATCAGATTATAGAAGTGATAACGTAACAGTGTAGTACAAAACAAAAAGACACCTGGATTTCAATACAGTAATCAGGTTATGTATTAAAATAAATGTGAAGGAATTTCACATTAAACGTCACATCATTCTTCTTCAGTGGGCGATGTTGCAATGCAAATATATAGGCGTATGGCATATATATTTAGAAATAAATTTGATTGTTGACTGACATGTGCAGACCTGCAGTTACTCAAGGTGTGTGTGTGTGTCTGTGTGTGTGTGTGTGTATCAGGATGAGGTTGAGGAGCTGCGCTCAGAGATGCTGGAGATGAGGGACATGTACATGGAGGAGGATGTGTACCAGCTCCAGGAACTTAGGCAGCAACTGGAGCAGGCCAACAAGACATGTCGCATCCTGCAGTACCGACTACGCAAGGCCGAGAGACGCAGCCTGCGCGTGGCTCAAACCGGCCAGGTGGATGGCGAGCTCATCCGTACCCTGGAGCAAGACGTTAAGGTGAAAAACAGCGAGCACGAGTGGTGCCGCAGTGTGTTTGTCTGTTTATATAGTTTCTTTCTATAGTGTGACCATTAGGCATGTGGAGATGTTACATTGTCATTATTAGAAAAAAATATCAAACTTTTATATCATGGTTTATGATAGTCTCACAGTACTGTACTTACATTAATACAAATTTAGCTGCCTTTAAGTGAAAATAAACTTTGGTTAGCATTGCATTCAGAAATCCAGTCAGTGTCATAACATGCTGTGACTGCTAGTGAACTAGAACGGTTGTCTTTGCCAAGAAGGATATATGTAATGCTGACATTATCATTTTCCCGAATCTTAGGAATGTGCAAATGTTGACAAAAAATGCAGCCTCTTCCTTAATGCAATGCAGTGCTACTGCTGATCTTTTACATTGTTTGCAGTTACAATATTGTGTGTGCTGAATATCACTGTTTACACCACAGTGCTGCTGAATTCTCGATTCTGATTGGTTCAAAGGTGTTGATTAATTTTCTGTAACAGCACGCCTCTGACACTAGTGCTGGCTGTAATTCAAACCGGAGGTTTATATTAATGAGATCGTTCTAATATATTATTATTACTATAGTAGCAGCGAATACACAGGGACTTGTAATCTAAAGCTAATAATAATAATAATACAGAAAAATCCAACATATAGTTATTTAACAAAGAAACATGGTCGTTAAGTCCACTTATTGACCATGGGAGAGTCTTTAGGACCGAGGACTTTGCACTGTCATGGCAACTTGAGGTTTTTGATGTTATTAACTTCAAGAGAGAGGGAAGAAAAAGGCTGGGGAGGGAATGACTGTTTCAGCTGCTATAACGTAGGCGTTAAGAGGAACTAAGTTGACTTGAAGACATTCCACAACTATAAATGGTTAGAAGTACAACTTGTCATGAATTAATAAATTCAGCTGTTGTGGTATAAGAGACAGGAAACACCCTGGGACATGTTGTTATTGGAAAATAATCAGTTGTTGGGTGGTTATGCACCATCACACCACTCCTTTGTGGATTATTTTCCTATAACAGCAAGCCCTGTTGTGGTTTCTTCCTTACATATTGCAAAAACAATCATGTGCCTGAATTATTCTCTCATGAAACTCGCAAACGTACTCTCAGCTTTTTGGCTTGTCTGCTTTGTGAGAAACTGAGCTGTCTAACTGCAGTGACAGAAACACCAAGGGTCATTAATTTTTGCCTCATCCAGTGAACAGATCTTCAAATTTACTCTCAGGCTCTAACCAGGAGGAGCTCTTTAACAAGGCTTTTAAGAGCTTACGTTAATGGCTTACATGTGAAGTTATTTAGGCCTCAGTGTCTTGTGGCCAGGAGGACAATACTTCTTTTCTCAAGCCTGTCAGTAACGGAAGATTCAGGGATGATGTCATTCTCTTAAGCCACATCCTGCTACTGCCGAGTCTCGTTTTAAATAGCCAACATGTTCTTAGTAACACAAACAACAAAAGGAGCTGTGTCCCATCTTCAGCAAGGCTAACATGGCTGACATTTAAATCCAAATGATTTCAAGTCCATCCTGCTCAAGAGAGATTGTCCATGCTCCTGATTTAAATTGTGCTTAGCCAATCAAGAAACACTTGCCAATGGTTGGCACATGGATAAAATGGGTGTGTAAGAAGGATTTAAAAGTAAACACTCAGTGCGTGTCAGATTCTTTAAGTGCTAGCAGGAGTCTCCTAACAGTGGGCCAATTGTCTGTCTGTGCTACTAGTTACCAGTTCAGATTACACTGTCCTGCTGAGTGTTTGCTGTTTCAGCTGAGTTTAGACGGTGTTGTGGGACTGACGATGCCACAGAAAAACACTAAATCACTGGCCGTGCTGTGTCCGAAACGCTTTAAGGAAGCATGGTATTTACTTCTTGATTTATATTAACCCAGCAGAAGATAACGCTGATTGCCAGTTTGGACGTATTTCTTAGCTGAACTGTAAGATTTAGTCAGTTATAAAACACACTGCTGGTTTATAAATGTTTGTGTTACCCAGGATAATATATTGAACACAATTTTGATGTTTTTGAGGTTTTTGGGATATTTGGACACTTGAAAGATTGGCCACCAAATATCACCCCTCTATCAGCTGCTGTTTGGTACATTCTGAATGAATGACCACCAGTCACGGTTCAGCTGTGCTCTTGCATTACGTCTGTGTAACTGATGTTTTGTTTGATTTCGAATCGTGCCTTGAGCAGTTCCCACGTTTGGCTTTTTCCTGTCTTTTCACAGAGCACAAGATGATGTCATGTTATGTAGGTCATTAGGGAGGCTGTGAGGAGTGACGAGATACTTGGATTTTAGGAAAATCCCAGCACTCTTTGCTGCCCACTTATGCACTGAACTCATTTTTCAAACCAACAAGACACCCAGGCCCAGTACTGCTTAGGGAGAGAGAGACAGAGAAAAATACAACATAGGGAGAGAGAGAGAGAGAGAGAGACATGCTCTTTGTCTTCTACTTGGCTGTTGTGGTTTAGTGAATGTAGGTTGAAGAGGCACTGTAGATTTATCTGAAACTCTGTTGGCTGCAACCCTCTACAATTGAGGGCCTATCCTAGTGCAAAGAAAAATTCTCAAGATAATGGCTAAACTATGTAGGGGAGGACACGGAGAGCTACAATGGAAAAAGCTTTCCATGAGCCTCTAATTGGTGTTCCCTCCATGTCAACCAGCTCTCATTGACCCCAAACTCCATCCACGCTTACTGTCTTTACTTTTGCTATCTAGGACAAGGTTCTGAAAAATGGATATGGAAGTCATCCAGTCAAACCAACTACCAAAAGGCTTAATATCTGTTTTGTGAATCAGTGAAGGTTCCAAGTAGAAACAATGAGGTCTTCAGTACACAGGAAAGAGTGTTAAATTAAGAATGTTAAAAAAAATTACATAAAAATGGATGATGTAAAAGCAGAAATGAAAAATTAAAGCCAAATGCTACCACTCAAAAAGCACCATCAGCTGTCACTTGAGCCTGTAAAAGTGATTTTATGGTTAACACGGCAGAAGCTATATTAAGCTGTTGTTGTTGTTGTTGTTCCTCTTTTGGCTGCTTCTGTGAGGGGTCGCCACAGAGGATCGTTGGCCCACGTATTTGATTAGGCATAGTTTTTACACTGGATCCCCTTCTTGACGCAGCCCTCCCCAATTTTATTCAGGCTTGGGACCGGCACTGAGACGCACTGTTGCATGCAACCCCAGTAGCTGGGGTCGGTTCCCTGGCCAGGAATCGAACCCAGGCCACAGCAGTGAGAGCACTGTGGCCTAACCACTAGTCCTCCAGGGACCCCAGAAACTATATTAAGTGTTTTTAAAAAAAAAAAAAAAATTTAGGTTAACAATCATTGTAACAAAACTTTGGATGTTTAAGCAAAGACCAGCTAGCTACATATTAGCCATCCAAGTAAATTTAGCTACTTTTTGTGTTCTTAAAGCTGTGACATTGTTAGATTATTTTTAAATAATTGAGCTTATTATTTGCTCAGACTAGCTTATAAAACCAGCTAAACTGCTAATTAAATGACATCGTTGTTTTTGTTCATGATGTCAGTGCTGAAGTCGAATCCAAGGCTGGTATTTTTAAATGGGAAAAAGTCCCCATTTGGTCTGGAGCTTTAAATTTAAGTTACGTCTACAACTTGTAAAGTTCAAAAGGCTTAGCTGAGGTAATGGCTGATAGCAACCATCGCTAAGCAATAATAAAAACAAGGCCAAAAAAAATAGAATCTATCTACATCAGGAAAAGTGAGTGCCACCCCTCCCCCTTCCTCTTCCCCTTCCACATTCCACAGACAATGAGAGCCGCATCCATAATGGCTCATGTGCTGAGTTCACATGTCACAGTCAGTCCAAACATCTGACACAACTCATATCAGCGATGAGCACAGAGAAGCCTGGCAGCACAGGGACCCGGAAACTAAACACCATATTCTGCTGTCTCAGGCTTGTCAGTGCAAGAGTGCTACAATTAGCCAAAAGCAGTTTTTTTTCTTTGTCTGTAAAGGTACAAACAGTTGGAAAATGGCCAATGGTGTTGTTATAATTTGAAAATCATGTGAGTGTTGGATTAGTCATTTTACTGTTCCAAAGCAGCAGGTTCTAAAGGTTCACTCAAAAACAATACTGGATTTATATTATAAATAATTATACTGTATATATTATAAATATCAGAACACATGTGGTGGCCTGGGAAAACCCCTGACATGGGGAATTTTGACATTTTCTACTATATATAGTAGTGAAATTTGCACGCCTTACTGAACTGAAATATATTTCTCTTTTGCTTGTATCCTAAGCAGAATTAAAGTCATAGCATTTTAAACCTCCAAAGTGAAAAACAGAATGCATTTAAAGGTTTCATTTCAAATCCACTGAAAGACTTCATGGCCACCTCCACATTTATACCCTATTCTACTTATGGATAAACAGTATTGCCAAAAGATTAATTTGTTTACAATGGGAAATGAGTTATCACTTTTATTACCAGCATCATCCATATCAGTTTCTGTCTCATGCCCTGAGTTAAATGTTGCTCACAGCATTTAAATGCAAGCCTCATGGTCATTTCCTGACTCAACTGATCTCTGTTTGTGGTAACACAGGTTGGGAACCGCTGATTAATTCAGTCAGTTATGCTCTGTTGATTAAATTTCTTTTTGATCAGTCATTTAAACATTGTAAAACTTTGTTCTTATATTATATTATTATGTTTTATGTTAAATTGGATATAATATGTTACATATTATATGTTACATACAGCATATGTATATACACACAAATGGGATAGCGAGAAGACTGGACAGATGAATAGTTACAAATAAGTACTTTATGAAATCGATTATGTTATGATGAAACACTTTTTCTTTTTCTGTGTTTTTGGGGAATCTTTATTATGGAGTTCTGGAGAGTGCAATGAGCTGGGGTTAACTGAAGAGTAGTGCAGCTGGTTTGAGCTGGGTTTAATGAGTGAGAGTTGACCTCATACAGACCTACACAGTGAAATTCAGTTAAACAGCTGTTTTGTTAGTAGGGTGCTGGGTCAAGCAGGACCACACACATACACAGGCATCTCTTTGATCGCTAATTGCACCCCTTGGATTCCTGTTGTTGTTTATATGATACACACAGACAGCCGATTATGCCTCTGACTGGAGTAGGGTGGAGGAAACCAGACAAGGGAGGGAACAAGGCAGTTTTAACATCTCTAATGCCCCGTGATATAACACCTCCTTCTCACCTTTGAAACCCCACTGAAATCTGCACCAGCCCTTGTTCTCTCCTCCATCTTGGCTCTGCCTCTTTAATCCACCCCCAGGTGTCCTCCGCTTTACCATATCAAAGCAGCACCTTTTAGGAGTGTTAAAGCTGGCAGACAGATGCAGGTAGGTGGTGACAGACAGGGAGGCAGAGAGTTCAATGCAAATAAATCATCGTAGCTACTTACTTACTTACTCAGAGGACCGTTAAAAAGATGATGTGAGGATGCATTTTGATGCATTTCATATTTTTCATTTTGTTTGTGTTATAAATAAAGCAAATGTAACGAAATAATACAATTAAAATATTATGATATTATTGTTTTAGATTTACAGCTTATTTATTGCATTCTATTCATGAAGAATCATGATAAACACTGCCCCTAAAAAGCAATAGAAAGTGTCAAGAACAAACTCTGAAGGCTTGTATAATGAATAAGAAAGAGCATTGATTAATACTAACATAGATGACTCTCTGTGTGTAGCCAAAGTGCAACCAAGAGCGCGACTGTATAGACGGGACAGTACAAAGAGTAACTGGTGGAGTGTCAGAGATGAACAGAGATGGTTTATTCTGCAAAACAAAAATGGCAATGGATGTGAAGAAAATTAGAGAATGAATAGATGCACAAGTGAGAGGAGGCAGAGAGAAAGAGGCAAGGCAGGCTCTTGTATAAATTCAAGCGTGGTATGTGCACAGAGGGGTATTGTGGGTACCCAGCTGCTCTCTGGCCTTGATTCAGATTCAGAGCAGGGATTGGTCAGAGAGAAAGGAGAACCCCTAATGTAGTCAGACTCACAAATGTCCACTACGCTCTTGTCTTTTCAGCGAGAGCTGCCTTCTGTTGACTCCAACCCTCCTTATCACACACTCTGTCTCACCATCATTCACCTATTGGATCATTTTATAGATGAATATATAAAATAGCTTTGCTGTTTTTTTTATAGAAGGTTCCCTATCTTGCTTTTCGACAGGATAAAGTGATTACAGAAGATGGATGAAAGATGAATGGAAGTAACATATTCCAAAACATCAGAGCTTATTTTAACATACTGCTAATAGACTCCAGTTAACTACCATGTTTGTGTGTGTGCGTGTGTGTGTGTGTGTGTGTGCGACACTGATAACAGCCCTTCTTAGCATGGGTTTCTGATGGAAAGCTTATAACATACTCTTTTTCATGAGGGAGACAGTAATTCTACACCTACTGTTAGTCTACATCTCCTTAGTTCTGCTCTCCTCAACTAAATAACATAGAGCTCTAATTACAAGAAAAGTGGTTGCAATCAGAAATTAAACATGTATTAACAATGTAAAAATAATATTCAATTGTTATGGAGTTCTGTGTAAATGTTAAAATATCCAGCTGAAATGCTTTATTATGGTAAGATACCCTCAGCGAGGTCTTTCAAGCTTGTTCAGTAACAATTACTGCGGGAAAAGCTGTATTTCTTGCTTACGGCATTGCCAGGTTTTTGTACTAATTTGTTTCAACAACTAAAGAAGTGCCTTTTAATTTGTTTAAAAATTAGAAATTTGAACACCATGTGGAATGTCTTAACTAGGTAGAAATGAAGTCCCCTTTGTGTTAATATGGGCTAACATGTGGCCACATTTCCACACACATGCACACACACACACACACAGTCATGTGTGACTCAAAAGTCATAGGCCATTACAGTGTGCCACTAACTATAACAGCCTCTTCTACAGCTTGTGTTTCATGTCTGCAGTTGCACATTAGTCAGATGACCAACTTCCACTCGGTGTCATGAATAATAGCGACTGTGGTTTCTTTTGTTTAGACCACAGCTTCCCAACCCTGGTCCTGGAGAAACCCCTGTCCTGCACATTTTAGTGTCACATTTTCCCTGCTCCTAACACACCTAGTTCATCTAATCAGTTTATTAACAGCCCTCCCTGAGTTGAAGCGGATGTTAGAGCAGGAAAACGAGTCGAGAACCTGCGGTTTAGCCAGAAGATACAGTCTTTTTATATCTTTATGTCACATTCACTCTCTGCATTCCAGGTGGCCAAGGACGTGTCCATCCGCTTGCACAATGAGCTGGATGCAGTGGAGAAGAAGAGGAGTCGTCTAGAGAAGGAGAACGAGGAGCTGCAAGTGAAGCTCCAGGACCTGGAGGTGGCCAAGCAGGTTCTGCAGGCCGAGCTGGAGAAGAGCCGAGAGGTAGGACATGGGCCAGGCTTCTGAAACGTACAGTGTATTACTGTCTGCTGGTTTATCTGGAGGTATTAAAACTAACCGCTATTAAAAATAAAACTAAGTTAAACAGATCTTAGTGCATGATCTGAGGTTTATATGGAGTCAGTGTAAATTTGGTGATTTGTAGAGGGCATGATCAGTATTATTCTGGAAACAGGGAACATACATGTATAATGAAGCAGACTTGGAAGGGAAGTCAGGTTAAAGAGAGCTTTATATGAGCAGTTGGCTTTCACTTGACCGCAGTTTAACTTTTACACAGACCTTAAATATACATGGCTCAATAAGCATTTCAGATGTAGTTTTGCATTCTTTAGAGATTAGTTCATGGTGTGGTCAATATGGTTAGCTTAAGGCTTGTCTGTGCCTGAATATAGAGAGCTGCTGGTGTGTGTTTAGCCAGTGATGAGCTGTTGACTTTTGCAGTGTAAATGTCACGGAAGGGGAAAGACATTAATCGACTTTAATGGTAGACACACAAATGGGCTTTAATGGTGGACTCCTTCTGTGAGACATGAATGGTGTGTAACGTAGTTGTAAGGTTCTCCTGTATAGATATTTTCAGTTCATATTGTATGTTTGTGTGTGAGAGACAGTCAGTATGAATCAGTGTGATGGTTGTGGAAGTGAAACTGGTTTTTATTTCTATTGGAGAATGATTGATTGTATTGGAGTTTATTAGAGTTTATTATCTCAGAGGGGCAACAGAATGACTCATTTCTACCATCAATGAATGCATCACTGTAAGGGTTCATAGTTTACACGTTGATTTAAAAATCATTCTTTGACTGTTTTGTTTTGTTTTGCATGCTCAGATGCTCAGCTGCTGTTTGGCTGCACTTCTGCATGTGGGCTGGCACACAGAGCTGGCAAAGCCCTGATTGGATAAATTCCTGAGCTGGACTTTTCTACTGTTTACTGACCATTTGTGGTAGAGGACTTGGGCGTGTGTGTGTGTGTGTGTGTGTGTGTGTATTACAGAGTAAAGCTATCTGGTTACTCTAGTGATTATATTTAGTGTAAAACAAAGGGTTTGGGTTATTTTGTTAATGGAGTTTGCATGTTCTCCACATGTTTGGGGGGTTTCCTCCCCCAGTCCAAAGGCATTTCTAAAAAATTTTCTGTTATGAGTGAGAGTGTGTGTATTTGTGCCCTGAATTGGGTTGGCATCCTGTCCAGGGTGTCCCCCGCCTTATTCCCCGAGTCCCCTGGGATAGGCTCCAGGCTTCCTCTGACCCTGTGTAGGATAAGCGGTAGAGAAAATGGATATGTTGTTTTGTATTATATCTCAATATTCGTGTTGCTTTGGTTAGATTATACATTATAGTCAAATTATACATTACGAGGTGTCTAAAGTCTAATTATAAAGTCTGTATGTTTATAATTTTATGCCATTAAAGCATTATAAAAAGAGGTAGACAGAGATATTTATACTTGCTCTTAGATGAGCTGGAAGGTGGTGAAATATTTATCAAGAAATATACATAATGTGTAGTTCTGAGATGGTGCCCTCAAACTGAAGACTCCTTTACATTTACATTTAAAATGAATAAAATGTAGGGATGAGCTATGTGACTAAAAAGTGACATGGAGGAATTTTTACGGCTAGTGCTCCCTCTTTGCAGCCATAATTTTGATAACTTCAAACTATCAATCGGTGGCACAAAGTATCAGCACAGGATGCAATGCTTTTCATTCTGTTTAGACAGATGATCAACACACTGATCATCAACTTGCTGCACTTGCCGAAGGTCAATCAGGAAGAAGCACACTGCGCTTATTAAAAATGGCCTGCCAACCTCATGGCCTGTCATGCCAATGCTCCCACACACACACACACACAACCTTTAACTCTTGTCTTCCACTTTCTTACCATAGAGTCCTGTTTTCTCTCTCTTTTCCCATTCTCTTACTCTCTTCACTTACGTCTTACTCTGTTCCATCTGCATCAATCTTCCAGCTGTTAGAAAGCTTCACGGGGGATTTAGACAGGGAAGGAGAGCAGGATGGGGGATGTGAAACGTGTGTGTAAGATGGCTTGAGGCTGATATGGCATGGGATTTGGAGACAGACCTCTTGAAGCAATAATTGGCAGAGACTCAAATTTACAGTAAATTCCATTTTATCCCAAATGCTGTTAATCAGATATGTTTGGTATCACGTTTGCTTCAGATCTGCAGTTTGATATCTGAGGGTGACGTTAGTATTTCAAGTTTGTACAGGAAATACTAACGAATTTTGTGTTAGTCAACATGTAATGGTAGCTTGTAGACTCCAGTTTAGCATTGTGCAAACTGCATTGTGCAAACTGTAGCATGTGTAACTCAACCAAAGCAAGTTTAGATTAGATTAGATTAGATTCAACTTTATTGTCATTGTGCAGAGTATGAGTAGAACAGCCAATGAAATGCAGTGATTTAAGCATTAGGTTTGTATGAGGATAAACTAGTAGCTATGGTTGGTAGCTATATTAGCTTTGTAGCCTCAGAGCAGAGAAGAAAAACATCGAAAAATTATATAAAAATGTCTTGCTTGTCTAAATTTTGGGAAAATTATGTCAGCATAATTTTAATTTCTTTCATCAATATTTTTGCATTTCTGTTCTTTTAATGGGAAACATTCCCACAGGACCTGAATATATCCACATACACATCCACACACCGCACACCGCACACCACACACACAACTGCTAATAATTACCCATATATACAGGCATACCCGCGGGCTTCTGGTGATAGAGCTTGCATTAATATTTGGATAGTGCTATATCTGTTAAGGGCAAACCCTGAGAGGCAGCTCTGTACTCACCTTGTCAACCATTTTATCATTTTGGGAAGAGGACACAGTTCTCAGACTGACTTCAATGTTATTTATAACCTTCAGGAAGTTGCTGTTTTTGTTTTTCATGTAATTAGGGCCTACAGATTGAGAGAGGGAAGGGCCAGAGTGGAACTGATTTTCACTCATCTGCGCAGCACACTCACTTGGGCTGTCCACAATGACAAAAACCTTCAAGTTTAAACTCTTTTGACTATTTTCAAAGATATTGCACAGTAGGCAGCAGCTACAACACAAATGAAATAAATATATGCAAAATAAATAATAGACCTAAAATCAATATAAAAGGCTATAGCTAATTTCAAATGAAGATATTATCAAAATGATATTTTGACTAAGAGAATTCTGACTTTAATTTTTATGCTTAAACAGGCACTCTTACTTAATTTCCTTTTCACTGAACTGTTTTAAAATGTACTATTCTATTGATAAGCATACACAGTAGGCCACTAGCAATGCCTACTTAGGCTTCTCAGAGGGTACAAAATAGCAAATATCTGTCACACTTAGATGGCCACATAGCAATTTTGAAACTAACAAATCAGTCATTCATAAATAAATATTCCAGCAATGCTTTGAAAATTCTTTGATGCTAAAATAACTAACCACTAAACTGAAAGTAGCTTGAAGATGAAGGAAAGATGGGCTACCTAGAAATTGTAGCTTGTCAAGGTGTAAGCTTCTCATGATTTGTAAGCAGTAGAGTATCTCTGTAGGTAATTTACATTTATATTATTTGCACTGGGATGATCACACAACAGTCATTGTTAGAGTACCATTTATTATGCAGTGCTACACTGTGTGTGCCATAGATGCCTGTCTGAGCAGCTGCATCGCTATCATCTGCGCTTGTTGCTGTCATAATCAAGTTTGTAAGTTTTGCGTCTTGCTCTAACGCCTTTCTCTTCTTTAATCTGGCCTTTTCCGCTCCCCCTTTTCTTTTTTGCTGTCCATATTGATTAAAGGCTTAGAAGGCGCTCTGGTCTAACTGTAAACCTGTACATTTGTCATGTGACCAGCCTGGAATCAGTCGACCAATTAGGGCTCTCAGGAGGTCGCTCTCATTGTCTCATTGCCTTCTGTGTGGGGAGGCAGGGGCATGATCGATAGGCTACCAGAGAGTGTGTGTGTGTTTGTGTGTGTGTGTGTGAGTGAGTATGCGGCTCAGAGCACAATTGCCTGCAGTCTCTGCTGCAGCAAGTAGTTCTAAGTTATAAAGCTAACATGAAATTTACAGTTTGCAATCCGCGACCCACTGGGAATTCTCCCAGTTCTCCCGCCACTCCGGCACTGGGATGCGGTCATCCTAGAAGAGACCACTCCCATTAGTATAGAAATGTTTCAGCATAGGATAAAGGTGATCAGTCAAAATAAATTTGTAGTGATTTGCAGTTTCCCTCTAAGGGATTGAAGGGACCCAAACAATACCAGACAAATATCTCCACAGCATAACAGAGCCACCAGGTTTTTTGTTTTTTTTGTATGTCTGTATAGGAGCTCGGTGCACATTTATCAGTGACCATTTTACCAGAGCTGTCACTGCTGATGTGGCAAAAATATGAGTAACCATACAGAATGAATGGGAAGTGTTAGAAAAAATGTCAGGGATATACCATTGTATTGGTCACAGTTTAAAATTCCAAACAGGAAGTACAGAAATTAAAAGGTTTGTGCTGTCATGTGAGTCATTATATGATGACAAAGAATGTCTATTCAGATTCCTCTAGTTAAGTCGAGTATACAATTAGGACCTTAATCTGAGGTTCAACTGACAGACACCTCAAGTAGCCAATAGGAAGACTGAACAGTCACATATTGTATATCTTCATGATTCATGACACTTATACTGCAGACTCTACCAGCTTACACCTAATTAGTCACATATATAACTTAAATAACAACAAAGAGAAACTATTGTATTCATATTGGTGTGGGAAGGAGCTCTTATCCATCATCTGATCTGATCTGTCTCTGGTTTTGTCTCTAGAACAAAAGTAACAGTGTAGTCTATCTCTTTCACCTTTTCTAAGACTGGTAACTTTAAAGTAGATTATTATTATGTAGTATTATTATATATTATGTGTTTGTGGGTCATTATAATTGATACTATATATAAATATACATAGAGCAGCTGTATTTACTGTAGAGGTAACACACACATACACGCACACACACAAAGACAGGTCAAACACTTTAAAGCTGACACCAACATTTGTAATAACATGTTTACAACAAGATAGGCAAACATTTGTTCTGGGATTTGTATCTCACACATGTACAGATACAAAGAAAATATCAATTAAAAAAAGATTAATTATTTTCATGTTCCAGTAAAATACCAGGCACACACCCTCACCATACTGAGTTTAATGTCTGAAAATGTAATCGTATCTAAAGGAGAAACCTTGAGTGTTTGTGCATGTTTGAAATACCTCTTTCTTTTCACCACTGTCAGTTGTTTATTCATACCCTTACACACACCCATGGCTGTTGTTTTTCTATTCTTCCTTCTTTGTTTCTCCCTTATCTTTGGAAACACTTATTGGATGAGAGGTGTTTTGAAGTGTCGGGTTGCCAGACCCAGCGGGATACACTGATCCAATCGAGAAGCTTTTAAAAGGACCAGGGGTGCATTCACTCTGACTTGGTTTTGGGAGTCTGTTGGGAGCCATTGTTGTCTGGGTTGAAATGTTGAGTGCTGCAGGGGTGGGGGAAGGTGAGCGAGTGTGTATTTTGGCGTGTGTGTATGTGTCTGAGGGGTTGAAAGGATACTAAGGTTACTACCTTCAGCCTTCAACTGTTTACACTAAGTCTTTGTAGTTGTGGTAACTGCTCATCCATGCCTTTCATCTTTCACCTTGTACAAGTGAATATCATTAAGCAGAAGAAAGGAACGTCTGTTAGGGATGATAAGAAATTTCTGAATATTACAAAGCAATTATACTATATCCAGATGCTTGGACTGCACTCCAAATCACTTTGGATAAAGCCTCTGCTAAATTAATAAATATCAAATTAAATTATATATGCGTATGACAGCATATGATCATTTACATTCTATGATCAATACTTTTGTTTGCTTAGTTACTGTACAAGCCTTGGCAAAGGTGCGATCATCTTAACTGGGAGAGAGAGTGGTCCGTGTGATGCTTGCTCTGTGATTTGTGCTGTGAAAACTTTGGAAAACTCGATGTTTATCACAAACCAGTAAAAAGTAGAAAGCAGTAGAAAGGCTTTAATGTTGGGATTAAGGGTGCCTTGCCCTGATACTCTTATCCTGAAGAAACAGGTGCACACACACACACACACACACACACACAAGATCAGAGGTAATTTGATTGATAATTTGACTGATTTGATAGGGTCAGCACTACAGCACTGTCATCTTGACAAGTCATCTGTAAAGCGCACACATGTGCTCTCTCTCCTGCACAGTACATTATTCAGAACATCTGCCACTTCTATTTATGGGCTTAATGTTGTTCTAATAGTGCCGTCTCTAAGCTACAGCACCAAACAGCCTGTGACGTCAAACAGCATACCACAGAACTCGACAAGAGCCATAGTGACTACTTTGGCCTACAAAGAAGAATCACAAATTTTAAAAGACATATAATCTATGTAGAATTACAAATTGTTTTTGTTTATTTTTAAGGCCCAAGAAACTAGTAAATTGTATAGGAACATCTCCATACCTTTACCCTCCTTAACATATCCAGGATCTATAAATATACAGGGTGTACCAAATGTCTCCATACATAGGAGAAATTAGCACTTTTTAGCAAAATGTGTTCCAAAATTTTTCACACTTAGCTTACATTATATATATATTTTTCCGATAGTGTTTAAGACAATGCCTTTGACAAAAGAAGAACGTATTGAAATCATCCTCATGGCTGGATGGGCCACAAACTGATGTGGGCCACAAACACTTCCTCTCACTTTCTGATAAATTAGGACATTTGAATACATTTTGCTGAGACTCCAGGGTGTCCCAAAAGTCTCCATACATAGGGGACTATGTACGCCAGCACCATATCGGTTGTGCCTTCATCAGTGGATGTCCGTAGACGTCCACTTCTCGGTTGGTCTGCGACACTTCCGGTCTTTTTGAATTTGTTAATAAGTTTGGCAGCAGTGTCATGTGTGTGATGTGCTTGCCATGTTTCCTGTTAAAGTCCATCGCAACCTTGTGACAGCTTCCCGATCCAGCCATGAGAATGATTTCAATACGTTCTTCTTTTGTCAATAGCATTCTTAAAGGTTATCTGAAAAAAATATATATAATATAAATTAAGTATGAAACATTGGAATATATTCGGCTAAAAAGTGTTAATTTTCCCTATGTATGGAGACTTTTGGGACACCCTGTATAAAAATTAATAAATTAGGTTAAAAACAAAATTGAATACTTAACAAGTAGCTCTGGCAGGACACACCATCTTCTCATACTTACGGTAACGTTGATATTAAGTGCCACTGCAAGTGCATGTGTATAAATTTGATTTGGATTACATGTAACATATAGAAATCATTTTTAAGAGAGGGTTGAGTTTAGGGAAAGTAAAAGTCATTTAGGGAAAGTGAGCCATTCAGAATTAAATCAGTCAGCAGTTGGAATCAGTTCCTTCAGATTTAGAAAGATCTTTACATGTCAACATAACCAATGGCTCCACATTTCCTCTGTGAAATACAATGTTTGACATAAACATTTAGGTTTTAAAGGATGAGAAAATTGGCAGACGAATGGTTTTAGTTCAAACTTGACCAAAAATGCTTGAGTTCAAAAAATTAGTGCTGAGTGAGCACAGAATGAGTCTGATCTCTCAGATCAAAATTACGTTACTGTACAGCTTTTCAGTATAAAAAAATATAAAAAATTATATTACTGAAGTCCTGCACATTGACCTGACTGACAAAGAAATAGAGAGAAGTATTTCACTGGATCTTTCCTGCGATTTGATTTAACATAATGCAATGATGTTAAAACCATCATGTGCTACCAACTTCATTAATATTTATTAGTGAGACGGCTGAAAATTCTAAGTACATAAAACGTAATTTGGCTACTTTATTAACAGTATGCATTATTCCCTTGTGTCTACATTTAGTCTGGTATTTGCATCAGTCTAGTCATCCTGCATTGTGCTGAATCAGCCCTTAATAGGATTTCAAGTTGACAGTATATGGATGTATTCATTAATAGTTAAAAAAGATCGATTTACAAGCCATTAAAATGCCAACAACCACACTGAATTAAATTAAACTGCCATTGAAGGGGCTTTGTAGATTAATCAGGAACTAGAAGTGGTAGACATGATAAATGAGGGACAGAATTAACTCTATTACAGATTTGTGATTTTCAAAAGCTTCATTTATTTCTCTTTGAGAGAATCAGGGATATACCGTAAAGGTCCCTTTCTCATTTTTCTTTCTCATGCTGTGAAATGCTGATGGTAAGTGAAGTTTCTGCTTCAGTACTCTTGTTTGGTGATGAAGTGGAACTAGTGAATGACTATCATACACTCTCACATATACACATGTTCCAATAGTCCTACTGCAGAAATATATAACGGATGAACCATCCAAGTTATCCAGGCAAAGACAGAGTGTGTGTGTGAGCAAATGCTTGCATGGTACAAACACTTTTAGACTAGGCTTTGGACTGTGTTTGTTGTGTCTTTACACTAGACTGACTGCGTTCTTCTATCATGTCATCCTTCATAAAGCATTCAGCTTTGAGCCAAGGAATTTGACCTAGTTCCATTCTCACAGTCCTCCTCCAGACGTATACAAATTCGCTCTTCAGCTCTGAATCCCAGTGTTATTGTTACTGATATGAATGTGTAGCTGAGAAGAGGTATGAGAGAAATACACTAAGCTGTATGACTCTGCTGTCTGTCAGTGCATATTAGTGGTTAGCTGCTAGTGGCAAAACACCTTGCGTAGTTTCAAACACTGGTTGTCGTCATGCACAAATGGCCTTGGTGATTAAATTCCCCCTAATAGGGAGTGTAGTAGAAAGACAAGCAGCGGCACTCCTTTTAGATTCTCTCTTATATGCTCCATTACAGTGTGCATTGTCTTATTGGTTGTTAAGCCTTATTGTTTTCTTGATGCCTTAAATACTCGATTACGTCTATAAATAGGCCAGGTTTGAGGGCATGAGTGTGTTCTCAAAAGAGAACTGGCTTGCAGCTCTCGTTTGACCTCTCTCTGTATTCATCGTGGTACTGGGAGGTGCCCATATGTTTTTGCTACTGATTGATTGGGCATTGTTCTTATTCTTATAACAGTGCTGTCTCTACACTGGCATGCTAGATACTTGTAAAGTTGGAAGACCACTGGTATGGTCCAACCTTATACAATGAACACTATGCGGCACACTTCAGAAGGGGACCATCCACGGCAGCCTTCTGTATGGTTGCTCCAAACTGAAGAGATGAAAATGATTTACTTTGAAGGGCCCTTTAAGACACTTGCTCGAAACAGGAACAACTGATGGTTCTTGAAGGTCTTTACTCTTTAATTAAAATAGCTGTGGTAACTGTCAAGCTCACCTATAAATTATTGGCACCCATCATGAAAATGAGCAAAAATTACTATATAAAACTATACTATATACTACATAACATAAGCATTACTCAATGGACTGGTGATTGTGTTGTTGAACTTGTGTTTCGGGGACAGGCTCCTGAATCACCATTACCCTGATCAGGACAAAGCGGGTGTTGAAGGAAAGTGAGTGATAGTTTACACTTAAAAATATAATGACATAGTATAGTTTTGTGTAAACATGTTTTATCCGTGGCCAAGTTTACACCTTCTGGCAGAGGTAATCAGCTTTTGAAAGGAAATATCCTGGTACTTAGCAGAATTGGTACTTAGGACTGGAGTGGAAAGTGGAGGTTTCTGCCAAATTCCTGCCAAATTTCCCAATGTTCCAGACATGTGAATCTTTTTGTTATGGCCCTATTTGCGGTTAATGGTATTTTTAACTGCTTATATATTTTTATATCCATTACTTTATTTGTGCAGCTCAACAACTGTCTCTTTCGTGTTGAAAGTTCTTCGGTTTTTCCAATTGTAATGGCTGACGAAGGGATTTTTATATGTGTAACCACGCAGGCAAGCAAGACATGGTTAAAAACAACAGAGTTCCTGGGGATTGATAGTAAATGAAAAACAGTATATGTTTTTCAAAAATGACAAATTGTTTGCATTTACTTAAAATATTCCTTAGGGGTGTCAATAATCATATTTTTGCTATATATGAAAATACTATTATTTAAAATTATTTTATACAATCATTTTTGCTTATTTTTATGAGGGCCAGTTTACATACAAATCATATTAACGTTACATTTTTAAATAGTACATAGTTACCAAAAGCAATAATACAGCCCAAAAAGTTCCATGTTTCTATTCCTCAGGTAAGAGTTTGTATTGGTAATTGAAACTGTGACAGTATGGGGAAGGTTTTGATGCTTATCACGTAAGTTGAGGAAAATTCAAACTGAAGATTGGTCCGGTTTTGTCGAGCACATGTCCTCATTATCGTGCCCATGTCTGCACGATAATCTGCCTTATTTCCCTGTGGTTAAAGTCCTGTAACCACTGCTGCTTTTCATTGCCTCTGACTGAAATTAACTAGGAACAGCCTGCTGACATTACATCTGATTGGCCCACACCTGGCAGTAAAAAGCATGATTCTTCTAGTGCCTTCTCTAATGCCTATGGATACATTTGAAAAGCTTTTCATCCACAATGGCATTGCACCAAGTGTTTTTATGTGGTGTGTTTCAGCAAGGATAGCTAAACTAAGCAACAAAACCACAACAAAGTGTATTCTTTTTATGGTTGATAAAGGCACTGATCAAACAGTGGTCTCTCATATAGCAGTGAATACAAAGTACTTTGTTATGTATCCAGGAATTCTGTGTTTGTATTGTACATTGCTGTATTCATAGCTAATAGTAAAAGAAGAAACAAAGCAGGTAGAATGTGTCCTCCATATCTATTTTTTCTTTTGTTTGTTTCAAACATCAGTTCTTGACATTTAGACATTTTACGCAGTGGAGTCCGTCCATTTTAATGTACCAGAAAGAAGAAAGGAGGGTTTGGTGCATTGATGGAGAGATGAAAGTGTTTATGTGGCAGAAATACCCTTGTTACTAGGCTATTATGCTGGGTTATAATGTGGCTTTGGATAAACTGCATCTTTATTCATCATACCCATAAGGGAGGTGAGCTGGGGGGAGGTGGGTCTTCCATCAGACCCACTGTTCATCTCACTGTGACCTTTAGTTGACCTCTGTGTTGTTCTCTGGAAGGATGTTGGTGGGGAATGATTACATACTGTGAATGCCAGAGGCTTTTAAGCTGCACCTTGAGGCTCTGTACCTCAAGTGATGTTTCTGATTCAAACACAAAGCAGGATTTCTCTGCCTTTCTGAAATCTTCTTCTGTCATTAAACATTGTTCAATTCCTCTCCTGCAGGGTGTGTGTGTGTGTGTGTGTGTGCAGTATGCATATACACGTTGCTACACACCTCTTTAGCCCTACAGGGATTTAGCTGTAATTAGCCTTCCCTGGCTCTAATTAACAGTAAAGTATAATAATCTTGTAAAAATAACTGTCACATTAAGAAGTGGACACAAGCTCAAGCTTTGTTGGATGGTATGGCAACAGTCTTAGTGTGTGTTAACACACTGGTATCACTTATTCTACAAATGAGTTAATTTCTCTTACAGAGTGATTTGTAGATTGTTTGCGCACTTTAATCAGTCTCAGGGAGAGAGAGTTTAGCAGTGTGTGCATGTGTGTGTGTTTGTTGGGTGGGTGTATTTTGTCTTCAGCATATGGGCTCTCCCTAGGGCTCCATCTCAGGTGTCATTGTGCAGCTTATGGGGAATGAGGGTTGGATCACTACACAGCACTGGCCAATAAACTGCTAGCAGATGTGAACAGACAGGAGTGTGAGCCAATGCGGATTTTAGATGGAGAGAACAATAGAAATATAAACCGTAGAAAATCAAGTAGAGGGTTTAGAGGAACCACCTCATTGTGAGTGTGTGTGTTATTTGAGTGTATATTGTGAGGATCTATTAATGTCTATTAGGTTCTACAATTCCTTTTGCATAGTTAAGGAGAAGTGACAAAAAGCACCACTGATTCCACATTTCATTTCAGTTAATATTCAGAAATGTTATGCAAAAAGCATGCAAATGAAATAGACGCTGGCTTTATTGTTTACATGAGCGTAGTGTGTGTGTGTGTGTGTGTGTGTGTGTGTGTGTGTATTACTGAGAGAGAGAGAGAGAGAGAGAGAGAGAGATTATGTGTGTTTGGAAGTAGAGGAGCTGCCTCATGTCAAGAGGATTTTCAGGGTTGCCATTTCCTGGTTTTCCTCCTCCGTCTTCCTCCCCCCTCCTCTCCCCCTTCAGTTTGTTCCATCAGCCTCAACTGGCACTTTAACAGTCACCATGGGAACCTATTATGGTCTGTTGCACCCATCTGCATCTGCAAGTGTGTAGTGTAAAAAATCAAAAATGGTCACAGCTTTCAAAATTGTTCCTCCTCAGGCAGGAGTCTCCTGCTATTGTCTCAGAATGTTTTCCCGAGCACTTCTGCTTCTGCACTTCTGCACTTCTGCTGCTGTAGCCTGGCCTCCGACTGTCTGAGCGGCCGCAGGTCTTTCTCTGTCTATGACTCTGTTACTGAAGCTTGAAAGTACTATGAAGGTGCAGGATTACAAAACAACTCCTAATATCGAAGATGGAGAGAGAGAGAGAGAAAGAAGCCAAGAGTGCTCTCTCTCACACACACACACACACACACACACACAGTGTTTCCCTGCCTTTAATAATGACATATTATATAAACATTATGTAAATGTTTATCTTGATCCATCTTCTACTCTCTGTCTTTCTCCCTGCAGTTTAATAAGTGTGCTTATCATTTCTCGCTCTACCCACTGCACTCAATGGAAAGAGAGCAGGGACATTTAAAATGAACACAATGCCTTCCTGAGAAGAGCAGCCAGTGCTCTGCCTCGTAAACAAATCCAATACAAATAGACGTTTTACTATTTTCATGCCGAGTGTCTGAAATATCTTTCTACACACCACACCTACAATAGATATGAATATTTCATATTAGATATCTCTCATTTTTGCTGCTCTTTCTGTGTTTATAGAGAATAAATAGTGCAGTACTCCAGTTCTGCATGTAGACATGTGCAGAAGCATGTACAATAAAAGCCATTTACTAGCTAAACATTCTAGTGAAAACATTCTCAGTGAATTCATGAATCACTCCTCCTACACGAGTGGAGCAGAGATCATTCTGAACCGTGACCAGAGATCAGGGTCTATCAATGCAGCGCAATCACGCTTTTTCATCCCATGTGTCTGGTTTGGATGCTTTCTCTTTCTGATGAAAAGGAATGTCAGCGCAACTGTGTGCTCTTCCAACACAACACTCAATGCTCTGTGCCTCTCAAGCCCCGTTTTCACATGTGCTTTTATATCTAATTATTGCCTAACAGGACTAAGGGTTGTCTCTTGTGGGTGTGGAGCGACTGCTACTGTTGTTGTTTGCCAGTGTGCATTGCCCAGGGTTTTTTTTTTTTTTTTTTTTTTTTTTTAGTTCTGATGAGAAATTGTAGTAGTGGCTTCTGAAGCTAACACAAAATGCATTTTTTTTGTTTACATCTTACGTGCTAGGCTTTGCACAGGCTTGTGTTAGCAGATCAGCACAAAACAAGCTAACTGGACTAGCTACATCCACTGACCAGAGGCACCAACAAGCTTTAATACTTTCTTCCAACCTTTATTTTCTAAATAAAAAAAAAACTCTACACACATTTAATGAGAGGTCATATAGGACAGAATAAGATGAAAGCATGGTTATAAGTTTTCTTTCATTTTTTTTTGCACATCAAACAGGAACTAATTGCAGATAGGAACCAAAGTTATGACTGGGGAATTGAAGACAATACATGCCACAGGATTGGTCCAAAGAATCATTCGAGCCAATTGTCATACCTGATTTGCATAGAATTGAGAAAATATCAATTCAGATGTTGTTTGATATTTCTTGCAGCTCTCTGAAATTGTGTCTCTGTGTCTTGCACATACATAGAAATTGAATGGTTGCCCATTGCTAAATCACTTACTAGTGTAAATGTAGGATAATATTGTTTCCAGTTTGGTCGTTCAAGTAGGAGAGTACGAATTGGCGATGTGACCTCTTGTTAATTAATCCTAAACTGTGTGCAAGAGACACGTTTCATCAGCTCTATCAAGCAGTGACAAGCACAAGAACAGGCTGGAGCTGAACAAATGAATGTCTGTGTCAGGTTTCAGATCCCTTATTACATTTCATGGTGATGAAAACCAGAGCGTGTGGGAGTCAGATGACAACAAAAACTGTTGAGACATCCCAAGAGTTGCTAAAGAAGGCACGGTGCACTTACGCCAAAATGTGTTATTTCACCTCATATTAACTATGGAGTTATGTATGGTCAGTAGCATTATAATTTGCAGGTTACTTTGGTACTTTGCTGCCAGGACTGTGCTGACACATGCATGTATCTGTGTATATACATGACCTTGTTCTGGGGTGACGCACACAGTAGCTGATGAATGTGGAGGTGATTTTATACTTCTGCGTGCGTGTCTCTGCATGCAAGTAAGGACGTTGTTCGTGAATGCTCGCATGGTATTTATGGACGTAATGGGTGTCCTCTAGGAGGCGTTGTCGTATGGAAGTAAAAAAGTGACAAAGATTTGAATAAAAAAGATTTGAATTTTAAAAAACGTTGAATTCTTAATATTGAAAATTAAAGACCGTTACATTCATAATATTGAAATACATAAGGCTGAAAACCATACATCTGTATTTATTAATTTTGAATTAACATCTTCAAAATTCAAGTTTTGTTTTTTTTTCATTGTTCAGAGATTCATATTTTAAAATCCAGGTTTTCAAAAAAAAAGTTCAGTGCTCAGATTCAACCAGTAAAATTCAGGCTGCAAAATGAATCACGAAAAAAATTCAAGTTTAACATCCGGGCTACTCAGGAGTAGGACAATCGAACCTGGAGTGTGTTGTGCCGTTTTGCATCTCCCACTGCAGACTATGGCTAAAGAAATAACAGAATAGTTCTAAGACATATTTCTTTATTAATCTGATTAAAATCCACGATTACCTTCGCACTGATCTGTTGATATAGTGAGATAGGCACTCTAAAGAAATTGATGAGAAATTAGCACTATGAGAAATTCACAACCTGAATATTGGAAAACTAAATGATTGAATCTGAATTTGTTAATGCTGAAAAATATATATTTAAATATAGATACCTGTTTTTTTTTTTTTTTTGAAAACCTGAATTTTAAAATATGAATCAGCGATTGATAGAATTTTGGATTTAAACACTAGTTATATTGAAGTGATACAAAGTCGCTCATACTGCTGAACGACGAGTTAAAACATTTCACACATGCTTTCAGTGAGGATTCACTTGGTTTATAATTAATCATGCAAGGTTTCTTTTTCCCCAGCACTTTTCAAAAGAAAGTCATGTCTACAGTGAAACTCGGAACTCGCATTGTTTTTCAGCTTTTCTTTGCTGTGTAAATAAGTCAATTCTGATGTGGTTCACGAGGCAGCACTTCCTAGAGGACACACTCATGTTACGTGCATAAATACTGACTTCCATGCAGAGACATGAATGCAGAAGTACAAAATCGGCCTTAAGAGGCCTATGGGAGCTGTGTAACTAATGGCATTAGCGCTCTGTAATCTCATTAGCCCCATAACGACTCTGTAGACACCATAGTGCTAAAAGAGATCCTCTGTTGAGTCGATGCTTCTGTTATCATTCAGAATAAATTTATTGATTTTAAAAATAATGTTTAGTGCCATTTAAAAGTGCTTTGCTGCCAGCTTTACTGTGGCACTCTGTCAGCAAATAGGGTTAGTAAATGGATTTGATGCTGCACTGTTACTGTAAGCAGAATGCTTCAAAGCCCCTCTAGCTACATTTCCCTCTCCCCTTATCATTATATAAAAATATGTGCCATACTTGAATAAGGTTCTTCGCTAAGGTTCTTATAGTGTCTGGGAAATCTGATTTGTTTTTGTCTGCACTGACTTGTATTATGATGATAGTGCATTCCCTCTCGATCTGCAGTGAAACGAGGGTTGGTGGTTTCTATGGAAACCACAGATCTTATACTGCAGCAAGCTTGGGTATGTGTTTTATTCCCCCCCTCCATGCTCTGTTCATTACAGTGCAAGGCAGTATTTACTACTATAACCATAATTCACACCTAATTTCTGTCTCTGTTCCTTTATATACATTACTTTAGCTCTATATCTAACTGTACCTTTGTGCCCCTATTGCTGCTACAGCGATGATAAATGCTCGGAGAGGTGTCTGTGGTATGGAAGGGGCTTTTTTTGCAGTTATTCCATGTTCTTACAGTTTGTAAGTAATTTCTCTGTTTTGTGTTCATTTCCTAGAATTCTCTAAAAAAGCGAGGTGCAAGGCCAAACAACAAATCCGATAAGAAGACGTCACCACAGGTAGAGTACACATTAACAGTAACTTCTGTAATTATTTCATACATTTTAGCACAGTATATTATTGATTATAGTCAATATAGTCCAGGTAGTACACTATAGGTAAAGATAGCTGAAATGCTTAAAGAAATAGGAAAATTCTTTGTCATAAGATTCTACTTTGAACCTTTAATAGTTCCATAAGGACCATAAGAGGGTTGTAGATTAGACTATTTCAACATTAATTCTTACCGAGTTTAAGGCAGAGAAGCTTATTTGTATAGATTTAGCTTAGACAGTTGTTATGTATTTGTTGACGTGGTTATATATCAGATTACTGACAAGTCTGACATCTCTACTATCAGCCTCCAGAGGATAGTTCTGACCTGAAGTGCCAGCTCCATTTTGCCAAGGAGGAGTCGGCACTTATGTGCAAGAAACTCACCAAGATGGTGAAAGACAATGAGGTGATGAAGGAGGAGCTGACCAAATACCGTTCACTCTATGGTGACATGGACACTTCACTGACCGTGGAAGAGGTGGCCGACTCGCCCCACACGCGTGAAGCTGAGGTCCGAATTCACCTGAAGCTGGTCGAGGAGGAAGCTAACTTACTGAGTCGAAGGATAGTGGAGCTGGAGGTGGAGAATCGTGGTCTCCGGGCTGAAATGGATGACATGAAGATTCAGGAGACCCCCGGAGGTCTTGCAGTTGCGACAGGAGTTGGGCAGCTGCTAATTTCACCTTCAGCTGAGAATGTTATGGAGCTGCAGCGGCACCTGCAGTTTGTAGAAGAAGAAGCGGATCTGCTGAGAAGGTCACTGATTGAGATGGAGGAGCAGAACAAGCTCCTGATGAATGAACTTAATCGGTACAAGTCGGAGCTTCCTCCTGATTCTGATATTGAGTCCTTGTCGCCCTCCACCATACTTCCTCCATCCATCACTCCTGGAGTGGCAGCTTCTGAAGAAGGGGCTCTGAATGAGGCATCCCAAGAAGAGCTCCTAGCAGCCAGGCTTCAAATCAGTGACCTGAGCAGTAAGGTGAAGAAGCTCCAGTATGAGAACCGCATTTTGCTGTCCAACCTCCAGCGCTGCGACCTGGCTTCCAGACATGTGGACATTCGGCCTGCCCTGGAGACTGATGCAGAGGCAGGGGACTCAGCCGAATGCGTGCCCAGCCCAGAATGTAATGATGACCCAATGGATGGTGAAGAGAACCAGCCTCTGGAGGACAAGGGCGAGAAGGTGACAGGAAACAACCATTCCCTTTCTGATCAGTGCCTCAGCATCAAAGAG
The DNA here is from genome assembly GCF_027358585.1 of Pangasianodon hypophthalmus. Classification (NCBI taxonomy): domain Eukaryota; kingdom Metazoa; phylum Chordata; class Actinopteri; order Siluriformes; family Pangasiidae; genus Pangasianodon; species Pangasianodon hypophthalmus. Next base: position 15,107,602 of record NC_069725.1, read on the forward strand.
CTCTTGGCCATCCGTGACCAGGCCCAACTAATTACCTCAGCAATCCAGCTCCTCGTGGCTGCCGATTCCAACTGTCTTCTAGCCGTCTCATCAGACACAATCTTACAAAAAATCACAGCTAGGGACCCTGAAGATGCTGGGTTCCTGGAGAAGAACCAAGTGCAGACCTCTAATCTGTCTCTAGTTGAGGCCCTTCACAGTAGGCTTCAGTCTTTGCAGGCCCAGCTGCAGTCTCTCAGTCAGAGGATAGAGGTCCTGGGAGAGTCCCCTGAGAATAAGTATGTGAAGGGGCTGTCGTCTGTGGCCCTAGTCTCTCAGTCAGCAGAGCCCTACCCACTAGATACTCAGGTCAATCAGATCACAGTTCAGCAGAAGGTAAGAACCTTGTATCATCAACAGTGCCTTGAAACTTTTAAGCACTCGTTTTCATTTCGTTTTCTTTTATCCCTCCTTTGTTTATTGAGAGCAAATTAATTTTTTTGCTTTGCCTTTTATATTATTGCCAAGTTACTAACACTGTTCTGTTCATTTTATTTATAAAGCCTGCCAGCCAGTGCTACTAATGTGCATGGTCTTATTTTGGCCTCTAATGGAGTAAATTATGGCTAGTGTTACACTGATCATCATGGGTCAAATATCTGTTTAAAGTCTTAGAAGGCGTTATAAGATCCTTTCTAAAATCAGATTTATTTGTGAATAGCCAAATTGTTGGTCTCCAGTTAATTTGTTTTCACAGAATCACGGGAATTCACACAATCCACTCAAACAGATGCAGCCTATAGCTTTCAATACTATATAGCACCATACTGTATATTCTCGTAAATGTATTGCCTATTTTCATAATGGTCTCACTGATAAATCGACTATTTACATCCACTATTTTGCCATATAGTGGACAACATTATTTATCAAGAAGTTCATATTTTAACTGCATTCCTGATTAAGATATTTTCTTTCTTAGACCAATGTTGTAGGTATGTTTTATCATGTAACAGTAAGATTTAGTGTTGCCTAAGTAGCCAAGCCATTACTGGGCTTAGCACTGAATTACCCACAACTGTTCAGTGAAATAGCCAGTGCATGAATGGACAATGAAGAAGCGGAATGGAATAGGTCGAAATGCTTAATACATTATACTGTGTGTTAGGTGTAGTCTCCATTAGAGGTCCGAATTTTTAAATCCCAATCCAGACCACTCTGTCTTTCCTTCTTCCTTTATTTCTCTGCACGTGCACCATGACCTGTGGTTTCTGTCTTTACCTCTTTCACTCCCTCTCTTCCTCTTCCTCTCTTTTGTTATGATTTTCCCACTCTCCTTCCCACCACAGTTGACACTGGCTCTCCTCATGGGCATTTTGGTTCTTTTTATCACTCTGTCGTCTGCCACATTTATCAAGCTGTTGTTTCTTTACGTACTTTTTTTTCTCCTGTGAGTCTTTTTTTTCAGACTGCATGTTTTTATGGACACAGTTTTGGTTTAATGGTATCATTTTATTTATGATGATTTTTCAGCTGCTTCTCTATTCAAATTCCTCTTTGTCTTGACCTGTCTTATGTCCTGTATTTGACTGTTCACATTCCACCATGTCTTCTGTCTCCTTCATTACCTGTCTTTCCTGTACTCCATTCCTGTTCTGTTGTATTGTTTGATTTTTGTTGCTTTTGTTTCCTTCATTAACTTGCCCATGCATGCATGCAACAGCCCAACATTAGGGACCAAGCAGACGTCAAAGGTCAAGATGCGCACCTGTGCAAAGCTGACGAGAGCAACAGCAATACAGACAGCAACAAAGACCGTGTGACAGAGTTGACAGAGACCAACTGTGCACTGGTAGGTGCTAAGAAACAACAAGCTTCTGATCAGATCAGATGTGTATACATACTAAAACATACTAATTGGAGAATTTTATGGAATTCTATGTTGTTATGCTGTTGGTGAAAGGTCATTATCATATGAGTTTCTTTTTTGTGGATATGTCAGATCTTTTGAATGGGGTTACAAAGAGAAAATGCACACACATATACACACAGGCTTGTGGTTTTCCTTGCTTACCGTGTTAAATAAATAAATAATGCTACCATAAATAATGCATGTTGCATTGACCAACATTTTAAAGGCAAAGCTGCCATATAGACAGCCATGAAGAATATAAAATATGAGATTGTTTAGCACATTTGATTTGTTAAATCATACTTTTGGTGTCTTTAGTGTTACAGTAAAATGTTAGTAGGAGTAAGATTAAAGAAAACCCTTATATGAGTAGCTGTATCCAAACTTTTGACTGGTATGGCTAGTGAGCCAGCAGAAATGCAATGAAGCAAACATGGTGTAATTAAACTTCAGCAGTTTGAGGTAGAGTTGTTCGTTTTCCATTTATCAGTAACATGACAAAATGCATTTTTGTCTTATTAACTTCAGGAGACTGAGGAAAAAAATTGAGAAGCTGTTATAGGAAAATAATAAACCATCACACCACTGAATCTATGATTGTTTTCCTAAAACAGCACACCTCACTTCATGCATTATTGTGCATCGTAATGTCTGAGCCAAAGCTCAGGTATTCACTGCCAGTTAACTTAGATGGACTAACATACACTGTATGCAGTCAGTGTGATATGACATTAAAATGTGCTTCAGCTAATGTTAATGCCAGCTGTACAGTGTAGAATAAACGACCTCAGGGCCTTGAAAAGCAGAGCAAAAGAGAGAGGGAGGCAGAGTTATATGCTCTGCAGATTTAAAGCATCAGTAATGTGTCTCTGTGGGAGGCTTGTAACAAGTTTATCGGGAGCTCGTTGGGACTGCTGAACCGCTGTTTATTACCCTGTTTAGCTCAAAGCTTTATTAAAAAGAGCAAGCACTGTACAATGTACGCCTTCAATGCTGGAACATGTTCAGTCACAGCGATGTAGATATCATACAGCATTACTTAGAGAATGAAAGTCATAAAAGAATATATTTTCTCAAAAACTGAATCATTCGGTTATAAATATCCAAGCATTGTGTTGAGTTCATCCCCTGTCCATATTCTCATCAATACACCTTCCAATTTTTATTTTAGTTAGCTGATATAAATCTGGGTGGTTCTAGCTATTTTAAGCTGTTTGCAACTGTTTTAGGAATAATTAGACCTCATTATATGTGACTAACCCCTGTCTGTAATGTACAAAACCTGTATATAAGCTTAAACATGCAATATTAGCACCATGCATGTGGAAACATGCAAAGTGCACTTTTCCCCTTCATACTTATTTATTTAATCACACAAAAAGTAAGAGGCTGACCCAAAAAAGGATGTGGATATGTGCAGCTGATTTCCTAAATTTTGGGCACAATAAAAGCCTGCTCTGACAGTGCCCAAAATTTAGGAAATCAGCTGCACATATCCACATCCTTTTTTGGGTCAGCCTCTTACTTTTTGACAAAAAGTCAAAATGATATGAGATAATATAATATGAGACCTTTTCAGGACAATCATGAAAGAACTGTTTATGGAAACTATGTCTTTTAATAGTGCCTGTCAACTGGACTAGGTTTGGCAACCTGGTTTCTGAATGTTGGTTTCCTTTTCGGAAAAAATGACTACATATTGAAATCTGTTTTTTTGGGTTTTTTTTGTCAGCAGAAGTTATTTGTATGTTTATAGAAGTTGGTGAGGACCACACAATTGTTATTTAGGCCCAGATAAATAAAAACATAGAATAGAATGAGGGTATACTTTCTTTTCCCCATGAATGTACCTGAAGCTATCTTTATGCTGCAAAAAGACTTTATGGTGGACACCAAGATTTACTGAATGTTTAGAAAAAAGAACAAATAGAACAAAATGGGGCATGGCAGTAGTTTGTCTAGGAGAACAATATAATGTGCAATTTAACATAATGAATGCACAGAATGTTCAGAAGTTAGTTTTGGCACAGAACTAGTACACCAGTACAATCAGTACATAGCTAAACCCTCTATATTACTAAAGTAGTACTAAATCACTGTGGCGTTCCTCTGAGAGCTATACTAGTTGTTCAATGCTTCTGACTGAATTTCTACACTGTCATGGGCCTGTGGGCTAAAGAGGATTTGTGTCTCTCTGTAGCTTCTGGAGCAGGTTCGTGAGCTTCAGGCTCAGCTGTGTGAGGCAAAGGAGAAGGCTGAGAAAACTCAGGAGGAGTTGGCACTGGAGAATCAAGTACACCGTGATTACACACAATCCTGCTCCCAGAAACTCTCTCAGGTAATTCCAATCCTCAAGGTGCCACATAAAGCACCTCAGCATCACTAGGCATATGTAAAAAACAAAAAGTATATTGTAATTGGAATTAACAGAGAAATTCTCAGATTAAGTTGCAGAAACTCAATTACTGTCAAAAACAATAATGATTCACTTTGGAAACTGTTAGCATAGCAAACATTGCATGCTAGCACAATACTGTAAATTCTGAAGTCTAACTGAGCTTGGCTGTAAACAAAAAGAGCTAAAAAGAACATCAATAAGAAAAAATAAAGAGGTAGCACCAAAAAAGTGCACATTACATCATGTATAAAACACTGGTATGTGTACATGTTCATTTAGAGTTCATCTTCATGTACAGTGATGGTGTGACTCTCTAGCACAGCAATCTTCACATGTCTTAACTGATTTTCCTACATCCTTTTTTTGTTCTCTTCCTCTCACCTTTCCTACCTGCTAATTTTCAGCTGCAGGAGGAGCACAAGAAGGTGCTGGTGCAACGGGATTTCCAGCTACAGAGCATGAGCCTGCAAACGCGGTTGCAGCAGAAGTTCTGGAGCCAGGAGAGGAACGTCTTGGTGCAGGAGTCCCAGCAGCTCAAGCAGATCCTACTGCTGGTCAGCCTCAAGCTACGTTGGCTGCTCAAGCAGTGGAGGCTTGGCAAGAAGTTTGATGCAGAGGGCAAAGACATATTGCAGGTACTAATAGGCATTTTATACAATAATTGTCTAAGATGGGAGGCACAGTAGGGCAGATGGGGTTTGTCGCCACCTCACAGCTCCAGGGTCCTGAGTCAGAGTTTCTGTGCATGTCTGGGTTTTGTCTGGGTTTTCTGGGTTCCTCCCACCTCTGAAAACTTGCCAGCAGGTGGATTGGCTAAGATAAATTGCCCTTAGGTGTGAATTAGTGTGTGAATATGTGTGTGCATAGTATCATGCAGTGGACTTGCATCATATCCAGGTTGTATTCCTGCTTCATGCCCACTGTTCTTCCAGATCTACTGCAACCCTGACCAAGACAAATTGGTTACTGAAAGTGAGTGAGTGAGTTGTCTAAGGTCAGAGTGGCTGCTCTGGAAACTCTTAAAATATGAGGATACATGCTGCCTTCTCATGGTAATAGATAGGCTGGCTTTCGAATAAAGACACACTGCCCAAAATTAATATCCACCTAGCAAACCTCTTCTGGAAGAGAGGAGCAGAGTAATGACCCCAATAACAATAGTGTATCCACGGTAAAAATAATGTGCATTGACTAAAATGACTTATATTAAACACATATTTGCCCATGGCTTGACTGGTTTGGAGTTTCTGGAGGTAATTTGAAGCCACCTTTTTAATTTTTTATATGTACAGTCTCCTCCGAAAGTATTGGAACAGCAAGGCCAATTCTTTTTTCTTTTTTTGCTATACACTGAAGACACTTGTATTTGAGATCAAAAGATGAATATGAGACGACAGATCAGAATTTCAGCTTTTATTTCCTCATATTTACATCTAGAAATACTAAACAACTTAGAACATGGCACATTTGGTGGCAGACCACCCAATTCTTAGGTGAGCAAAAGTATAAGAACAGATAGTCTTAAAGTAAATTAAAGTAAATAACACTTAATATTTGGTTGCATATCCCTTGCTTGCAATAACTGCATCAAGTCAGCAGTCTACTGATATCACCAATCTGGTGCATACTTCTTTTGTGATGCTTTTCAAGGCTTGTACCACCTTCTTTCAGTTCTTTCAGTCTCCTCTTCAGGAGGTGAAAGGCATGTGTTAAGGTCTGGTGATTTACTTGGCCAGTCTAAAACCTTTTTTCCCTGATGAAGTCCTTTGTTGTGTTGGCAGTGTGTTTAGGGTTATTGTCTTGCTGCATGATGAAGTTCCTCCTAATTACATTGGATGCTCAAGCAGAATGCTGCCAGACAGAATGTTTCAGTAGACTTCTGAATTCAGTCTGCTGCTACCGTCATGAGTTACATCATCAATAAAGATTACTGAACCCATTCCAGAAGCCCCCATGCAAGCCCAAGCCATGACACTACCTCCACCGTGCTTTACAGATGAGCTTGTATGTTTTGGATCATGAGCAGATCCTTTTGTTCTCCACACTTTGGCCTTTCCATCGCTTTGCTGGAGGTTAATCTTGGTTCTGGAACTTTTGTGGCTCATCTCTGTATTTCTTTGTGAATTCAAATCTGGCCGTCTGATTCTTACTGCTGATGAGCGGTTTGCATCTTGTGGTATGGCCGCTATATTTCTGCTCTCAGAGTCTGCTTCGAACGGTGGATTGAGATACCTTCACCCCTGTCCTGTGGAAGTTGTTGGTGCCATCACTGACTGCTGTTTTTGTGTTTTTCTTCACAGCTCTCACAATGTTTCTGTCATCAACTGTTGTTGTTTTCCTTGGCTGACCTGTTTGATGTCTGGTTTTTAATGCACTTTATTTTTCAGGACATTAGAAATTGTTGCATTGACTATGCCCAATGCTTGTGCATTGGCTCTGATCGATTTTCCCTCTTTCTCAGCTTCAAAATGGCTTGCTTCTCTCCCATAGATAGCTCTCTAGTCTTTATGTTGGTTTGTCCTTTTAAACAACAAATCCAGTCTTCACAGGCAAAACCCAGGGGTCCAACCAACAGTAATTCAGAGCTATGAATTATTTAAACAATCAATCTAATAGGGCACACCTGACCAACAAGAAACGTCTGTTCCAAAATTATCTTTGATCACTTGAAAAATGGGTGGTTTCAAACAAATGGTGCCATGTCCTAAGTTGGTTGACATATCTAGATGTAAATATCGGGAAATGAAAGATCAGAAAATTCTGATCTATCGTTTCATATTAATCTTTTGCTCTGAAAACCCAATTGTCTTCAGTGTAGAGTAAAAACAATAAAATTGGCCTTGCCGTTCCAATAATTTTGGAGGGAACTGTAGATACACTAATTTAAGTGCAGGTGTGCTACAAATATTGGCGCAGTATAGTGTATCCTACGCGTCAGCAAATATGGGTTGGCCCAGACTGCAACCCTCTCTGAGCATCACCCAAACGACTCACACACTTTAACACACACTCCCTCACTCATACTGCTAACTCTTGGATTCTCTCATACAATTCCCCACTCCTTCACATCACAAACGTTAGTCTCAGTCACAGACACTCTGTATCTTTTGTACACTTTTCTGGCTACAACCTTCAGTATTTTGAAGAGATGCTGGTGGCAGTTTCTTAGAAAGGTTCTAGGGTGCCTACAAGCCACTTGATTTTCCAGGATGTAGCCTATTGTTAAACTTTAAACAATGTATTTATCATAATAATTGAAAACATCAACTCAGACTGATAATACAGTCAGTACCAGTTCATGTGAAATGAAAGTATGTTGCTTCTTCAGATTAACAGCATTAAGGAGCTTCACCTCCCTCTGGAGGATGATGGCCTTGCCCCTCACCATGGAGACAATAAGATGTCAGCCTCCAAGGAGCAGCCTTCAAGTCCCACAAACAAAGATCGCAGCCTTCCAGAGAATAACCTTCAGGTAGGTTACTAAGGTTTGAGCAACTGGGTGCACATACAATACAACCTGAAACCATGAATGCAAATTCAATTTCATGATAAACATCTCTAACATTCTTCACTATCCCACCCTACCAGCAGGCTAGTGGTTTGAATGCGACTTTGTCTGACCTGAAGGTGGCTCTGCAGGATTTGAGCACCGAGCTGCGAGAGGAGCGTCAGAGCTCCCAGGAGCTAACGCAGCAGTTTGCCCGAGCTAAAGCCTCCTGGGAGGTGGAGCGCACTGAGCTCAAAAGCCTCATCACCCAGGTACTGGTTTAATTACCCTTTCATTCAGTGAAATACAGAGCTGTGATATAGTCTCTAGTGTGTACCTACTGAATTTGAAATGTAATAGATTTAAAAGGTTGTTAGTCATAGAGCTAAGGCTAAGAGATCTCTTTTATTTTGTTTTTATTTTTTTGTCATGCCTTATCTCTGTGGTTATCATTGTATCCAGTCAAAACATGAAACCAGTGGATTGTGTATAGTGAGTTGGGTTCAACAAATATCGTATACATTTTATACTTGGGCGTCCCATTAAACAAGGGAATTTGGTTTAAGAACTAGTTGAAAACAGATCTACATGAAAACATATCTACAATTTCCCTGCTTTCTGTGTTTCACCAGCACTTATGCTTGCTTCCTCAATGTTAACTGATATGAGAGATCTCTGGAAGGACCATGGGCTCTGTTTGGTTCCCCCCTTCCTGTCACTCCTCCATATCCTCCACACTGCTTTTGTTCTGTGGTGTGTACACAAGAAAATTCAAAACAGGTCAATACTGGAGTGAAGAGAGATGAGATTTAAAACTGTTCTAGACATTATATATAGTTTATCAGACAAAGCTCTTCACTGAATCCATCTTATGATATATTACAGTGGAGATACAGCATGTTATGTAGATATGTTCAAGGGAGTTAATGCACCTTGCATGATATTGCAAACACAAAGCCATTCTCATTGCCTCCTGCCTCATCTGGTGTCACTGATAAATTTCTGGCGATCTGAAATTCTTCAGTGCTCATCTCCAAATTATCCTGTGTAAGTTAAACCTTTCTATTCTATGTGGCAAACCTTGTAGCCGGGCCCATTATAAAAGCAACTGCCAAGCACTTCAGCATCACTGGCAACGTGGCATTGTTCCACCAGCTGCTCTGCTGCTCCACCCTGCGTCTGGCTCTTTCCCATAGCTCTGAGTAACACACAGGTTTAGAATAAATGAATTTCTCCTCAACAGTAAACCACAAACACTGTTAACTTCATTTAACTATCCACAGTAAAGCTCATTAGGCTTTGTTTGCAACTGTGAAAAAGGGGGAATATGACAAACTCCTCTGATGCGTGACTCTAATCACGTAATCATCTCATGGGTTGCCAGGTTCCTTTGGGGCTTTATATGGCAGACACATGCTGGGGTGTGTGACTAATGATCTTCCCAAAAGGCCAGAGTTTTAATAAAATAAACTACATGGTCAGATAAAAAGAGTGAGTAGCAGCTTTTGCTTTGATGCTCAGCTTCATACAGTATAATGGAGAAACCACAAAAAAGGATTAGAGACAGAAACAAAGGCTAGGTTTTCTGAATATTTGCATTTATTTAAGTTTTAAGTAATATTTCTATTTGTTGTGTTTCGTTGTCCATATATTTAGTATCCTTACATACATTTAGTTCTTCTGTCAACAAAGGACTATACGCTGGTTAGCACTTTTCCACCATCATGCTGTCACCATGGTTACTGTTCCCCCATTAGCACATAAAGTATTAAATCCTCATTTGTCTCTCCCTATTCTTACCAGCTGGAGGGGAAGGCAGGAAAGATGTCTGCAGCTGGGACTGACATGGATCCTCCACATCTGAAGGGGGCTCTGAAGAGGGAGCGTGAGGAGCACCAGCATCTGCTGGCAGACTCATATGCTGCAGTGATGGATCTGACCAAGCAGCTACAGATAAGCGAGAGAAACTGGAGCCGGGAGAAGCTGGAGCTTCTCGAACATTTCAATCAGGAGAGGAACCAGTGGGAGCAGAGGCTCCATGATGCCCAGAGCAAGGGCACACAGGTCAGAGGTCACACTCATGTCACTGGTCATATCAGTTAATCTACATATAGGGCTTCATTAGGATGTCTTGAATAAATGCTATCTTTGTCTGATCATGTATCATTTATTCTTTTATTTTAATTTCTCTCCTCGATTCTCTTTGTTAGGGTACTATCAGGTTTTGTGAACACATTTTAAAAGTTGTAAGTGCATCATGAGGTTATGATGTTTCACACTATGTTGTACTTGTCGTGCCTCTTACCCATCTTTTTTCACACATTTCCTCCCTTTGCTATATATACCATTCTCACAAAGGGGAGATATTACATTATCGTTGAACACTTCCAAAGATTGCTCACAGATTGTTATGCTGTTGCATCATTTATTTGTGAATGTGGGGTGTCCATGTGGCTTCTTGCTGCCAGTGATAATACTGGAAATTTAGCAACATTCTGTGTTGATAGTGTCTGCCCAGAATTCTTATAAGAGAGCAAATAGCTAAACCTTACCATTGGTTCTTTCAAATTTTAGATGCTGTTTGGCTGGCTAGCTTTCTTTGAACGTCTTTGAGACAAACTATGTCAAGATTAACACACACTCACTCACGTCTTAAGCAAAGGAGCTATTTTGTGTTACCTCATGATTCACTCATGAGTATGATAAGAGAGTGCCCCATGAAGGAGAGAAACAGCCTGATCTGTATATGACTTACAAATGAAATGCTCTAAATAAGCATGTTAAAACTCAAATAAAATATGTTCTTTTTTAGTCTCTCAATGACAAGGGAATATCCATAGATGCAACCACAAATGAAACAAACTTGCAGAGGTAAAATTATTTATAAATTAAAAATTTGTGATTCTGTAATACATTACAGTTCTAAAGTCATTTTCCATATCAGATTTTCACCTGTTTCTTCTCTGTCTGTTCAAACCTGCTTCTTCTCTGCAGAACCCAACCAATTTCCTCCTTGTCAGACTTTGAGAGTTTGCTGGATGCCGCTTCTTTCCTTCCAGATCATGAGGTCAATGGAATTGCTGAGGTAAAGGCTGGGAAGCACCAGTTTAATGACCTTGTAATCCGCACAGACCTGAGTGACCTCAGCCAGAAGAACTGGAAGTATCTGAGTAGCGAGTCAGCTTCTCTGGAGAAGGCTGAGCCTTTTAAAACCTGGGACTGCCCCAGCACAAGCTTTCCAGAGCTAGAACTGAGTGTGCAGCATGTGCAAAGGAGTTACACTGCCCCAGACAAAACAGGTATCCGAATATACTACAGCCCTCCAGCTGTCAGGAGGATGGAAAGGAAGGTCAAGGATCTGAGCTTAAATGATACCCAGCTGGGACTCAAGTTTATTGGTGCAACTAACTCAGACCAAGCGGTACTGCCTCCAGTGACACAAGCTTCATCTTCGCACTTGTCGTCCTCATATGAGCAGTGGCTAAGCTCACTTTCCCTACAGCACAGGGACCTACTGGAGGGCAGGGCGGGCAGCTCCGAGGCCCTCCACACCCTTGAGATTTCTGCAAATCTGAGTGACGACATGAAGGAGATGACCAATTGTGTGAGACAGGCCATTCGTTCTAGCTCTCTTGAGAGGAAATGCAGCAAAGATGCAGGAAGTCAGACTGTGGGCTTCACCAACACAGGAACACAAACAACTAAGTTTGTCAGCGTGGGCCTGCAGACGGAGAGTCCAGCCTCCTCAACCTCCCGAGGGGCAGGATTTCATGGGAAGGTGTGGTCTCCACGCCCATCCACCTCACTCACTTCAGCACGATCACGCCAGATCTCCACATCACTGGAGAAGGTGCATGGCCGCATTGATCGACCCTGCTGCTCACCAAAATATGGCTCACCCAAGCTCACAAGAAGGGTCTCTGCTTCATCCTCATCCTCCAAACTGGAGACATCTTCCACCTCCTCAAGAGATCGGAGCATGTGGAATTTGCCAAACCGTAGCATCGCCCAGAGTGGATCTGCATGGGCTCGGTCCACCACAACCCGTGACAGTCCTGTACTCAGCGGCCTCAATGATGGTCTGTCCAGCCTCTTCAGTGTTGTGGAGCACCCCTCCAGCATGGAGTCACTCTGGAGGGGTGACACATGCCCTGGAAGACAAGCTGCAGGCAAGCCCTCTTGCCCCAGTGTCGGCATTAGCCTTGGTGACCCTGGCACTCAGAAGTACGGCATCGTGCAGGAGTTTTTTCAAAACATGTGTGGACGGACATTGCCAGGAGAGAAGACTGGAGCCATAGATGAGCCCAAGCCTGAGTGTCTCTCTGGTGCTCTGATGTCAACAGACAGTGTCACTAAGATCGTCAATAAGAGATTCATGAGACAGACACTGCGGGATGATGCGGTAGTCAGTGGGAAGGAGTCTAATACAAGCGCCAGTAGCCCAGAGGTGAGAGTTGACAAAATAAATAGGATTTCACCATGTCCAAAATAATTTCAACTCTACTATGAAATTATGACCATAAAGCTGTGATAATTTTACTTACAATACTAATCCACTTGATTGACATTATCATTAGTTTAGGGCCATACTAAGGGCCATATTCAGACTCAAAAGATACTAAATCAAAGGTTATGACATTTGCTATTATTTGTACTCAAATGAATTTATTGTACCCTTGTTTTGGTTAATTGGTGCTCTCCTCCAAAGAAAACATGCCCATGCTTTAATGGATAAATTGACCAAGTACTGATACAGTTACAATTTAAGTTGGTTAGTTCACAATTTATCTTAAGAATCAGCATGCCATACAGTGGGCCCTATCAATCTTTTTTTATCAGTCTTTTAGTAAAGTTGTGAGTAAATGTTTGCATTAGCCAAACTGAACAAAAATATTCCACAGGATTTATAAAAGTTTTGGAAACTTTTGACTCACTCATGTGTGTATGTTGATCACCCATAAAGTGCAAAGCGCGTTCCTGATAATAGCTCATTTACATGTAGTGATGCCCACAAAAAAAAAAAGTTCAAGTGCACAGACAGGTGTGGGCAGGAAATGAACGATGGGAGTAAAGGCTGAAAGACAGAAGTGGAAGTTATTCTGACTCACTTCCATGCCAGTAAAAATACGTAATAATATATAATATTAATAATAATAAGTGAGCACTAAATCTTCTATCACCTGAGGCATTTGTTCACATCTTATGGCTATGCATAGACAGACAGGCCCGTCCTCTGTTTATACGGTAGCATTTGTTTTGCTATAATTGATTGATTAATTTTATTTGTCTTAATTTATGGGTTTGTATTGCTTTCTTTATTATTTATATTCTTTAATTAATGCCAATAATACAAAATGTCCACTTTTCACAGAATGTTCTAGATGATATTTTTAGTCCCTGACCTAGGGATCGAGCATGAGGATGTGTTTTTGATAGAGACTCCAAAGTACTTCTGTAAGTCACTCTGGATAAGGGCATCTGCTAAATGCTGGAAATGTAATAACAATAACAGTATAATCCATATATTAAACTGCAGTAGTCCATGCAAATTATATGATTTGAACTGGATCAGGTCAATGTTTACTTTAGTTAGTCTTCTTAGGCGTAAATTTACACAATCGCAAGAGGATGAGTAGGATATAGACATTTTTCCGAATTTACTGGATTTCCATGAATTCCAAATTTCTTGTGCAAATTTACAAATAAATTTACAAATAAATCCGTATCCAGCTTGATAAATGAGGCTCAGTGTTTGGTGTATATTTAAATTACATTACATTGCATAAATATTGTGATTACAATAAATTGTCAGAAAATGTCTCCTGGTCATAGTGGATATCACACAAAAAATAAGTACTTACATTCAGGGTCAGAATTACATGAAACTGAGGCACGCCCCTGATTTTGCCAAATTCTACCCCATACTCTCACTTAGCACACAGCTGTCCAATGTGCACAATTTTGGTATTAACTTTTCACTAGACTGTGTTTAACTGCCTTCTGCCTAATGTTATTTCCAGCATCCATAAGACTTAATGAATGGTATACAGTTAACTGCTGTAAGAGGGAAAACATCTTTAATGAGGTGTAATCAAGTGTCATTAATTAAACTTTCCTGTCAGTGGTGGTGCGTGGGTTTTATGTATTTGACAGAGGTGATATGGAGAAATAATGAACAAAGAATATTAAACACATAGGAAAGCTTTACTGAATGAACTTTACTAAATGTCATATCAATATATTAGCCTGTAGCCTTACTATAGCATAAACAAATGCATGCTTCATGCAAGAGCAGTGCCCAGTGTAAAGTAAAATGTGTTGCGGCTGTTTGTGGTATAAAATGGGCTTCATCTGCAAACCCAAGGCACCTGATTTGTGTCTGTAGTTTAAAATTTTTAAAGGAGCTGTTCTTGGAAATGTAGTAAACATTAGTGGATGTATAGGGTATAACATAACAGAATAGTGATTTCAATGTTCATATATTGGTTTCACAAATGGTTAACCATGTATTTAGATACTATGCCAACCCTGAATTTGGAGCTAAGTTTGTTCTAGGAGCCAATGAGTATAATTAAGTGTTAATTTGTTTGTTTTAACATATTAATGTAAGTAATTTCTTCCTAGGATTCATCTTGTGACTGCAAATCACAGTCCCCGACCTCTTGTTTTGCTCGCTCCTCCCGCTCCACTGTTCGTCACATCCACAGCCAGTGCAAGCACCGCTTGCAGGAGACTGCCTTGGGAAATGACGAGAGATTGGATGTCAGCAATGAGTGATGGAGAAGAGGGCACAGCTTCTATCACTGCTTTAAAACAAACACACGCAGATACTGCCTCACACATACTATCACATAAAAGCACTGCCATGTATAAACTTGCAAATAAACGCACACACAAAGACACAGTAGTATACATGTCTGGACATTTCCAAGAACCTGTGATTAGCACAAAGATTGATGCCAAGGAATATTACTCAGCCAGCTTGACCTCACTTTTAGGATCACCATTCTCTATCCAACCAGCAGGACAGCCCAACTCTTGAGGGATCAATCTTCTGTTAATAGTAGGGCTTGATATGCAGAGTAACAAGTAGAATGAGAACATATAGAATTAAGTTAAAAGGTGATAGTGATTTCTTGTATATTAAAACTGCTCAAATCCCAGTTGAATTTAGTGGATTTACAAATTTACTTTCTAAAGATTTAGATAATAAAGGCCTTGAACTGACATCTGCAGCTTTTATTTTCATCCCCATAATCACAAACAAAAATGGCTCCATGGTTTAAATTTCACAGTTCATCAATCTCATTCACCATGTTGCACTGGGGAGCTTCTTTAAAATCATTGTTTTTAGTATTGCTGTATTACTGTAAATTACTGACTATAATATGTGTGAAATATGTCAATATGTCTGAAAATGTCAATTAGCAATTACCAGTTAGAAAGGATTTTCTAAGATGACATTTTTATAAATGGAGGTGATTGTGATTACATGAGAATGTCATTGTATAAGATCATTCTTCTACCCATCAACTCTTTCTTCTCACAAGCCTTAAGTCCTAGAGTTTGTCAGTCAACATTAACTTTTATGAAGCCATGACAGGAGTTTATTACTGCCAGATGTACATTTTAAGTAATGGACACACTATTTTCCCACTTTAAACTATGTATT
The DNA here is from genome assembly GCF_027358585.1 of Pangasianodon hypophthalmus. NCBI lineage: Eukaryota > Metazoa > Chordata > Actinopteri > Siluriformes > Pangasiidae > Pangasianodon > Pangasianodon hypophthalmus. The sequence continues at coordinate 15,123,050 of NC_069725.1, forward strand.
TATAACTGTCTAATATTAGAATGGTGCTATACAAATTCAAATCTTTATCATATTTTATGTGATTTGAAGAGCAGTGACATTTCAGCCTTTAGCTGAATGTGCGTGACTGCTATTGATAAAATATTTAATATTTCATATTTAATATAGTTAACTGGTAGATGATGCAGTCAGCATTAAACACTGTATGGGGTGTAGAATGATAACCTTGAAGACATGCCGACTTTCAGCTGCTATCAGAGCTCTTTCTATATAGCCACACACTTTTGCTCTATCCCACTACTTGTTCACATGTATATGCACACACACACACACACACACACACACAAAGAATACTCTCTAAATGGCAAGCCATGATGGTCAGGCTCCTTTGTATGTTTCAGCTACTTTCTGCCTCAGCTCTTTAATAAATAGGGCATTAATGGTGACCCACATTTCTTCATTGCCATTGACTATGGTACTTTCCACAGCGTCTGCCATAAAATGTCATTACCACTCTGTCATTACACTTCAATACACCTTTTGCGTTATACCTCTTGCTGCTACCTCCTTTCTGCATTTTCAGTCTCACTACTCCAAATTCATTCCTTTTTTTTAAGGTCTCAAGTAAGCCTTTGTATTTTTTCAAAGAAATTAAGATGTTTCATTCAGTGATGATTATTCAGTGAGGAGCTGCATTCAGTGACAACACTGGTTAAATTTGCAGTGGACTCAGTAAACACCCATATTTCATTCTTAACTTAAGCCCAGCATATGCTACAAAATCTAATGTGGTGGCAGCCATGACCCACTGAGCAAGTTCCCAACAATTAACTACTCTGATTTTGGTCATTGACCATTTGGTCATAACTAATCATGATTGCAGCCACAAGACCCTACAGCTTCACATTTGTCTAAGGCTGGCATTTGCTGTAGAGGAAAATTTCATAGCTGATACTTAGTATTCCTTTGCCTCAATGTGTATTGTGTATGTTGAGCTTGGTCTAAATGATCCCTAAAAATGCAAATAGACTCATGGGGGGAGGACTAAAGCTCAGCTGCTTTGGCTACCATACAGACCCATTTTTCAAATCTAAACTCCAGTCAAGTGCTTTAAAGCCATATCTACAGGCTACTTCAAAACAAATCTAATGGAACAACTTCCACTAGTGTAGTTTGAGTAATTTACTTCCAAACAATTACACAAATTGTCCCTACTCAATATAAATACAGGTTCTTGGTTCATAAGATCAAAAGAACTGATTAACCTCATAAACAAGCCATTACTCATCTTCCCTTACCATTCCAGATCCACCTCCCATAACATCTAGCAATACCTAAACGACATAGTCGCTTGATACCATTTGCTAAATTATTGAGAATGCTTGTATATTTTGTTTTTTTCCCTCTTTTTTAAACATTTGTTAAATAAAATTAGTGAGTAAAACACTTTAATATTGTAACCTTAAACATACTGTACATATACAATTTATACTCTTTCTATCTTAGTCTAGAAAAACTCTGGAATGTCACTGCTGAAGTAGCTTGACCTTCAGAGCTCAGATCCTCCCCTTCAAGAAAATAAGAACCTCTTTTCGTGTAAATAGCTCCATTCTGGGGAAGAGAATATGCTACAATAAAACAGGTGGAAATTGTTTTTGTCTGGGGAAGGACTGACTTGGTTGTTGCCTCAAATAAAACTTTCCTGTTTGTTAAAATTCACAAATAAATGTTTGTTGAAAAAAATGTCTCAGTATGCATGTCAGTTTTTTAAATTTATTTATTTGATTTTATTGTGTATTACTAGCATAAGTATCTACAGTAGGGTCCAAAAGTCTGAGACCACACTGAAAATCTGTTATTATTTATTTTATTTTTTTTTTTTTCATTTAACTGGAAATAAACAGAAGGTTTTAGAATAAAATAAAAAATAAATAAAACAAAGAATTTACATTTAAGCAAGTTTGTGATATTGACCATGTTAATTCCTTTGTACAAATGGTAAGATTTTCGTTGATACATATGTCTTCCACTGAAACATTTTTGATCTAACATGGATCACCAGGTTTTACAAAAATTTGTGGAGTCCATGTCAGCTTGAGTGCACATTGGCTACATTTACATGTACATCAAATTCCATTTAAGGTCTACATTCGGGTTGCAGCTATATTCCGAATACGATGTATTTTTGCATATAGGCATTGGAATATTCCTGTATACATGGTTGTTGTAAGTATGCCTGACTTGCCATCCCTAAATACCTAGCCTACAGCTCAGCATCTATTAGCAATTTCTTGCAGACTGAGCATACGCATATATCTCCTTTCAGTGGATTTTCTGAATAAGGTGTTCACATGCAACAAATTTCTGATTAAAACAGGCATATTCCGGAGGTGGCAGTTGGAATTTGAGGAATCAAAATATTGTCTTAATCTGAATCAGGCAATCGGATTGCGGCATTTAAATGACTCAGTACTAATTAGAATATTGATATGCATGTAAACGTAGCCAATGTCATTAAAGCAAAAGGGGGAAATGCCAAATACTAATAAATTTTGAAATATTTCTAAGATTTTTTTACTGAGTTATTGCTGGTAATGTAATTTGTAATGAAAATTTAATAAAATGTAATAAAATTGAAAAGAATGCAAAACAGAAGCATTTTCACTAGTGGTCTCAGATTTTTAGACCCTACTGTATGTGTAATTTTGTTTTTCAAAATCTTGCGAGCTTGGCCTTGAAGCCTATTTTCATACTGGCATACATTTAGCACCCTTATTTCTCTGTCTCCCTTCCAGGCCCAGATGTTGTTCTATTGGCTGATTTGTGTAGCCGCAGGCAGACATGATGAAATAGCCTGCAACACATGCTGACAGAGAATGAGGGTGTAGGAACTAGGGAAAAGAGGAAGGTTAGATTCATGAAAATAAGCAGATTAGAGCAGAAGGAAGAATGTCTAGAGGTAGTCTTTGGCTGTGGTGCAAGAGGACACAGTGTCCAGTGTGCTCGCTTAGTCTGATCTCAGGCTACATTTCTCTACTCACACTGAACACCCGTCGGCCTGCATAAGAAGTAGCATCCAATTTATACAAACCTGAAACGATTGGGTATAGGTTTAAGAGCATTGTGTAACACTGTCAGTGTGTGTGTGTGTGTGTGTGTGTGTGTGTGTGTGTGTGTGTGTGTGAGATCATGGAGAGGGAGGAGGAGCATGTGCTGGTGTTGGATTCACTTGCTGGGAACATCTGGGATTCTGCCATGAGACATTTTTCCCTCTGACTCATTTTCCCTTTTTTCCTTTCCTTTTTTCCTTTTTTTTTTTTAAATATACACAAGTTTATATTTAAATCCCAGTATGAGTATCACAGGATGTGACCTAACACTGATTACATTCAAAATGAATCCTATCATTGCTAGAAAATGGGACTGAAAGCAGGAGGGGAGAAAAGAGATAAAGAGGAAAAAGAAATTAGATACATGGTCATGCAGTCACACTCAAATAAATGAAAACACACCAGATAAATGAATAGAAATCTGCAGTTGTGTGTGTGTGCGTGTGTGTGTGTGTGTGTGTGTGTGTGTGTGTGTGGGACTAGTGTAAAGCCTGTCTCAAACAACATCATCAGTAGTACTTACTACCTAATTAGTAGCAATCAATTGACGTGCAGATTTTCAGCTTTAATTCAAGGGGTTTAACAAAAAAAATTGCATTAACAGTTTAGGAATTACAGCCATTTTTTACATAGTCATAATTACAAGGGTGAAGGTTAATGAACTTTTCTCTCCATGAAAAAGAAGCCGGCACCCGGGGGGAAGAGGAGGGTCTGATTATGCCAGTGGTGAGCAAGTCTTTGATGCACTGCTCCATGGCCTCTTGTTTAGGGCGGGAAAGGTTGTTCAGATGGGTAGTAGGTAGGGTAGCCCCAGGGAGCAGGTCCATGGCGCAATCATATGGGCAGTGAGGTGGTAGGGAGAGGGTCCAGTCTTTGCTGAAGACCTCTCCCAGGTCATGGTACGCGGGGAGCACCACAGAGAGGTCTGGCGGTCTTGGAGCCGGGGAAGCCGTTGTCACTGCAATGGGTGTAAGAACTGATTTCAGGCACAAAGAGAGGCAGAAGGGACTCCAATTAGCCACCCTTCCTGTTGACCAGTCTATTTGGGGGTTGTGCATTCTTAACCAAGAATGGCCCAACACAAGCGGGGTACTTGGTGAGGAGATAAGGTTTAACTTAACCTGTTCATGGTGGGTTCCCGAGAGAGCAAGGAACAACGGGGCAGTGCGATGGGTAACCCGGGCCAAGAATCTCCCATCCAGGACATTAACAGTAATGGGGCAAATGCAGGGAAGACAAAATAGTAACTGATCATAAAAGCATGCCAAATGGCATCAAAAGACTATACCAAATATACTGTGGTGGATGCGGAGCAATTCCAGTAATACTGGGCAGAAGGCAGGAGAATTCGTCCCGGATGGGACGCCAGTCCATTGTAGGACACCATACACACACACACACACTCGTTCACACCTAGGGGCAATTTATCATAAGCAATCTGCCTACCTGCATGTTTTTGGTCATGTTACACATCACAGATACAGTACTACAGTACTTTATTAATGTTACAGTACTACAGTGCTTTACACACTTTCTCACCTTCAAAACAGCAGCCTCTGCACAAAAGAGTAAATGGCTGAGACATTTTCATCAGTGAGTCTCAAATCTCTTTCTCTCTAAGGTATTACATATAATAAAGTATAAAAAAAAACTAGAAATATAAAATCAAGATCAAGCAAATGCATAAAATGTATAAAAATATAAATGCAGAATTTAATTAGTTATGAATAAAACTAACATAAATAATGGATACATTGTTATGTAACTAAATTTTACTAAAATAAATAAATAAATAAAAAATAAAACCACATTTTTAAAAATATCTTTAATATCTTTTTTTTAATTTACTTTTCAGCCAGATCCGGTCATCCTTATAGAGGTGGAGCAATATACATAGACAAAAGACATTAGATATATACAAAGACAAAAGAGAACCCACAAATTGAATAGGAATATGTCTACACTGATTGATATTAATGTCGAGAGATTCACTAACATGAGTTAGAGAGGCAGGCACTTCAGGAACAAAAGCTAGAACCTATCTGTGAAGCATAACACTGTGTTCCCACAGGACTGAATTCTCTGACCTAAATCAATCACACTCGCTCCACCACAGCGAGCAACATGCCCTCTCTCTGCACTCTATAAAAATGGCTGACTACTGAAAACTCAGTCTCACTTTTCAGACAGGTCTGCAGTAATGTGGTAAAGTAGGCCTAAATCATCACTGCAGAATTTAGTAGGTGTGTGAGTGTGCATTACAGTAGATACACTATATGGCCAAAAGTTTGTGGACACCTGACCATCACACCCATATATGGGGCTTCACCAAACTAATGCCACAAAGTTGGAAGCACACAATTGTACAGGATGTCTTTGATTGCTGTAGCATGACAATTTCCCTTCACTGGAACTGCACCCCAGACCTCCTGCACCCCACATCAGTGCCTGACCTCACTAATGCTCTTGCTGCTGAATGAGCACAAATCCACACAGCCACGCTCCAAAATCTAGTGGAAAGCCTCACCAGAAGAGTGGAGGTTATTATAACAGCAAAGATGGGGGACTAAATCTGGAATGGGATGTTCAAGAAGCACAATAAGGGTTGCATATTATATATGCATACTGAATAGTATATACAGCCATCCATTTTCTGTACCGCTTATCCTACACAGGATCACGGTGTGCCTGGACCTTTTCCCAGGGGACACAGGGCACACTCACACACACATGCATTCATACACAATTTAGAGATGCCAATCAGCCTACAACACATGTCTTTGCACGCAGGGTGGAGGCAGGAATCATACCCCCATACCCAGAAGTGTGAGGCAAACTTGCTAACCACTAAGCCACCAAGCCACACTGAATAGTATATATATGTAGCAACTGGTTGTTTTTATGCATTACTGAGACTGACATAATAATTTGGAATATGTTTAATTTGCCTTTGTGGTGATGGAAGTAAAAGCATTAATGTATATGTGTGTGTGTGTGTGTGTTTTATGGAAGTTACAGCACTCTTAATTACAGATTAAGATTCTGGCAGATTGTATCAGGAATACATCACAACACCAGCAAATGGATGTACTACAAATGGAGGAAATGGCCTACCCAGCAAAACAAATTAAAAATGAAATGGAGTGCAGCAGCCAAAGAAATATCACTTCACTTTCACTCGTTTAAATGAAAGGAAGGGTGTGCATTTCCTGTGAGGCCCAGTAATTAGTAATAATTTCAAAGGCAAACATGAATGCTTTTTAATAGTTGAATAGAATGGCTCAGTTAAACAAAGCCTGATTCAGCTGCAGATTGCTAATCAACCAGTCAATCAGACTTTTGTAAGCATAAAGGTCATCAGTTAAAGTCTAGCCTCTTTTTTTCTGTGAAAGATGGAAATGGGGTAAGGTGGAAGATGGAAAGCAAAATGAAGTTTAAAGGTTTTACCCCAAGAAATCCACAATTTACAGTCAGAAATAAAATTTTGTCATTTACATTTTGACAAAGTCAAAGTAAAAAGGAGATCAAAAAACAGGATAAGACAAAAGGAAGAAAGAAAATTAGGTAATACAAGGTCATGGTGCTTAGACTATATTACACTAGGTTTGAAGTTTACAGATAACACTCTCAAACAGAGACAGAGGGATATTACCCAGATGCCTTAGTGACATTACATGAATCAGGTCTGAACTATTTCCAACTCTCTTATTCCTATTTTCCAAAAGCAAAAACAGTTCTGCTGATGCATCCTTGCTGAATTAAATAAACATATTCTATGCACATTCTGAAGCTAATATCACAGAGCAGCATTGCAGGACCATAACACCCAGGGAGGAACAAGTGCTAGAACTATCCACAGATGCTGTGAAGAGATCCCTGAGAGAGGTAAACACACGCAAACCTGCTGGACCTGACAGAATTCCAGGACGAGCTTTAAAAGTATGTGCACAATAGCTGGATGAAGTCTGTGTGGATATCTTCATCTTGTCAACAAAACTAAAGAGTTGATTGTTGACTTCAGGAAACGAATTGTGAACCACAAACCCATGGAATGGAACTGAATAGTGTATAGCTGTATAGAGAGTGGGAAACTTCAAATTCCTTGGGGTCCACATAACTGAAGACCTTTCTTGGACCTCCACATCTCCACCCTTATCAAGAAAGCCCACCAATGCCTACACCTCCTCAGGAGGCTGAAGAAGACCAATCTACACCCTTAGATCCTCATAAACTTTTATAGATGCACAGTGGAGAGCATACTGACCAGCTATATCACAGTCTGGTTATGGTAACTCCACTGTGTCTGAACGGAAAGATCTGTAGCAGGTGGTCTGAATAGCCAAATGCATCACAGGGAATTCATCACAAAAATAAAAGATATCTATGATAAGAGATGTCTGAGGAAAACCTTGAGTATCATCAGGGACCCCACACACCCCAACCATCACCTGTTTAATCTCCTACTATCATTCCCACGCACATACACCGTACTCATTACCTACTCATTAGTCATCCACTACTCATACAGAACCAGATCTGCTTCTACTGTAATACTGTAGGTATGGCATATATTTTATCAGAACTGTGTAATATTCACCCCACTCTTAGCAATAAGGTTCTACTGTTCTACAGCCCTTTATCTCAATACATTGTCTGTTGTTTTGCACTGTGTCGTCAGTGTCTTGTTTTGCTCTGTGTTGTCTGTCACAGTCTATTGTAATTGCTACATATTACACCATACAGAACAGTGAGAAAGCTTTGCTCTACTGGATAATGACAATAATTGAATTATAGTTGAATTGAAAGAAATTATATTTTCAATCTTTTAAAGAAACCCAACAAATCTCTCAAATTGAAAAAGAGGCTAGTGTAAAATATAAAGACAAAAGAAAAGACAAAAGAGGAAGATTAAGCAGGACGCATTTATGTGGAAAGATTAATTGAAATTAGAAGAATACAACCTCATGAACCCAGGAACCTCAATCACTGGAAAAGTTAATCATTTAGACACAACTCATTAGACAAATCAGTTAATGCTATATAACTGTTTTCAAAATGATGTGTGTGATAGTACTATTTTGTGTTGGTGATAAACAAAGAAAGAAGTTAATAAATATTGCATTTAGAACAGAAAAAGGACTATAGACTAATGACTTGTCTTTCATTTTTTTTCTGTATCTATATCTTTGTTACTGAAAGCCCTGCCTGGTCTGTTCCTTGCTATTCAATGCAATAATTTTTAGCTCATTTAAATCCATTTAAAAAGCCATTTGAAGAATGCTTTAAACGAATTTTGTATTAAATTTTTTTTACAGGGACTGAAAAAAAATGCATATTTCCCTCACATATCCCCACAAACCATTTGATTTCAGGTCTTTGCGAATTTGTACTTAGTAAACAGGTAAAATGTTACAGGTAAAATAAGAATATGCATCACATAGGGAATATGAAACAGAGGTAAAGAATGTAATTAATAATGAAATCAGCAGCCTGTAAATATTGCCTACTGGTAAAAGAGGATTTGGCATTCTAATCTTCCTCCTTACACACATACACACAACCTAAGTATAATGGGAGCATGATGCAGTGTGTTGCTCCTACATGTATCAATAAATTGCTCTGTTATTCAGAAGCTCTCTGAGGCCTTATTGATTTAACTACACCAGTGACTCTAAAACTGACATTAAAAATGACACAAATAAAATACATGCACAGATACAGCGAGACATTTAGCATTGTATACACAAATGTGCAAATCCCCATGGATACAGCGAATACATCTACACCGACTGACCCAGCCTGAAGAAGGACCATGAGTCAAAAGACAATCAGGTCATAAGAAAAGAAAAAGGAAGAGATGAGAGATGGGAAGAGGTAGTAAAATAGCAATAAGCAAATAACCCGTAGATTTTTTTTTTAAACTGTTGTTTAAAAGACACAATCTGACAGTGTCATAATAGCAAAATAGAAGCTATGGAATATATATTTGTTTAGGAATAAACACATAAAATATGTTTAGATATAAACATATTAAAAATGTTTATATGTTTTTGGTGTTCGTGGAGGTTTGTATATATTTCATGTCTTATGGAGTATAAACTTTAACTACTGGCTAGCATTTTATGTGCATATCAGGTATTACATTATCAGGTGACATTACACCTTGGATAAGACTCAAATGCAACTCATCAGTAAAGTTCAAGACAGTTGTCAGACATTTATACCACCTGAGGTGATAATTTGCTTCTAGAGTGTTTCAGTGTCACTGCACTGTTTGTAATAAAACTTACTGTATTGTAAAGGATCTTAGTCAATAAGAAATAAATCAGTTTGCAGTGTATCTTACAAACTGTTAACAAAAAGCCTTAAATAATTTACACAGTTTACTTATAATTTGGTCTTTTACAGTAGGCATGGCAACAAAACTGTTTTTGTTCTAATTTGTATTGTGAATGGGTAATGTAATCTTTCAAATTCTTATTTATATTGTTCAACAAAAAATTATTACCAAAATAGTGACTGAGAAATGTCAAAGGAAAAGGCAAAAACTGGCTGAAAAAAACAACAGAAAATTAAAAAATCAAAAATAGCAAACAGCAAATTCCTGTAAAACCTTTATCAGTCAGTTTTAGACTGATTCAGAGGCCCCCTGCCTCCCGTTTTCTTGCTTATCAACCAAAATCTTTCTACCCAGGGTTCTGACCAGTAGTGATGGCAACATCGGAAACCAAGGTCTTGCTGGTCTGCTCAGGGCCACAAGTGACAGTCATGGTATCTTGGAATCTATGGCTTAGTTGCTGAAATATGTACAGTGTGGAAAGAATCAGTGACAGAGAAGTGATACTATAGTAGATAGTGAGGATAAACATGGGTTAGTGCATCCTGTCCAAGCAGGCTCTAAAGCTCTGCCAAAGATAACCACAGTCAGCAATATGTTGACTTGGCTTTAGCAAAGGAGTCTCCCTGTGCCTCACCAAACCTTTTCCAGCTCTGGGCTACCAGTTACAGGGGCAGACACCACTCTTCTGGGTGTATGTGCTATCTTGACAGTATGTCTGCTGCACCATTGTACAGCTATGGCAGATGAGTTGTCCTCAGTGAGACTAATTGTGCATGGGATGGGGCCACCTGACAAGATTCTGTGCAAGGTGAAGAGAGCTGATCCACCTCATGGAGCTCTGATGCATGATGTAGTTGACTGTCACCATTTGAATGAAGCAACACATGCCCTCTGTGCCCCAGTGGCAACACTCTGCTCTCCAGCATGTAATGGAAGCATCCATGGTGCACTGTCTGACGAAGCACTGCTCCAAAGTGGACTCCTTTCATTAGAAAAGTCTTGCATCTCCAGAAAGCTAGAGCCTGGACATCTCTCACTGAGACAATGTTCCCCTTTTTTGACATTTGGGGTCCAGCTCTAGGCTGATATAACATTTTTGAAAAACTTGTAGCTCCAGCAAGCCTGGCTGAATCTGAACAGCATAATAATGAACTACATGTTGGGATGAGAGGGTGTCCAGAATTTTCAGTGAATATTGCTAATGAATTGTTTGGCATTCCTTAGGGAGCTATTTTCTGAATTCACTGTGAGACTAAGTACCGTAATATGTGGGAGAAGGGTGTCATGTTCCGATTTCTTTTGTCTTTTTTCCTTTGCCATTGTCACCTCTGGCTTGATCATTAGGGATCTAAATCTATATGTGGATTTCTATAAGCTGTTTTTTTGACAATGTCCATTGTCGCTATATAAATAAGACTGAATTGGGTTGAACTGAATACTGTTGGTCTCGCTAGAAAAACTATAAACTGCAGGCATGTAGGTCCATGTGCAAAAACCCCCTTTAAAGCTCTCAATAAAATCCTTGCACTGTTGCATAGTGAATTCAATGCTGTCAGTTGCCTAGCACCCTCAAATCCACCTTGGGCCACCATAATTTTAAGAGTGGCTGCCATGGCTAGTTAAGAGCCTGTCAGTAGTGCCTGTGAGCAAGCAGGGACTGACACAATTTCGGTCATTAATGAGGCCAGAGTTGAAAACTGCAATTCAACTGCTAGGCCATTATCATTTTGGAAGAGTCTCCCAGACATGGCTGTAGACATAGCATCCTCATGCTACTTTGATGAGGGGCAAGGAGGATAACTAGTTTGCCATCTAGCACTAGTCCCTGGACAATAAGGAGGACTCTGTTGAAGGACATGAGCCTCTGAATCATCAGTTTCAAATCAGCCATGTCCCACTGTCACAAGCTGTTGAGCAGATAGCTCCAAATGGTATACATGTGGTCTGGCATGTGACAGATCTGACAGGGATTTAAAAAAACAGATTTTACAAGATACATAGTCATTTACCAAATTCTCCCGGAAGAATACCAGCAGTGCAACATAGAACCTTATGGTTTTCTTAAAAATACTCAACTTATAAAGCTCTGGACAGACAATAAAGAATGAAAGGAGAAAAGGAAATTAGACCTAGATAAAATCAAATTTTGTAACAAGATTGTGAGGATCTGCATGTGAAGGTTGGATTTTGCACAGGTGACATCTCATGAACACCTAAAAGGAACAACTGACAGCTTGACTATAGAGTGTGATTAAGGATGATAGTCTTGTAGAATGCTAGTGGACAAGTAAAGGTGAGCATAATAGTTGCTGTATATGTTATATATATCACGAATGAGGCATTTACTGAGGTATCTCATCAGTTCTTCTGTCTCATAAACCTCATGTGTTAAAAAGAAGGTATGGTGTTGAGAGGGTGCTGTTAGGGAAATAGGCCACAATCTCAGGGCACTCTACAGTCATCCATCATTGTAATGCACCAATGTGCTCTCTCTCTCTCTCTCTCTCTCACACACACACACACACAAACACACATGTTTCTCAAGACTGGAAAATACCCTGTCGTCCAGAATTTGGATTGAATCTGAATGTTTCAACTGTGCAGGTAATCTTTCTCCTTTTATTATACACTAATTAAAGTCTAGCCCAGAGATAAGTGTAGGATGAGAAGAATCCTATTGTAAGCTCAGTGATTGTCTCCCTCACACACTTCTGTAATGTTTCCCTTGATAAAAGTCCTACTGACTGCAAATTTTATCTAGATATTTATGAACCTTAAACCAAGCTAAATGTAATCATACCTTTACACTGATTTAAACTAAGCTAAATGTAATCATTCCTTTACAGTGAAGTCTTGAGGTTCTAACGTAGTTCAGCAAAATGTCAGTGAGTTCAACCGAATATACACACGCTTCTAGTTGTGGTTATCCCATGTAGGTTTCTTGAATTTCCACATCATTTCTTTATTTCTCCCTCTCCTTACCTATTAATCTTTTTAGTGCCCCATAGATATATTTTAATAATAGTGAATTACACAATTTAAACATTTAAACATGCGCTTTTTCCTTTTTTCTTTTTTTTTTCTTTTTTTTTAACCATGCAGTCTTTTGCAATGTGAGGTGAAGGGCTTACTGGCCATGATTGTGGCTGTGATATTCAGGAGAGGAGAATGCAGGAAAGAAAAAAAAAGTTGAACATACTTTCTATCAGAGGTGAAGGCAAGCTCCTTGTCAACACTTTTAGGTCACAAGCTTCACACATTTGGCATGAGCTTGTCAGTGAGAGGTGTTGTTTGTATACACTAGATTTATACAAACTCATTTTATGCACTCAAGCTTAATTACCATGTGTGAAAATGCTGAGATGATGTGCAAATAAGAAGTTAAATATAGCAGAACGAAAAGGGAATGCATGTATTTACTTGTAATTATACTGCATATGTATTGATGTTTTCCATGCTGCAATATTTTAATACTTATGGCTAAACCTTTTCCTAAGTAAAAAATTGAAAAAAATGGAGATGATAAGTTTGGGGTCATACAGAACATCAGTTGTCTCTATAAAGGATCAAACAAACAAAAGTCAGATTCTGACACATTTCTGATGATAAGCATAAATAGATTTAACATCATATCACTCGGAAAATAAGCAAAAATTTTTTCAATCATGGGTAAGCTAAAACCTTATTTTGCCATCTTCAAAGATATTGTTTTCCCTCCATGATATGCAAATCAGTTCTTTTGAAAAGGCCAGAGATAGATCACCCAATTCATAATTCAACACTGCCGCCTATGGATGGCCCTCTCGAATAACTGAACCAATCCCTCTAGTCTCCCTTTCCATCCCTCTCTCTCTGTTTCCATGGAAACTGTTTTCAACGTGGAGAGAGCAACGTGGCCGGATATACTAAATTATATTTCCCAGCATACATTGCTGCTGATGGAGGGAGCTCCCACTGGGTGATCCAGCATAACAATGAGTTCAAAGAGTTGAGACTCATAGTAATTGTCATTGGTTACCCTATGTGAAACCCCTACACATGAATTTATTTATAAAACACTGAGCTCATACATCACTGCCTTTTCCAATAGTACTTCAGTGTACGCTTGACTCCAGATATACATGGCATTGCTATGTAAATATATTAATATTATATCTTACATATTATTATTTATAATACACGAATACAATGAATTTTCAAAGGCTAATCTGCCATTAATCCAATCACATCTACAGGGTGTCCCAAAAGTCTCCATATACACCAATCAGCCATAACATTAAAATCACTGACAAGTGAAGTGAATAATATTAATTAACTCGTTACAATGGCACCTGTCAAGGTATTGGATATATTACGCAGCATGTGAACAGTCAGTTCTTGAAGTTGATATGTTTGAAGCAGGAAAAATGGGCAAGCATAAGGATATGAGCGACTTTGACAAGGGTGAAATTGTGATGGGTCTGGGTCAGAGCATCTCCAAAACTGCAGGTTTTGTGTGGTGTTCCCGGTGTGCAGTGGTTAGTACCTACCAAAAGAGGTCCAAGGAAAGACAACCGATGAACCTGAGACAGGGTCATGGGTGCCCAAGGCTCAGTGATGTGCGTTGGGAGTGAAGGCTAGCCGTCTGGTCCGATCCCACAGAAGAGCTACTGTAGCATAAATTGCTGAAAAAGATAATGCTGGCTATGACAGAAAGGTGTCAGAACACACGATGAATCTCAACTTGCTGCATAAGGGGCTGCATAGCCACAGACTGGACAGAGTGCCCATGCTGACCCCTGTCCACTTGGCCTCCGAATTCCCCAAGTCTCAATCTGATCGAGCATCTGTGGGATGTGCTGGACAAACAAGTCCTATCTATGGAGGCCCCACCTCACAACTTACAGGACTTAAAGGATCTGCTTCTAACATCTTGGTGCCAGATACAGCACACCTTCAGACGTCTTGAGCTGTTTTGGTGGCACAAGGGGGACCTACACCTATACCTACACAATATTAGGCAGGTAGTTTTAATGTTATGGCTGATCGGTGTATAAGGGACTATATATGCCAGCACCATGTCAGTTGTGCCTTCGTCAGTGGATGTTCGTAGATGTCCACTTCTCAGTTGGTCCACAACGCTTCCTGTCTTTTTGAATTTGTTTATAAGTTTGGCAACAGTGTTGTGTGTGATGTGCTTGCCATGTTTCCTGTTAAAGTCCATCGCTATGCATTATATTGTGTGCTATTTTGATGTTTCCATTGTTTTATATATATATATATATATATATATATATATATATATATATATATATATATATACACACACACACACACACACAGAGCAGTGCAATGCATGGTTGTTGATGCCAGATGGGCTGGTTTGAGTATTTCATAAACTGCTGATCTCCTGGGAATTTCACACATAACAGTCTCTCTAGTTTACATAGAATAGTGTGAAAAACAAAAAACATTCTGTGTGTGGAGGGACTGCAGGCTGCTGAAACACCTTGTTGATGAGAGAAATCAGAGGAGAATGACCAGACCAGACATCGAATCTGGCTATTTTCCTCTGACTTCTCTTATCAACAACACATTTCCAACCACAGAACTGTTGCTCACTCAATTGTTTTTCGCACTATTCTGTGTAAACTCTAGAGACAGCTGTGTGTGAAAATCCCAGGAGATCAGTTTCTGAAATACTCAAACCAGCCCATCTGGTACCAACAACTATGCCACAATTAAAGTCACAGAGATCACAATTTTTCTTCATTCTGATGTTTGATGTGAATGCTACCTTAAGCTATTGACCTGTATCTGCATAATTTTTTGCATTGTCCTGCTGCCACATGATTGGCTGATTAGATAACTACATGAATGTGGAGGTGTACAGGTGTTCCTTATAATGCGGATGGTGAGTGTATATTGTAATCAGATGTATGTTATGCAAACCCACTATTGTGTCACACTTAAATCCCACTCCAGGAATTTGACAGTGAGTACAATAGCTGGTCTGTTCCAAATGAGTAATTAAAGAGGTAATGGCTGAGATTGGAAAGTTTTAAGAATAGCACCATGCAGGTTTGGAGAGAAGTAGAAAAGACTACAAGTGTGGTGGCAAAAGAAGCTAAAATGGAGTGATTAGCCAGGACTGAGAACCCACTTACTGTACAGTGTATGAGTGGTAAGTAGGCTGTAATTATCTGTGGTTCTGAGAGTCTTGGCAATTTGTGCATCCCACACAGGTGCATTAGCAAAGGGACTGAAGTAGGTTTTAATGAATTTTAGCATGCATATACTGCATTTGATAAATGAAGATTCAGGAGAGAAGGAGAGTATCACTTAATTCCATAAACGTTCAGACAATAGTACAACTTGGCTTTGTATTGTTCATACACCCTTCATTGTTTTGTTTATCCTTAAGTATATGACAAACATCCCACTGATTAAAATATAGGTATGCATCTATGGAGACTAAGTTTGTTAAGAACTCCATGAGTGGATGCAAGAATTTCAAAAACACTCAATACCTACAGTTCTAGATCTTTCACCATCAGCTTTTATATACTGTCAAAACACACACATCCCATTTTCTAGCACACCAGCTAGAAGCTAAAAGCACACAAATAAATTTGGTGTGTGTGTGTGTGTGTGTGTGTGTGTGTGTGTGTATGTGTGCGCATGTGAGAGAGAGAGAGAGAGATTCAGTGTTTGCAGAGGAAAGAGATATTTCATAGACCGCATCAGCATTATTCTTCTGCCAGACAGTATAGATAAATGTGTTTTGCCTACTTTTGAGAAAAATGTGGATTTTTAGGAGGGAAAGTGGGAGACACAAGACAAAGGCTGCTTCTGAAGAGAAACTCTCAGGTACTGAAAAAATCAGTGTTGCATCATATTATCATCATATTAATACAAAATTAAATAATCAAATCAATTTTCAAATCAAATCAATTTTCATATCCAACATACAGCATAAGTGCAATTAGCAACTTCAGAAAGAGACAATCACAGTGTGTCTGTTTCTGGCTTTTGGCTTTTCAGATATCCCTCTAATAAAACATAACATGCATATCAAAGAGCACATTAAAATGGAGTTATGAAATAAGTTTGGAAGAAAAACTATGCCTGAAGCTCCACCTTCTTTCTAGATAACTTACTATAATTCCCGTCTCTTCCTTACTTTACTTGTGACTGAATTTCCACACACAGCACTTTCCCACTATACCCAAGAGTATTGGCTATCTAATACACGAAGTACAGAATTACAAACCATTTTCTTTCATAGCAAGCCTGACAAGTTAAACTTGGTAATGCCAGGCACAGTCCAGCAGTGGATAAAATAATTATATTTTTATATTACATACAGATAAAGAGAGAGGGAGATTTGCTTTACAAGTCTATTTGATATTTGTATCATTCTGCATACACAGATATATTGACTCTTCCTAACAGTCTTAATTGCAGTGTAATAACACTCAGGTGTTTTATGTGACACATTGCTGACAACAGCCCTTGATGTAATAAAATTGATGCTGATACCAGGACATTAAAGTTTCCATCACAAACATCTCAAAAATCTCCTTTTCGCAGCATATGCAGCATAATTATATGGGGGGGATGGGTTGCCATAATGGTTACTATGAAGTAAAGCTGAGGCAAAAGCCAGTTAGGCATCACTATATTTCCAGTTTGGATCTCAATGCAACCAACACACAGGTGCATTCCGCACAATGAGATGCTTATTGACTCAAAGACTCACAAGACTGTATTTAGGTTAGTAAGAGTAATTGGAAGCTGAATGATGATGGTGTCAGGCAGGGACAGCTGAGTTTATATAAGCAGGACAGACAGTGGAATGAGAGAAGACCTTAAAAGGCAACAAAAGGCAAAACATCTCCCTCTACTATGACTGTGGAGAAAGAGAACAGCATAGTGGCTATGGTATCAGGATACTTACTGTCAGTATGTGCAACAGATTATATTATAAATATATAATGTTAACTATACATTGCTATATTGCTATATTTAGAAAGAAAATATACATCGCTCGTCACAGTTAGCTGGCTAATGTGTTGCAAACAAAAGAGAAACATGGAGTTGTCTATGTTTTTCCCCACTTTGTAGCTCGAATGCTTGGAGGTCGAAAATGAAGTCATTCCAAGCACTGACTTTCCACTTCTAAGGTCCAAAGTTGAATGCAGCATTACTTGTGTCTTAGATACTAAGAACTGCTAACATACTGTTAACGAGCATGGTTCTGGATGACCTCAGAGTCTTGCATCCAATATCAGTTCATGTAGGCTATAAAATACTGTCATGGACTATTCACTTGCAAATAATTCAACTATATGAAGTATTGACAGTTCAGTAATTTATCAATACTACAATGGGGCAAACAATTCAATACTCTTTCAATATTCTTTTACTATATTCAATACAGTATATTCATTATTTAAATAGGCTGCCACTGTGTTAGCATTGTACTTATGGACAAGTCAAACTGCTCACGCTAGTTTCACATGTGCTAGGCTTTACTGCAAATATTCTATTTAGCAAACATACTAGTGAATTATTAATAGCCTTATTTTTATGTAACATAATTTTAAATGAACCTGGTAAGACACGAGTGTTTCAAACACACAGTATCCTCTGAAAGTATTGGAATGGCAAGGCCAAATCTTTTGTTTTTGCTCTACACTCAAGACATTTGGTTTGAGATCAAAAGATGAATATGAGACAATAGATTTTTAGGTGAGCAGAAGTATTGGATCAGATAGTCTTAAAGTAAATAAACATAAATAACACTTAATATTTGGTTGCGTACCCCTAGCTGCAATAACTGCATCAAGCCAACAACATTACCAATGACATTACCAAACTGTTGCATTCTTCTTTTATGAAGCTTTTCTAGGCTTGTACTGCAGCTTCCCTCAGTTATTTATTTATTTATTTATTTATTTGGGGGTGGGGTGGGGGGGTCTCCCTTCAGTCTCCTCTTCAGGAGGTGAAAGGCATACTCAGTTGGGTCAAGGCCTGGTGATTGACTTGGCCAAACTAAACCCTTCCACTTTTTCCCCTGGTAAAGTCTTTTGTTGTGTTTGCAGTGTGTTTTGGGTCATTGTCTTATTACTGCATGATGAAGTTCCTCCCAATTAGATTGGATACATTTTTCTGTAAATTGTCTGACAGAATGTTTCTGTACAGTTCTGAATTCATTTTACCATCATCATTAGTGAGCCTGTTCTAGAAGCAGCCATGCAAGGCCACCATGCATGACTTGATGTCTAGTTGTTACTGTAGTAAATCAGTGGTTTATTTCTTTTTCAGGACATTCCAGATTGTTATATTGGCTATGCCCAATGCTTGTGCACTGGCTCTGATTTTTCCCTCTTTTCTCAGTTTCAAAATGGTTTGCTTTTCTCCCATAGACAGCTCTCTGGTCTTCATGTTGGTTTATTCTTTTTTAACAACAAATGCAGTCTTCACAGGTGAATCCCAGGGCTCAAACCAAAAGTAGACATTCAGAGCTATTAACTGTTTAAACAATCAACAGGGCACACTGGGGCAACAAGAAACACCTGTCAGTCACATGTTCCAAAATTTCTGGTCACCTGAAAAATAGGTGGGTTCAAACAAAAAGGTGCCATGTAGTAAGTTAACACATCTAGATGTAAATATCAGGAAATGAAAGCTGAAATTCTCATATATTGTCTCATATTAATTTTTAATCTCAATGTGTTCAGAATATAGCAAAAAGAATTAATTTGGCCTTGATGTTCGAATACTTTCAAAGGGGACTGTAAATCTGTTATTAAAATTATACTGTCGGAACAATAGCACTGGTGAATACTTATTTGACAGTGCGTAAAGCCTAGTAAGCCTAGTCTAGTTGAAAATATCTTTCACTTTCAAGTGTAAAAACGTGATGATTAATTATATTGGAAATTATGAACAGATTAACATGCTAAAATATTTAGATCTGTCCTTGCATTTCAAAATAGTCTTTGGTCTCTTTTATTTTGTGCAACTATTTTTACTAAGGTTTACTCCATTGTTAATTGTTCTCTACCCATTAAAGTCAATGATTATGACACAAAGAAAACTCAGGCCCTTGGCTCTGCCCTTCTTCATTTAATTAAAAATTCATTCATTCATTCATTCAGTTTCAGTGACCACTTTACCATGGTCAGGATGAAATACACCCTGGATGGGATGTATGCCCCAGGACACCATGCACACACACATTCACCCACTCATTTGCTCCCAAATTTTATTTAGCGTAGCCAATCCACCTACATGCACTTTTTTACTCGTGGGAGGACACCAGAGGAAGCCCACATGGACACAGGGAGAACATGCACAGAGGTTTGAACTAAGAAGTGATCACCAAACTCACCTGCCGCTATGACTCAAGATCTCTGGACTCACTGATAGATCTCGCCATCCAATTAGATAATCTCCTGTGCAATCAACAGAGACCAAAGGTGGAGTGGAATTCCCAGTCGGAGATACACAGCCCTAAACTCATGCAAGTGGGCCAAGCCAAGCTGAGTGACAAGGACTGTGAACGCCATATAAAAGAAAGACTGTTATTACTGAACACAAATCACCACATAGCACAGTATCCTTTCTGGTCAGCCTCCGCCAAACCATGCCCACCAGTTGAGCAAGCCACCATCCATCACAGTAACCATGAAACACCCCATTGTTCTTGGGTTTCCATGGATGCGCCTCCATAACCCCCAGATTTCATGTGCAGGCAAGGAAATCCCCCATTGGTCTTCACACTGTTTTGCTCATTGTGTTGATGTTCCCTGTCTCCTAGCTGCCTCTACCTCTGTGGAGAGTCCTGAACCCAGCCCACCAATATCCATCCCACCTGAATACCTAAAAATCAAGGAAGTGTTCAGTAAGACCAAAGCCACCTCATCGTCCCTATGACTGTGCCATTGAGTTTATGGCCAGGAACACCCCCCCTCCCCCCCCCTAAAAAAACCTCCTAGATGTATTCCTAGATGTTGTCTACACAGCTGAAGACAATACTGATGACAATGCTGTGGAGGAGTACATCTAGGAGGCACTTCAACAAGGGTACAACTATATATTGACTACAGAGGCTCAACCAAATTCAATTCAATTTTATTTGTATAGCGCTTTTAACAGTAGACATTGACACAAAGCAGCTTTTCAGAAATAAATGGATTCACAAAAAATATATTGTAAATATGTGACTTTATCCCTAATGAGCAAGCCAGAGGCAATGGTAGCAAGGAAAAACTCCCTGAGATGATATGAGGAAGAAACCTCGAGAGGAACCAGGCTCAAAAGGGAACCCATCCTCATCTGGGCGCAACGGATAGTGTAATTATAAATAAATCCCTTCTATTATTGTGTAATATATGGACAAATAGTGCAAATGTGCAACCAATAAATTCATCACAGTTTTTGCAAGAAGTCCAGTTGGTTAAACTCTATCCACTGTCCACTGATGGAGTCCTGAGTACGAAGGTGGTCGTGGCAACCGCAGCCCCAAAGCCACTACAGCAATCGCAGTTCCAAGCCATTACAGTACAAATCAAATCACAGTTAAATATCATTATTCTCTCCCCCTGTTCCCGTCTGCCGTAGAGCATAAATCTTGTGTGGCTCCATGAGGACGTCGAGTGGAAGACAGCCTTTATCACAAATTCTGGCCACTTCAAATACTGCATGCCATATGGGCTTTTTGACCATGGTGACCATGTCAAGCAAGTTCTCACCCAGCTTCTTGAACATCAGCTCTATGTCAAGTTTGAAGAATGTTCACAAAATCTCCTTCCAAGGACACATAATCAGCCCTGGGCCAAGCAAGGTGCCAGCTGTCATGGATTGGCTGGTGCCAAGCATGCTTAAGGAGCTGCAGAGGTTTCTTGGCTAAGTGAACTTTTACAGTTCATTCAAGGTTTAAGCTCCATCTAAGCTCCCCTCACACAGCTATTAAAAAAGGGACCTAAACAGCTCAAGTGGAACACAGCTGCCAGGAGGCACTTGAACAGCTGAAAAAGTCTTTCACCACTGCCCCAACCTAAAACATCCAGACCCCACTAAGCCGTTCATCATTCAGGTGGATGCAACAGAGACAGGAGTGGGGGCCGTGTTGTCACAATGGTTTGGAGAGAAATCCAAACTCCTCCCGGTAGCCTTTTTCTCAAAGAAACTATCACTTCTCAAATGGAATTATGACATTGGCAACCTCGAGTTACTTGCAGCAAAACTGGCATCAGAGGAGTGGTGCCACTGGTTGAAGTGGGTGACACCCATTTGTAATATTCACAGATCATAACAACTTAGAGTAACTTAAGACAGCCAAGTGACTGAACTCTTGCCAGGCAAGGTGGGCACTTTTCTTTGCACACTTCCAGTTCACATTGTCATATCAACCAGGTTCTAGGAACACCAAGCCGAATCCCCTGTCAGGCATGTACCCTGCACCCCCTAAAGCACCCGGTGACAAGCTCATCCTACTACCGTTAGGTTTATTGGGTGTAATTAAGTGCGACATTGACTAGGAGATCGCACACTCCCCTGCAATCAAAGTACAAAAGTCTTGAGAATGTTTGTGACCACTGCCCTGAGAGACAAACTTATCACCTGGGCCAACACAACCCCTGCAACCAACTGCCCAGGCACCCAGAGAACACATCAACTCTTTCAGAACAAGTACTGGTGGCCCAACATTCACACCGATATACATAAGTTAATTTCGTCATGTTCAGTGTTCACCCAAGCCAGAGTCCCAAGAACCTTCCTGCAGGAAAATTGATTACTTTACCTATGCCACAGCTACCATGGTCAAATCAATTTTATCACCAAACTGCCCAAATCATCGACCCACACCATCATTATGGTCATTATAGACCGGGTCTCCAAGTACCTGTGCCTGATTCCACTGGCCATTCTGCCTACTGCCTTCAAAACTGCTGATGTGTTCTGATATTTCGGCATCCCCAAGGAGATCGTCAGTGAGAGGGGCACTCAATTCACGTCCCATGTATGGATCAGCTTCATGGAAAAACTGGGAGGCACGGTCAGTCTATGCTCAGGCTATCACCCCCAAGCCAATGGTCAGGTGGAGTGGGCAAACCAGGAGATCAACAGATTCTTAAGATCTTTCTGTGCTGAGAACTAAGGTTTGGGCTCGGTTCCTCCCTTGAGTTGAATATGTCCAGAACTGCCTATGGCACTCTGCCACTCAGCTAACCCAGTTCCAATGTGTGCTTAGATACCAACCAACCCTGTTCCTGTGGAATGCTAACCCCACAGAGCCCCCCTCCCCCCCTCTGCAGTAGATGACTGGTTAGCACAAACCATGAAGGAGTTTTCATGGTTTAACGTAGAGGAGAAACACCACAGTATGAACTGGATGATCGAGTATTGTTATCCCACATAGACATTAGAAACACCATGGACTGTAAAAAACTGAATCCACGTTACATTGCCCATTTAAGATCGCACACTGATTCAATGAGGTCATGTACAAACTGGACTCATCATGTCACTGCAAACTAGCCCCTTCATTTCACATGTCCTGTCTAAAGCCTGTAATCCCAGGCCTACTAGGCACCTATGTTCCAATGACACCACCTGCACCCCTAGACATCGAGCAACCTGCCTACATTGTCAAGGAAATCCTCAACTCACGTTGCAAGGAAGTTATACTCGAATACCTTATTGTTTGGGACGGCTACAGCCCCGAGGAGAGGTGCTGGATCCCGGCAAACAACATTCTTGTCCCCCTGCTATGCCAAGAATTCCATGCCAGGCACTCTGGACGTCCTGGTCCTCGCCCTAGAGGTAGGCCTCTTCTGGGGGGTTCTGTCATGTCAGGTCTCCATTTCCTAGAACACACTACAGCCTACAAACATGGCTGCCACTGACTACACTTCCCAACCCCATTGTCACGTTTACAGTCACCGTACTACTTTTCATGCACACCTGTCTCCAATCACACCTACTACTATTTAAAGGACTCTCAAACCCTCACTCACCACAAAGTAACACTATGTGGAGAAGAAGCTGTTTAAGTAAGAGTCAAACATAAACATAGTGATATAACACAGAGTTGTTAGTCATCTCTCTGTACAAAGCACTGAACTAGTGAACAGCTGTTTGGCAGACAACTGGTTATGAAGATGTAGTCTTTAATGAGTGGGCTACTGATTCTGTACCATTACTGACATTTAGAGAGAAATTTGATGCCTTGTCTGTTCTGAAAGTATGATTGTTTGCATTAATCCTTTCACATGTAATAGGAAATCTACAACAGAAAAAGAAAGATAGACTTCACCATATTATTCAGGAAAACTGATACAAAGATAATACAAAATAATATTTCTTGCTCTTTTTGTCAACAGGGTCTTAAAGGGCTACAGAACACACTACATATCAGAGAGGATTATATAAAAGCTACTGAAGCTATTGGAGTATTATGTGAATGCAGCAAGTATTTCTTATCCACAGCTCTAATTGCTGTCCAACCTATAGACATGTTCTTACGCTCTGTGAAAAATTGCTTTCAAATTACCAGTGGTAACTATGGCACATGTGCTCACAAAGGACACTGCATTGTGTGTGTGTGTGTAATGAGTTTCCAAGTAGCATGAAAATGTATGCATGCTTCAGTGTTGAAGCCCCAACAGTACACCAGACTGTACAAGTCAGCAAATATTTGCCATTGTGTGTACAGTGCATTAACCAAATGTTTCTAAAAGATAATGCAATGTATATTCCTTTCATTAGAAATGGCCCATCATTTCTTTCTATGAATACAGCTTGTTTTGTCTCTTTCTATGCATTACTCCTTTCTCTCTTTCTATTCTTTACTTCATCTTTACTTCCTCACTCTACTATGCTTCTTGATTCAGAGGGAAAGACATTTAGAGACACACCTGCTCTGTTTAGATTTTTTAACTCTTATAGTGTTCATTGTCTAAACACAAGACGATAGCAACATAAACCTTAAATGCCCTCTGGAAGCTCTTGCAATAACATTGGAATAGTTTCTAAATGCCATTTAGGGGCATGTGGCAGTGAAGAACCTCCATC
Source organism: Pangasianodon hypophthalmus (assembly GCF_027358585.1). NCBI lineage: Eukaryota > Metazoa > Chordata > Actinopteri > Siluriformes > Pangasiidae > Pangasianodon > Pangasianodon hypophthalmus. The sequence goes on from NC_069725.1 coordinate 15,147,545, forward strand.
TTCTACACCATAACACATCTGGAACCCTGCAGAAATCAGTTGCTTCACAATACTCACAATTTATATAATACAGATAACTTTGTGTCAAAGTCCTTGCATGATTAAGCAAAATAGGTCTGTGGAAAGTTTCAAGTTTCAGCTTGCTTCTTTCTCATTGCCAAAAAGCAGTTCACACTGAAGACTTAAATGTAAAATTCTCTTGATGAGAAGCCATACACCACGCTATCAAAAAAGTAAGCTACATAGGTATAACACACATGGGCAATTCTTATCTTTTTGTCATTCAACATTAGCTATACATTTTTAGCCATTCTCCAGAAATCTTGCAACATATTGCATAAAGCAAGACTTATTTTTGAATCAGGAATCTGCATAAATAGATTAGAGTTTTATGAAGTAATTATTTGTGAAATAATATTGTCCCTCCATTGTTTGATCAACACAAGCCCAGTGGCAGTGACAGAAGACAAACCATTACTGCAGCCAATACAGCAAGATTAATGATAGTCAGATAAAATATTCTCACTTGCACACAAAGGAAAAAACTCACCTACAACTATCTCACCTCAAGCCAAATGTTAGTCTCATGAGACTAGATTTCATCAAATTTGCCTTAACACAAGTACCAGATATCTCTTCCTCTTTCATTCTCTTTCTGAAGAATGGTATGGCTGCTGAGGAACTAAGCAATAAGTATATGTTAACCAGGCACTTTATTTCTTTTTTATATGATATATTTATAGGATTTATATGATCTATAAGAAATGCAAAAACAGACACACATATTGTATGTGTATGCATATTGGGTACATTTCAGAGGGGATGCTTCAGAACAAACCTGAGCATAGAGACTGGCAACATAATATTGTCATAAAAATTAGAGCATGTAGTATCTCACACTTATGATATGCCTGACACATCCTTCTTTCTAGGCCATCTGTACCTACATGTGGAAGCTGGGGCATGGCTGAGTGCCGGTTTGTGAATGGAGGGCGGAGCCAGAGAAGGTGAGTGGTAAGGAATGCACACCTGCAAGGAATTCTATTAATGAGTGTTCTGAGCTCAGCCACCCGTTTGCTTTCGCCCAGAAGCTCCGGGACACCTGACAGAGGTGGCTGCTGGCTTAAGGACATGGCACCGAGGAAGTGATCGAGCTCGTGGTGCTGGAGCAGTTTGTCACCCAACTTCCGGAAGGGACAGCGGAGTGGGTCCAGTGCCACTGACCGGCGTAGCTTGACGAGGCAGTCCAGTTGGCAGAGGACAACATGGCAGCGTATACCGAGGGCAGAAGAGCCCCTTGAGCTCTCCTCCATGTCCTTCTGCAGCAGCATATGAAAAGTTGTGCTGAAGGGACAGCCACCTCTCATTCTTGTTGAACAAGTTCAGTTAGTACCCGAACTGGCATTCAAATGGAGACATGCCTGTTGCCAAGCTTCAGAGGGTGTTGTGGGCATACTTGGCCCGATGGACTGGGGATTGGATCCCGAGGAGAGGCTAGCTGTTTAATCAGCTTGCAGAATGCCCTCCAAAACTGTGAGGTGAACTGTGGCCCCAGATCCAAGATGTTATCTAAGGGGAGTCCATAGATTTGGAAAACATGATTGATTATTAGTGTGGCAGTCTCACTGGCAGTGGGCAATTTTGTCAAAGGTATGAAATGGCAAGCTTTAGAAAATCTATCAAAGCAGTTCTTTGATGAAGTCCAGGCTGATGTAGGACCAGGGGTGGTGAGGGATGGGTAGTGGTCATAAAGACCCTGAGGAGCTTGTTGGCAATTCTTGTTCTAGATGCAGACAGGGGAGGTGGCCATGAAGGAGTCCAAATCTTTCCTCAGGGTGGGCCTCCAGAACTGTCTTTGAATGAACTCTCGGGTCCTGGTAGTTCCTGGGTGAGCCACTAGCTGCAAAAGGTGTCCCCATTGAAGGGGTCCTTGGAGCGAACAGACCTGGGGACAAACAAAGTGCCCAGGGGAGCAGCAGCTGGGTGGGCCTTCTGCTGGGCAGGTTGACAAACAATGGTTCCAATTTCCCAGCAGACTGGAGCCACAATTCTTGAGCTCGGGAGGATTGGTTCAGACTCCTTCTCTGTGCAGGTTAAAGGGAATGCTTGAGAGAGGGCATCAGACTTGGTATTCTTGGACCAAGGCCAGTAAGACAACGTAAAATCAAAATGGCTAAAAAAAAATAGGGCACATCTCACCTGACAGGATTTGAGTCTTTTTGCTTGTTATTCCAAGGCATATTCCAAGTTCTTATGATCTGTCCATACTAAAAATGGATGCTGAACACTCTCCAGCCAATGCCTACAACCCTCAAGGGTTAATATGGGGTGAAAAATAAAGCAACTCTGGCTGTGAACTCCCCTCACTGTCTCCCTCTCTTTTGTTTACAAACTGGTTTAAACATTGGTTCATAACAGGGGGCAGTGACTGAGCTGAAGCCTCTAATAAACTAGCTCTAATAAACTGCCTATAAATGTTGGCAAACCCCAGGAATTGCTGAGTCTCCTTGACTGATGAAGGTGAAGGCCAGTCGTGAATAGCCTGCTTATGCTTGGAATCTATCTGGACACTTCCCGCCTTGATCACAAAGCCCAAAAAAGAGATTTCATGTGCACAAAACATATTTCTTGGTCTTAATGAATACACTATTCCCCAGAGATGCTCAAAAACATCATGCACATGTTGAACATGTTTGTAAAGGGACTTTGAGTAGATCAGGATGTCATCGAGATAAACAAAGACAAAGTGGTTTAGCATGTCCTGGAGAACATCGTTAAGAGTGGCACTCTCAGCTGCCAAAGTCTGGGAGTCAGGGCTCAGCATCTGATGGGGAAACACTGGTACTGACCACCGATGTTGCAGCTGACATCCCAAAAGCTGGAACAAGGGCAGGCAGGGAGAGGTAAATGCCTGAGTTTAGTCCAAGAATGAGGCAACAAGTCAATGGGGAAGTCCAAAGAATTATCCAAAATCCAGGCAAAGGTCAAAGAACACAGAGGCAAAAATAATCCACTGAGAATACTTGACAAGATTTAAATCAACAGGGGCACACAATGAACATGAAGTCTTAGCAAGGAACAGACAAAAGACAGGGGTTTAAAAACACAGGTTTATTAACAAAAATGGTAGCTTTAGTACCATTTTGAGAAATTGAAAAACAGGAGAAATTGAAAAACAGGAGAAGTTAGCTTGCTAATAGTAATCTTCAGTTTGGCAGGAGGCAGGGACTAGAAACACATGGTTAACATAAAAGCACATGGCACAATAAACAGAAGCACTTGGCAAGGCAAAACAAAACAAAAACAGACCCACAGTGACAGACTAGGAGGCACAAACAGTGATCAAGCAGAAATACTGACAATGGAACACCAGTGCATTAGATTACCACAGACAAAATATACTAAATATACCAAATATTCACACCTAGGGACAATTTAGCCAATCCAATTACCAGCATGTTTTTAGGAGGTGGGAAGAACCTGAAGAACTTGGAGAAAACCCATGTGCACATGGGGAGGACATGCAGAACTCCACACGAACAGTAACCTGAGTTCAGGATCAAACCAGGGACTCTGAAGCTATTAGGCAGAAATGCTACACTGCAAAAATGATTTAAATATTTATTTTTATAAAGAAGCAAAATTATCTGCAAAGAATACTTATGATTATGGTTATTTTATAAGAAAAAAAAACCTTTATTTGTCACAAATACATTATAGCACAGTGAAATTCTTTTTTCATACATACCAGCTTGTTAGGAATCTGGGGTCAGAGCACAGGATCAGCCATGATACGGTGACCCTGGAGCAAATAGGGTTAAGGGTCTTACTCAAGGACCCAACAGTGGCAGCTTGCCATATATATTGTAAATATGTGACTTTATCCCTAATGAGCAAGCCAGAGGCGACATTGGCAAGGAAAAACTCCCTGAGACAATATGAGGAAGAAACCTTGAGAGGAACCAGGTTCAAAAGGGAACTCATCCTCATCTGGGTGCCATGGATAGTGCAATTATAAAGAAATCCCTTCTATTATTGTGTACTATATGGACAAATAGTGCAATTGAGCAACCAGTAAATTCATCACAGTTTTCGCAAGAAGTCTGGTTGGTTAAAATCTAGCCACCGTCCACTGATGGAGTCCTGAGTACGAAGGTGCTTGTGGCAACTGCAGCCCCAAAGCCACTACAGCAATCGCAGTCCCAAGCCATTACAGTACAGCTCCCCATATGTGATCCCCAAGCCATCTCCACAGCCCCCAGGTGGCACCATCCCCAGCAATCCAAATGATTCTTCAGGCCGTCCATATGGGGCCACCCCCAGCAGCAGTGACATCAGGATGGGTCAGCCCGGTCCGGGGGGCAGAAGGGGTCAGGATCACTGGCATCTCAGAAGTAGCATGTGTAGCTCAACAGAGAGTGAGGGAGAGAGAGAAATGGAGAGAGAGGGAGAGATTGTTAGGTAAGCTTTTGTCCTCTAATGGTTAAGGAAAATGTACTTTGCGTGCAGAGTGAAGCAGGGACTCCAGCATGACTAGCTATAACAGCATAACTAAAAGGGAGAGCCAGAAGCTAACACAGACATGAAGGCGCCCTGGGACATAAGGCAGCCAGCCACTCCACTGTCGACAACCTGAGTGAACGCATGAGAGTGGGGGGTGACAGCATCCAAACATCCCAGTTCACCACAACACTCTATGCCTGTGAACCCTCCAGACCATTTTTAGCCTAGACTTGAGTCTCACACTGAGACTGTGTCTGAGCCCCGAACACTAGGTGGAAGGCTGTTCCATAACTGTGGGGATTTGTAAGAGAAAGCTCTACCCCCGGCTGTAGCCCGCACTATTCGGGGTACCAACAAATAGCCTGTACCTTTTGATCTAAGTAGGTGTTGCGGATCATAAAAGACCAAAAGTTCGCTCAGGTACTGTGGCACGAGACCATTTAGTGCTTTATAGGTCAATAGTAGTATTTTATAATCAATACGAAATTTGATTGGGAACCAAAGCGGTGTGGATAAGATAGGGGTGATGTGGTCATATTTTCTGGTTCTAGTAAAGACTCTCGCTGCTGCAAGACTGGACTAACTGGAGTTTGTTTATGCATCCACTGGAACATCCAGACAGTAAGGCATTACAATAATCCAACCTAGAGGTAACAAAAGCATGAACTAATTTTTCTGCATCGTGTAGTGACAATATATTTCTTATTTTAGCAATATTTCTGAGATGAAAGAAAGCGATCCTAGTGATATTATCTACATGAGCTTCAAAAGAAAGACTAGAGTCAATAATCACACCAAGGTCTTTTACTGCTACACATGATGAAACAGAAAGGCCATCCAGGGTTATTATGTAATCTGAAAGCTTACTTCTAACTGCATGTGGTCCTAGTACAAGTACTTCTGTCTTGTCGGAATTAAGTAAGAGAAAGAAAAAATGTCTTTTACACATTCCTCAACTTTATTAAGCTGGTGTCTGTCATCTGGCTTTGCTGAAACATACAACTGTGTGTCATCAGCGTAACAGCGTAACATTTCATGTCTACTGTTATGTCTTATCTTGATATTTAGACAATTAAATGGCTTAAAAACAGCTAAATCCCATAAAAAAGTGCTAAGTATAAGGGCACAGGGCATTGTATGAAGTGCATTTTTGTCAAGTGCAGAGAAAACTGTTACTATTAGGTCTATCCCCTGACACACTTGTATTTATCTAAAGTGAGGAATTTAGGATAGCACCTTCAATACACAATGCCACAATATACTGGGCACAAAACACCTTGCTTCAGGTTTACAGGTAAAACTCAACTTAGCCCGAACGGAGTCACAGAGCTTTGGGCTCATAATGCAAAGTTATATTTCTGTTGCTTTAGAAACTTACAAATGCATGACACAAGCTTCAGGTACTTTAGAAAATTACAAAAACACAGTTTACAGGATGAACACAGATTACCTTTAAACTTTACAAACACAGACCTACATAATTTTCAGTTACTTTAGACCCTTTTCAAACTTATAGACTGTAACCTTAATGAACATGCAATTCCACCCAAGCTGCTGAAACGTTTGTATCATTTTTAAACTTTCTCATAAACATTAGGTCAAATTTTACTTCAAGTAATGTAAAGTGACCAGCTTGGCCTGCTGGGGAGGGCCAAATATGTAGATCAGATCACTATAATAAATAGCCACAGCATACGAAATAAATACTCAGAATGAAAACATGTCGAAGATTAAACCAAGCACTGCTGGTAAACTGCTAAACCAGTTTTTGTCTGTGAGTATGAACACAATTACAAACAGTGTATATTAAAAAATAAACAAATAAGGATGCAGAGTACAAGAAGGACATCAACTGATTAGGAGCAGAAAAGACAATATGTAAATATTTCTCAGAAGAAATATTTACTTACTGTAACTGTAAAATGTGGTTAAAGTAGCTTTTTATGAGCTTCACATGCTCTGACAGAGTAAAAAAAAGACACACTTTTGACGCAGTGTCCATGTTTTTTCCCCCTACTTTGCACATCAAACGTCCCGAGGTGGGAAATGACTACTTGCAAATTATTACTTACCAGGCACCAAGAACGCAGCCAATGCCCTAAGCTGATTGGCATTCCGTGATTGCTGATATTTAGTATAACAGTGCTTGTTCACTGTTCATATCACTCTGCTTGTCAGTGTTTGCTACATAAAATTCCAGTTTTAGCAATAGTTCAAAATGTTGCTACACTTAAAAATGCAGCACTCTATCCAGCAGAGGCTTCTTTGGGAACTATTTTTGTTGATGAAGCAAAAATAAATAAAATATTTGCCCATGTTTTGTCTGATTTATCAGTTACAGTTATATTAATTTCTTATTTACATAACTGGTCCCAACGGCAACCACTCCGAAATGTACGTGAGGCTATATCTCCAAAACGCTTTAGCATATTCAGCCCAAACTTAGTATATGTCATAGCCATCATGACTTGAGGGTAGCTACACAGTTTAGGAACAGCACCACCTAGTGTTCACAAGATATGCAAAAAGCATATTTTTGCTTTTTGGACTGTTTGTCCGATTTTCACCAAATTTGACTCGGATTATCTTCAGTCCATGCCAGCAATAAGTTATGGATTTCATGTTGATAGATGAAAACAAACTGTCTGTCCAAAACCAGTGATAGGCCATTTTGTCTGTCCAAAATTTTGAGTCATGTCAAAAACCTACATTTTCAGAGTCCTCCTAGACCATGTATCTCACCCAATACTCAGGCGCATTGACATACATCTGTCGGACACTAGATGGCGCTATAATAAGCACATTTGCCTTTTGGTTCATAAATCTGGAACCGTAAGGGCTAGCATCAAAATTCTTTTTTTTCCTCCGAATCCTTGAGTCATGCCCTACAAAATGTACATCTCCGATTTCATTACCGTCATGAAAATCTACTTTTTCAAACTCCTCCTAGGCCGTTCGTCTGATTTGCACAAAACATGACAAGCATGATCCACAGACCCTGATGACACAAAAGAATTTTGATTTGTCAAAGCATTGCAAAGACATTAGCAAATTAATTGGTCAGGCAAGTCCCCTTTTTACGAATTGAATTATCCCTGCTGAACGCAATGTCCAAACTTAATGAAGCTTGATACACATAGACAAAAGGACATTCTGAGGATGCATACCAAGTTTTATCAAATTCCGCCCATAGGGGGCACTACAGCTGAAAAATCACTGTAACTCCGCAACCATGTGATTGATGAAGTTGAAAACTGGTAAGCATCTTCTTTGGTGGACGTCCTAACATATCCTCTAAAATGAAACTGAAAAACCACTGTAACTCCGCAACCCTATGATCCATGAAAATTGGTATGTATCGTCTTTGGTGTACGTTCTACAATATTCTTTAAATATGATTTGGACAAATCAACAAACATGGCTGCCAGCAGCCAATCAACATTCAGCAGCTAATAACATCAAAACTGACGGTTGTACGTAGTATCAAAACGTTTTTTGAGAATCGGCCACAAGGTGGTGCTATAAGTAAATTTGCGTTTTTGCTAATAAATCTAAATATGTGTATGCTAACATAATTCTTGCTTCCTATGAATCCTTGCATCAAGCACTACAAAATGTGTATCTCATTTTTATTTTCATATATAAAATGTATCTGAAATTCTAATTTTCTGAAAAACCTACTTTTTTGAACTCGTCCTAGGTCGTTTGTCTGATTACACAAAATTAGGTATGCACCATCTCGAGATACTCCAGACAAAAAGTTATCAAAAGAATTTTGATTCGTATAAGCGTTGTGGAGATGTAGGCCCTTATATTGGTATGTGTGGCAAGTAATAATTAATTAGCTTATATCTTGTGAACACAATGTCCAAACTTCATGAAACTTGGTACACATGAACAAGACAACAGTCTGAGAAAACATGCCAAATTTCATGAATTTCTGATGTTCGGGGTCTTACAGCAAATTCTGTATGATCAGCCATTTATCTCAAGATGAGAGACAGATGAGGGCTGTAATAATGTTGCCCACAAGAGGGAGCCACATGATAATAAATCTTTTTAAGTCTAATCTTTTTTCCATCAGTTTCCATCAATTTGAACGGCTGAATAACTCAACATGAAAAAAAAATGCATAGAAATTAGATTAAATGCATAGAACCATGGTACTCTAACAACATCTCCTGAGTTTTATGAAATTAGTTTGCAAACAAATGTGTGAAATGCTTTGAAAATATATTTGTCAAATTAGCAGACATTATTAAATATATTGCTGTCCATTTAAAATGAAAAGACAATATTATTGTCTCTTTAATATAATATATACATTAATATTTGTGTAGACACATTTACTGTGTCAATAGTGATAAAATGAACACTTTCAATGCTGAGGTACAAGCATAAAAGTGTTCATACAGAGACACCATTCTCATGTAACCCGTGAAATTCTTGTCACGCCTACACCAGACTCTCAGCATCCTCCCACTTCCTCTCTTTGGACTACTAACCATACACACTTGCCATCAATTATCCAAATATAATCACCTCACGCTCACCTCTGTATCTAGTCTCAACAAGGACTGCTCAGACTGCACTGCCCTTCCGTAGTGGTTCCTCTGCCTCTTTGTGGATTATCGTCTTCTCCAGTTTGGTATACTTACCTGTGTTTGTACTCATCAATTGTCTACCATTGTTACTATCCATGCCGTCATCTTCTGCTGTTATCATCCACGTTCGCTATTACTCACCTGTGTCTGCTATTATCAATAAAGATCCCAGCACTTGGTTTCATAACAACAGCCTGTGCAGTTCTTTTTCCTGACAATTCTCATATATAACCAGCTTCTAAATTGTAAGAGCCAAAGAGTCTACTTCATTATAATTGCAGTGATCTTAGAGTAGTAGACTAAAAGTTCTGTTCAATAATGACAGTTCGTTCTGTATAGTATTGTTGAATTGCCTTGTTACTGTATTATAATATGTACATATATTATTGTAACATTAATATCATTTTTGGAGGCCCACATAACATGTCTGCATAGTGTAACAGTTAGCCTTGCTTATTTTGCACACTAGTCAGAAGCTTCATCTGTGTTGATGTACAAAAACACAAAAGCTGTGTACTCATTTGAGTGCATAATATATTTATGAATGTTTGCTTGATTTTCAGTTCTATAAAAAACATTGCACAGAGTTTAAACACAATAGTTCACACAAAAAACACTTTAGTCAGAGAGCCACATATTATAGAAATATATAGAAATACACTATATTACCAAAAGTATTCGGTCACCTGCCTTGACTCACATATGAACTTAAGTGCCATCCCATTCCTAACCCATAGGGTTCAATATGATGTCGGTCCACCTTTTGCAGCTATTACAGCTTCAACTCTTCTGGGAAGGCTGTCCACAAGGTTGAGGAGTGTGTTTATAGGAATTTTTGACCATTCTTCCAAAAGCACATTGGTGAGGTCACACACTGATGTTGGTCGAGAAGGCCTGGCTCTCAGTCTCCGCTCTAATTCATCACAAAGGTGTTCTATCGGGTTCAGGTCAGGACTCTGTGCAGGCCAGTCAAGTTCCTCCACACCAGACTCTGTCGTCCATGTCTTTATGGACCTTGCTTTGTGCACTGGCTCACAGTCATGTTGGAAGAGGAAGGGGCCCGCTCCAAACTGTTCCCACAAGGTTGGGAGCATGGAATTGTCCAAAATGTTTTGGTATCCTGAAGCATTCAAAGTTCCTTTCACTGGAACTAAGGGGCCAAGCCCAACTCCTGAAAAACAACCCCACACCATAATTCCTCCTCCACCAAATTTCACACTCGGCACAATGCAGTCCGAAATGTACCGTTCTCCTGGCAACCTCCAAACCCAGACTCGTCCATCAGATTGCCAGATGGAAAAGCGTGATTCATCACTCCAGAGAACTCTCGCTCTAGAGCCCAGTGGCGGCGTGCTTTACACCACTGCATCCGACGCTTTGCATTGCACTTGGTGATGTGTGGCTTGGATGCAGCTGCTCCGCCATGGAAACCCATTCCATGAAGCTCTCTGCGTACTGTACTTGGGCTAATCCGAAGGTCACATGAAGTTTGGAGCTCTGTAGCAATTGACTGTGAAGAAAGTCGACGACCTCTTTGCACTATGCGCTTCAGCATCCGCTGACCCCTCTCCGTCAGTTACGTGGCCTACCACTTCGTGGCTGAGTTGCTGTTGTTCCCAAACTCTTCCATTTTGTTATGATAAAGCTGACAGTTGACTGTGGAATATTTAGGAGCGAGGAAATTTCACGACTGGATTTGTTGCACAGGTGGCATCCTATGACAGTTCCACGCTGGAATTCACTGAGCTCCTGAGAGCGGCCCATTCTTTCACAAATGTTTGTAAAAACAGTCTGCATGCCTAAGTGCTTGATTTTATACACCTGTGGCCAGGCCAAGTGATTAGGACACCTGATTCTGATCATTTGGATGGGTGACCGAATACTTTTGGTAATATAGTGTATATATTTCTCATCATTGTGATGTTAAAAAAAAAAGTATTAAGATAGTTGTGGACTTACAAAAATTTGAGCTGCAAAAATTTCATTTGAATTAATTTCATTTTAAAAAGGTAATTTAATTTGGAAAAAGACCCTGTTGGTTAACATTAGTCAATATATACTATGAAACACACAAAGCACCCATAGGTTGTGACATCAAAATTTTTTATAAAGGTCTTTTTGACTTTTCTTTTATTCTAACAGTAAGAAGGAGTAATTTTGTTTTGGAAGTTATTTGTCTCTTTTGTGAGCACCATTCAGTTTTGTAAGCTGTTTTATCAGTAAGCTGTCCAATGATAGTAGTTAGGCAGGATTGCTTTGCCATCAAGTCCCCTTGTGGAAGGTGTTGTGCTGTGGAATGGAGATTGATAGGTAAGTGTATACAGGCAGCAATTATCTGACAGCACAGGAAATATTAATCAATTAATACAAAGTATTATTAAATGCATACACAATAAAAGGGACTTACAACAATATTATGATCTGATAGGACAAGGCACTTACCAAAGTCTGACAATGCACAAGAACCTAAGTGGGAGTGATTTCCTTTTGAAAGTCAGTTCTAAGTTCTCTTTCTCCATAGTACACCTAGCCTTTATAATAGGTAGACAGGATTGTTTTGCAATCAGATGTCCTTAAAATAGGTGTTGTGCTGGGGAATAGACTTTGATAGGCACACAGTTAGCTTGTACACTGCTAGGCAGGTGTATACAGCCAACAGTTACCTGGTGAAAAAGGAAATATTAAATATTAATTAAGAATTAGTATAAAATATTGTTAAATACATAACAACATCACAACATAAGGGACTCATTAAAATATCATGATCCAATGGGACAAGACATTTACCAAACTATGCCCAGGTGACATTGTCAGGTTTTTTTGCTTGTAGAAATTGCTTCCAAAAGAATTGTTTGGATGGTCAAAGCAGATGCTGGGTTTACAGAAGACATATTGACTCCTTATTGTAGTTATGACAATATTTGGATTCATATATCCATTTTTGACAAATGCATTCATTGGCAAATATGTCTACAGTAGGATTTTAGTGCCACATTGCTGGAAGGTAATTGTAAAATACCTTGAAATAAATTGGCAGTACATCAATTTTAATACAATGTGTGCCAATATCTTTGATATATATGATCAATTAATGTGCCACTTTCAGCGGTTGCATCATTAACAACTCGAATGTGCATATATTGCTAAATATATTTCATTAATATCTCCCATGATTATTTTATCTCCTGTTTCTGTTTAGAAAAGTAATCAATTCATCCAGCCTTTGATGAAAAATGGTAAGTTTGTAAGATGGTGGTCTGTATAATACTGCTTTCACTGTATTGAGTGACAGTACTCTGAAAGTTAAGTATTCAATATTAATACAATTTAAATCTATGACACAATATTCAAGTTCCATTTTATGATACATAGCAACTCCTCCATTTTTCTGCATTTTCAAGGTAGCCAAATTGCGAATAGTAAGCCAACTTGGTTTACTATAAAATGAAAATCCTGGAAGGTTGATGTAGTCAGGCTGTTTATCTTGCAGCCAAGCTTTGGTCACACAAATGATATCAGCTTCCATGTATCTTTGATCAGAGTTTATATCATCAATATGAGGTATTAATCCTTGCACATTATGTAAGGCTACTTTTAACAGTCTAGACTGTGAAGCTTTTGCAAGTGGTTTGATGAATGGACACATGTCTTTTATTGATGTTTCAATTTTGTCATTTGCATAAACAGCTTTTCTTTAAAGCTATCAATAATGAGTCCCTGTAGAGACAATACATGGCTTAGCATGACATATGCTTGTCCAGGAGCAAATATGTTTTTAAGACACACAACTGCTTTTTCCACTGTTAATCCTTGTACTTTATGCACCATACATGCCCAAGAGAACTTTAGAGGATACTGAAATCCCACAACAGCACTGTTTGTAACTCTTTTCTTCAGGCTCAATGGGTGTAGCATTGACAGAGTCCATGCAGAGTCCAGACACATTTCTTGGCTCTTTTTTCAGTCCAATTCTGTGTTCATCAAAGGTGATGGAAAGGTTGTATCATTTGTGTAGCATACTTTAGAAACTGTCCCAAATACACCATTAACAGAATTTTTAGACATTTTCTCCACTTTTCCATTCTGCTTGGACCCTGATGATCACTGCTTGCAGCTATATTTACTATTCTGCTTCTTCTGCTCTTAAAGTCTATGGCAGCCCACAGAACTGTACTTAGGAAAGTTATGAAATTTGGGAAACGCATAGGGTACAGTCTGAAATGTTAGCCTAGCAAATTTGGAGTTGCTATCTCAAACCCTCTAGCGCCACCAACATCTCAAATCTGCACTCATGTTTATGCTAATAACTTTTGAATCGTAAGAGAAACATAAGAAACAAAATTCTTTTTCCTCTGATTCCTTGGCTTGTACCGAGTTGAATGCATACCATAGTTTCAACTTAGGCCTGACTAGGTTTTCCGCCATATTAAAATTTTCTGAAAAATCTACTTTTTCGGCTCGTCATAGATGGCTCATTGGATCTTCACCAAATTTGCCTCAGATCATCGTTAGACTATGCTGGCAAAAGTTATTAAAAGCTTTTTGATAGACCAAACCATATTTGAATAAAGCGTAAACGAATTAAAGATAAGGCTTTAGTGTATTCAGACCAAACTTTGTATATGTCATAGCCATCATGACTTGAGGGTACGGCACAGTTTCGGAACAATGTCCCCTAGTGCCCAATGAGATATGAAAAAAGCATATTTTTGCTTGTAACTTCTGAACAGTTTGTATGGAAGTATTTTCCAGACAAATTTCAAAATTGCAAATTGCATTTGCAATTGCGTTTTGTATTTGTGCATGCATAAATTGTAACATAATTTAAATACAAATCACATTTTTGTTTACACGAACATACAGTAACAAAATTCAAATGGAAAAGCAAAGTCCATTTGCAATTCCCTTTCCCGTGTCTTACGAGTTATGACCGTCATATCGAAATAGCAATAGCAATTACCCCGTTTGCTTTTTCGCTGACAGCAAAGAAGTAGTGATGGGAATTCTGGCCCTTTTATTTGAGCCAGATTGTTTGGCTCAGCTCAGCAGTAAGAGTCGGCACACTTAACTGTATAATGTTTAATAGCTGCAATTGAACGTAAGTGTATAATGTTCATGTTTCTTGAATAAAAAAAGAGCCAGCTCTTTTGGGCTGTGTCATTGGCACCATTCCCCGAAGGCACTCAAAAAGTTTTGAGACAGTGGCACCTTGTGGTCAAAATTAAAACAATATTAAAAAAATGCTAATAGCTTTTGATTACTTCTGCCTATTGTCATGAGACTGGTCAAAAAGGTGTTTTCATGAACTGTAGTCTGACACATAACCCATTATACCTATTATTGCAAGTAATCCACCCAACTGAATGTATGTTGAGTAGCATTAACTGCAACAATATATTTACAGTGCCCTGTGATGGGCTGACATCTCATTATAGGTGTACTTCTGCCTCACACCCAGTGTTCCCACGACAGGCTTCGGATCCAAGAGAACCCTGACTAGGATATAATGGTTACTGAAGATTAATCTGTTTACTTTAAAAAACAAAACAGCTGTGAGGTCACTGCCTTTACAGGAGGCTGTGCTAGCATTTCAAAAGGACTATTAGTGGCATGAATGACCAGTCTATGATGTGAAGCTTTATTTCTTACACATTCCCATGTTCAAATCTCTGTTTGTTAGCAAACGCTCTCTGCCTTTATAGTTTCTAACAGCATATAAATATAATTTTAGATATAGCTGCAAACAGTGATGATGGGCCCAAGCAATACGGTGCCATCACTACCCAGTGAGAGTATTAAAACAATGCATAGTGAAGCGAGTGCTGTAGAGTTACTTGTTTTGCGCTGATGTGTTAGGTTAAGCCCAAGTCTAAGGCTTTACAAAAGCTTCCATGTCCAAACATCCAGCTAATATTTGGTGATATAATGCATGAAGAAGATAAGAGATATATGTTGTTACCCTTATTAGCCATTAATTAATTGTAGTGCACATGCATTTAAGGGGGTGCAGCATAGCTCTGTCTATGTGCCTTTCTCCTAGTTTGTGATCTGATCTGAATTATAATGTAACAGCTATGTAAAGATTAAATGTAATTAAAGATATACAGTGAGAGTAAAAAGTATTTGATCCCTTGCTGATTTTGTTGGTTTGCCCACTAATAAAGACATGATCATTCTATACTTTTAATGGTAGATGTATTCTAACATGGAGAGACAGAATATCAAAATGAAAATCCAGAAAATAACTTTAAAGAATATATATTAATTGATTTGTATTTCATTGAGGGAAATAAGTATTTGATCCCCTAGTATGCATTAGGAGTTCTGGCTTTCACAGACCAGTTAGACACTCCCAATCAACTTGTTACCTGAATTGAAGACACCTGTTCTAACTAATCACCTGTATGAAAGACACCTGTTCACAGAATCAGACAATCAGACAGATTCCAAACTCTCCAACATGGGTAAGACCAAAGAACTCTCTCAGGACCTCAGAGACAGGATTGTTGACCTGCACAAATCTGGAATGGGCTACAAAAACATTAGCAAGATGCTGGGTATTAAAGTAACAACCATTGGTGCAATTGTGAGAAAATTTAAGAAGTATAACATGACCATCAATAGACCTCGGTCTGGTGCTCCACAGAAGATTTCACCTCGTGGGGTGGCAATGATCATGAGAACTGTGAGAAATCGGCCTGCAACCACACAGCGGGAGTTAGTGAATGACCTCAAGGCAGCTGGGACCACAGTCACCAGGAAAACAATTGGCAACACTTTGCGCCGCAATGGATTAAAATCCTGCAGTGCCCGAAAGGTACCCCTGCTTAAGAAGGCACATGTGCAGGCCCGCCTAAAGTATGCCAATGATCACCTCAAAGATGTACAAAGTGATTGGGAGAAGGTTCTGTGGTCAGACGAGACCAAAATTGAACTATTTGGCCTAAACTCTACTCGTCATGTGTGGAGGAAGAAAAATGCTGCCTATGACCCCAGGAACACTGTGCCCACCGTCAAGCATGGAGGTGGAAGCATTATGTTTTGGGGGTGTTTCTCTGCCAAGGGCACAGGGCTACTTCACCGCATCAGTGGGAAGATGGATGGAGCCATGTACCGTGCAGTCCTGAGGGACAACCTCCTCCCCTCTGCCAGGAAGTTGAAAATGGGCCGTGGTTGGGTCTTCCAACATGACAACGACCCGAAGCATACAGCAAAGGCAACAAAGGAGTGGCTCAAGAAGAACCACATTAAGGTCATGGAGTGGCCCAGCCAGTCTCCGGACCTCAATCCAATCGAAAATCTATGGAGGGAGCTGAAGGTCCGAGTTGCCAAGCGACAGCCCACCAACCTTAATGATTTAGAGAGGATCTGCAAAGAAGAGTGGGCCAAAATTCCCCCTGATATGTGTGCTAACCTTGTGGTTAACTACAACAAACGTCTGTCCGCTGTGCTTGCAAACAAAGGATGTGCCACCAAGTATTAAGTGCTTTTGGCTAGAGGGATCAAATACTTATTTCCCTCAATGAAATACAAATCAATTAAAATATATTCTTTAAAGTTATTTTCTGGATTTTCGTTTTGATATTCTGTCTCTCCATGTTAGAATACATCTACCATTAAAAGTATAGAATGATCATCTCTTTATTAGTGGGCAAACCAACAAAATCAGCAAGGGATCAAATACTTTTTACTCTCACTGTATAGCAGAAGTCTTTTTTAAAAAAAAGATTGCTTTTCAAAAAATTCACATTAAATCCAAAATGACCTACTTCCTTTTGGGTAGAGCTAATGACTGTCAGTTTGAAAGTTGTCCGGCTTGATGAGAACAATATATGTACCGAGTTTGGTGACTGTAGGTAAAACTGACCCCACCACTTTAGCCAAAAGGGAGCGCAACAGGGCCCCCTTCCACGCCCACTTCTTAGCTTTTGCCTACGCCTAACGGCCTACAACTATGATGTGTGTGCTGACTGTCATGAAATTTTAAGCAGGCTAAGAGCCTCAAAAACACCCAAAAAGAGTACTAAACTTTGATGCGTTACTATGGCAACACTATGTAAGATATCTAAAATGCTTTCACAATTTTACATTAGCCATATCTTGACATTATTCTGACCAAGTTTCAGGCAATTTGGGTAAAAATAAGAGGATTATCGCAAAGTCTGTTGTAAGTCACACACTTCCTGCTGCCAGTTGATGGCACTATGACCGTGACTCACAATAGTCAAATCCATGTGCTCAGCCCCCATTAAAAAACATTCATCTAAATCACTGGATGCACTCAGAAGATATGAGAAACTTCCTGTTTCCCTTTTTTCACCATAAATTTATTGCCTCACCATGGTGAAACCGTTCGAGATATCAAAAATCCATTTGCAATTTAGCATCCTCAATGTCTTGTCATAATGCTGACCAAGTTTGGTGACAATCACTTGAATCCCCAAGGAGTATTTCACTGCATGCACTTTTCACAAAATCCAAAATGGCCAACTTCCTGTTGAGCAGAGCTAAGGATTGTCAGTGCAAAAGTTGTTTGGGTCGATGAGACCAATGTGTCTACTGAGTTTTGTACATATACGTACAAGTATGTACGATATATTCACTAAGTTTAGGTACCATGTAAAAGGGGGGCTGCAGAGCCCCCACCACCACCACAGCTTGTGCTACCCTTTGCCAGGGCCTAATGGCCAACGACTCTGATGTGTGTGCCTGGTGCCAGGTCATGATGTAGACACATACCTGAGTACTCCAGAACACCAAACACACACTTCTTGATGATTAACTAATCCTGCGCATTGCATTAGTAACATCTAGCTGCTAATTAGTGAGGACCACACAATTGTTGTTTAGGCCCTGATAAATAAAAACTTACAATTGAAGCAGGGTGTACCTTTTTTTTCCCCCTGTATATGTATAGGGTCCCACAATTCACAGTACATGTCAGACAAAAAACCAAGCCATGAAATCCAAGGAACTCTCTATAGGGTATGATAGGGTATGAGGACTTAACTAAATGAGAGATTTCAGTTTTTGATTTTTTTTCATTTAATAAAATTTCAAAAATTGCTAAAAGCCTGTTTTTCACTTTGCCAGTATGGATTATTGTGTGTAGATTGATAGCAAAAAAGTAAATTTTAAGTTACATCTATAACACACTAACTGATTGGAAATAATATACTTTGAAAGTTTAATCGTTTATGCTTATATTGTTCCAAACCTCTCCAGAACAGATATAATAGCTGTTATTGACTGTGAAACATACAGTATAACAGTAAGTCATCTGCATACAATGATACTTTGTGTTCAACTCGTCCCCAAACAATCCACTTACAGGAGTCTATAGTGTGTGAGGACGTTGCTAATGGCTCGATAGTCAGTACAAATAAAAGAGGAGGCAGAGGACATCCCTGTCTATTACAATGACTGAGAGAATTCAAATTGCCATTCGTTTGTTACAAAGTTTGAAGGTGGAAGTAAAGTAATTTAGTCACAAATGTATAACACATAAGTAAATGTAAGTATAGAAAGACAAACAGAGCAGAATGAAATAGGGAAATGGACAAAATAGATAATCAACTGGTACTTTATTTCACTCAAACCAGTGTACACTTGAGCCATAATTTTATTAGCTTTCAAAATATGTTGATTAAAATATATTGTTCAGAACAGAAAAAGGGGATTATAGACAATTACAAGATAAAAAGAACATTAAAGTTTTTTTTTTCTGGTAAGAGAGAGAAAAGTGAGACCATTAATGGGGACTCCAGGATGTAAATAACATTCCTAAAACTCGTCACGATAACCAATCCTGAGCTAAATAAAGATTAAAGGAAATGTAGCAGAACAACTGCCACTTGATCAACATTCAGAACTGACTTTCATTTGAAAATGTAATAATTTCAGCTGAATCCTGAAAAATACCTCAAGATCAGAGTGTCTGACAGTGGATCCAAGTCACATCATCAAGTCCCAGCTTAACATCATAACCTCACTGTCTAGACTTGGTGTGTATTTAACATTCTGGCATATTTACAAACTGGCATCTTATCCAAGTTGCTCCATTGATAACACAGACCCTTCCTTGTGTAGGAAAAGGAAATTATGGAATGACTGGATGGGTCTGTAGAGGAACACAATTCCCAAAACAATCAATCACTACTGAATGATCCAGTAGTGAAAACGTATTTATTGGATCACAGCATTTTGGTATTAAATATTTTTGTCCTTTTCTCAGTTCAGTTTAAAGAGAACCATGTCCTCCCTCTTTTAAACAGACAAGTACAAGCTTATGCTACAAAATATGTAGATCACTGCAAATATTTATACAGTTTTCATGCAATATATTGGGGAATTTTGTACCTACTGATCATAACCTAAAGCAGAGATAATCTACAATGTGTATACAGATTGTTTCTTGAGACATGTTTAAATCCTACCAACATCTTAACTTAGAAGTCCGAGATTAACATTTGCTACATTAGTCTTGCAATAAGAAGAGACTGTTAGCTCTTACATGTAAAACCACATGAGTCTTTTTGGGATCAATCACATGATTTTCAACGTTGGCACATGAAAATTATTTCTGTCATATAAAAACTACCTATGAGTAAATTAAATAAAAAGTACTCAAATCCTGTATGTGCGTGAAATATCTGAAAAATACAGAGATTTATTTTTTTTCCTTCAAAAAACAATCATCTACAGAGAAAAAAAAAGGTTATAACTAACCAATACTAAACAAATATACAAACGAGTCCAGTAAAATCTCCCTCCAAATCTTTTTAGTTCCTTGAGATTGTAAAACTGCAGGACATTTTATACATCTTTTTCTCTGGTGACTTTCCACAAAGATTGCTATACATTTCATTTTACCCATATGCCCTTCTTTAAAATTGAACCCCTACTGGGCCGAAGTGAAGTGGTTTTAATAGTGTCTACTAATGTTCACACAGCAGTACAGCAGCGGTTCTCAAACAGCTGCTCAATAACTGAACTGTCCGCTAGCGTGGACACGTCTCCTAAATCCTGCTGGTTAGATGCTATCTTCCGTAGCACACGCCGCATGATTTTACCTGTGGACATTATGAAAAAGCCATTCACTAAGTGTTAGAAGTAAATAAACAGAACATTATATAAATTCCAGACACACACACACACACACACACACACACACACACACACACACACACACGCACACAACAACACACACAGCCTAAAGGGATTTTCTGGTACCTGATCTGGTTTTGGGAAGCCCAGGCGCATTCTGTATGTAGTCAGGTGTAGCTATGGCACCAATCTTCTCTCTCACTGTTTTTTTCAGAACATAAAATAGGGTCATACCATGTCAATTCAACCAAACGTTGGTTGCATCAATGTCTTCAAATGACTTAAAACCTATTCTACACTAAGACTGGCATATGAAACTGAGAATTACCAAGTACTACTCATCAGTTACTGGATACTTCTGGTTTTATAATGGAGGGGTGTCAGATTTCAATTCTGTATAAAAATTTTATATTTATCACTTTTTGTTGCCTTTTATTTCAATGATCCAACATAGCTGTGCTTTGGTCAGAGCTGAGGTACTTCTCAGAGATACCAGATAATGTCAAAGCTGCATCTGTCTTATTCTCTTTAATATGGGCCTTTCAAATTGGCCGAAAATGCAACATTCACATCAAAGAGTCATTCTAAAGCACTTTTCCGATGCTCACAGTAAGGTCAGTACTGTAGATACACACTGTAAACTTGCTGGAGATTTATAGTAGTTGGCTATGATGGTTTTGGGAAATCTAACATCCCTCTTGATACCTTTATGGACACCAAATAAAGCATATAAAATGGCAGACTTCTGTAATGAAAAAAATGAAACCAAGATAAATCATCTAAGAACTTTTCCCACCCTAAATGTATAATTACAATGTATAAACATTAAGTGAAAAACCATTAGAAAAAAATAAGGGAGAAATAGGAAAAATAAAAAAGTTACAATAACCTGGTTGTGAAGTGTGCACACCCTTCTATAATTGTCTTAGGAAAACGTGTTGTGGCTGGATGTGGCTGTGTTCAGAATAAACCAATCACATTCAAACTCATTTAAAAGTAATTATCATATAGCTGTCAATGAAATTATTCTGATTAACCCCAAATAAAGACCAGTTGTTTCTATAGCATTTTCTCCACATCATCTTGGTTTCATCTGACTGCTGAAGCCATGATCCACAAAAAGCTTAGAAAGCATGTATGGTATATCATTTGTTATCCTGATATCGATCAGGAGAGTGGTATAAAAGAATTTCCAAAACATTAGGTAAAGTGTAGACTTTTTATATACATTGTATAAACTATTATCTTTGTACTCTATGCACCCAAATTTCATTTGCCAACAGGGCTGGCATTT
Organism: Pangasianodon hypophthalmus; assembly: GCF_027358585.1. Classification (NCBI taxonomy): domain Eukaryota; kingdom Metazoa; phylum Chordata; class Actinopteri; order Siluriformes; family Pangasiidae; genus Pangasianodon; species Pangasianodon hypophthalmus. Next base: position 15,169,052 of record NC_069725.1, read on the forward strand.
TTATGGAAAAATTCAAGATGAATGTAAAGATGAATATGAAAAAAGGCAACGTGTATTCACAAATGTATAGGAAATGTTAACATATTAGGTACAAGAGACATTAGCTCAAAGTAGCAAGTGAAACCTCACCGATTCAACCTATTTAGATCTGATTGCTGTGAATGTAGTATTCAAACTTTACATTAATATCTATGTTACATTACATTTAGGACTATGCTGTTGATCATGTATTGATGTCCCCGGCTTCCTGTGTCTGGTGCTGGAATCCCAGTAAAGATGTGTGTGAAAGACTCCCAGCAAATGTCCTCCTTTTGAGGCCACTTGAAAAAGTTTCAGGGGCCATGTAGATGCATGAACTTCACAGACACTTCTTGTTAACATCTGCTAACATCTGCATTGGTGTCAAGATTTGGTTGTCTACAGGCAACTAAAAACTGGCTCTTGCAGTTCGTCTTTTTGCAGTCCCTCTAATACTATCACAGGGACTTTTTCTTTTTATGAGCACCCGTGCCTGCTTCAATCAAAGGGTGCAAGCTGTTTGTTGGTACCCTGAATAATTTAGACTACAGGAGGAGGCAGATCTTTCTCTTACAAAACAGGCTAAAAACCTATTTGTTTAGTCAAGCCTTTTGTTAATAACCTTTTTTCTAGGTTAAGGCACAGATCTGGAGAGTATCTCTGTTACTCCTGAGATACCAGTGATCCTGACTCCTTCTGCTCTCCAGACCTGCCTGATCCATAACTGATGCCCCACTTCTGCTGGGAGCCTTGTTCATCTGAAAATCAATCCCTGCTTCTGAGGAATGCCCACATGGATAGCCTATAGATCACCATTGTTAATTGTGGATGGTACCACAAAGACACCCTAAAGATGGCTGTGGATGTTCTTCCTTGGATAGCCTAAAGACAGCAACTGCTAAGAAGAGTTTGTAAAAATAATGTAAAAATGATGCACATTCCTAAATTAATTTCAACACACTTAGCACTGCTTCAGTTTACAGTACACAGTTTTAGAAGAGAAATGACTTATAATTGCACTATCCAGTGTCACCCAGATGATGGGTTCCGTTTTGAGTCTGGTTCCTCTCAAGGTTTCTTCCTCTTGTCACCTCAGGGAGTTTTTCCCTTGCTACTGTCGCCTCTGGCTTGCTTGTCAGGGATAAATTTAAGAGGGGTAAATTCAAATATATACTTTATATCTGGAATTCTGCTTTGTGATCATGTCCATTGTTAAAGATGTTATATAAATAAATCTGAAGTTAATGGAATTGAATTCTTGTGAAGACTGATCGCATTATGGCTTCTGCCAAGTACCAGGATGCCAAGAAGTTAAGACTTGGCCATAGATATCCAAATTAAGACAAGCTTGTATTTGCCTGACAGGAAGCTTCACTAAATATTACATTTAAAATAATTTTGAAAATCATTTTGAGACCAGGGTTTTGCCAAGAAGGCATTACTTATGTAAAAGTGTATGTTAAAAAAGTTCACTTTTGTTTCTTCTGAAATACAGACCTACACTGAGACCACACAAATCAATACAAAAACACACCTTGTTTCTTGAGCTCAGCCTCCAGGGTGGCAGTATAGTTGATGCCGTCATTGAGTGTGACAAAGCAATATAGGCTTTCTCCTTTAACAGGGTGTGGCGTTCCTACCACAGCTGCCTCAGCTACTGCCTCGTGCTCCACCAGAGCAGACTCCACCTCTGCAGTGCTCAGCAAATGACCTTAGAGAAATTTAATAAAATACTTATGCTATTATCATACACTAGAAAACTAAACATTAAGCAAAGCGACAAAGGAAATGTGTTCATTATTGTCTCTTACCAGAAACATTCAGCATGTCATCAATCCTGCCTGTGATCCAGTAGTACCCGTCCTTATCCCTGCGGCAACCTGAACACAATAAAAGACGGACATGAAAAAGTGCATAACATAGATGCTGGAATGTCTAATGAGTTCATTTGAGCATTTAACAATAACAATGTGCTGGATTATAGAAACAGGGGTAGGTCTAATGTTGTATCATCTATTGTATTCCTATACATTTATTATTGAAAGTTTTAGGCCATAGTATGTGCTAAGTGATGGCCAAAAACACTCTAGGGAGTCCATGAATACTCAGCATGGGAATTGCAAAATAAGCTTATAATATTCATAGGCATATCAGTGAACTGTTGGACACCCACACAGATCAATAAACCACATAGTCAGTTCTGGACAAGTGCGTTTGTTCACATTACCATCTCCAGTTACATAGTAGCCAGGAAATTTCTTAAAGTAGGTAGTCTCAAATCTCTGGTGGTTCCTGTACACGGTTCTCATCATCCCAGGCCAGGGCTGCTTAAATACCTAAAGAGAACAACATATGTTAGTCTGTACTGGCACAGATTGTTAGTGCAACATTAGAGCATGCCTCTATGACCATATTAATATGACCTTGTATTACACTGCTAGAAATGCTAATCAATTGAAAATAATGCTTTTAGGTGGATCAACACATGCATGAGAATAAAAGACACTGATACTATTGCTACTTATAATTTCGAATGAGATGTTTAAAAATCCTCCAGTGAACAAGGCCAAATAAACAATTATTAGACTTATTAGAGGTCAACAAAATTCAATTTAATTTTATTTGTATAGCACTTTTAACAACAGACATTCCCATCTCAATGGAGATCCCCAAGCCATCTTCACTGCACCCAAGCGGGACCATCCGCACCAATCCCAATGATCTTCAGGCCATCCATGGCACCTTTTGTTTTAACCCACCCATTTATCAAGTGATCTAAAATAGTGGAACATGTGACTGACAGGTGTTACGTGCTGCCTAGGTGTGCCCTGTTAGACTGTTTAAACATTAGTAGCTCTAAATGTCTACTCTTGGTTGGACCCCTGAGTTTCACCTATGAAGACTGCATTTGTTAAAAAAGGATGAATCAACATAAAGACCAGAGAGCTGTCTATGGGATAAAAGCAAGCCATTTTGAAGCTGAGAAAAGAGGGGAAAAATCTATCAGAGCCAATGCACAAGCATTGAACATAGCCGATACTCCAATTTCAAATGTCCTGAGAAAGAAAGAAACCACTGGTGTACTAACAATCAGACATCGAACAGGTCTCTCATGGAAAACAACAGCAGTTGATGACAGAAACATTGTGAGAGCTCTACCTCTATCCAAGTGATGGAAAGGCCAAAGTGTGGAGAAAGAAAAGATCTGCTCATGATCCAAAACATACAAGTTCATCTGTGAAGTACAGTGGAGGTAGTGTTATGGCTTGGGCTTGTATGGTGGCTTCTGGAATGGGCTCATTAACCTTTATTGATGATGTTACTCTACCAAAGCAGCAGAATGAATTCAGAAGTCTATAGAAACTCTGTCTACTGATTTACAGAGAAATACATAAATACATCTAATCTAATCATGCAGAAAGACAATGAGCCAAAACACACTACTGACACAAGGAACGACTTCATCAGGGGAAAAAAGTGGAAGGTTTCAATCAAAAGACCTTAACCCAATTGAGCATGCATTTCTCAAGAGGAACCCGAAGGGAGAAACCCCCCAAAACAAACAAAATCTGAAAGAGGCTGTGGCACAAGCCTGGAAAAACATCACAAAAGAAGAATACAACAGTTTGTGATGTCATTTGGTCACCGAATTGATGCAGTTATTGCAAGCAAAGGATATACACCCACATATTAAGTGTTATTTACTTAAAGACTATCTGTTCACCTAAAAATTGAGTGGTCACTAAAGGTGTCATGTTCTAAGTTGTTTAACATATCTAGATGTAAATATCAGGAAATGGAACCTGAAATTCTGATCTATCGTCTCATATTCATAAATTGGTAGGAATGTAATTGATGTTAGCTGTCTACTGAAGACAGTACTGTTAGAACCATTACAATTTTAGCAGTACACACAGAAACAAACAGAAGCTTCTTACCAGGTAACCTTCGTTTGGTCCCTCAAGTTCCTCGCCTGACTCATTCAGTATGGCAGGAACGACTCCAAAAAACGGAAATGTCTACAGACACAATAAAACACATGTCTTGGCCAAAATCATGAACTGTAAAGCCAACAGAAGTAAAAAAACAAAAAACAAAAAACAAACAAATATATATATATATTCAACACACCAATCTGGACATTTCTAAAACTAGTTTTAGATGACTATGACTGAAGATCTGAACCTAGAAACACTCACTGCAGATCCTGGTTTCAGAGGAGTGGCAGCTGGAAGAGGTGTTAATACATGTCCTCCCTGAAAAGCACAAACAGTTAGTATGTAAACAGAGAAAGAGTTAATACTGAATTAAATCTAGTACCAAGCTGTACGGGGCAGTGTCCCAGACAGGGTTTAAATTACACAAACTGCAGGCCATAATACAGAATAGTTAAATCAACCCATAATAAAAAATAAACAGCATCAACTACAGAAGCCTGGACATCAGTTTGTAATGAACCTAATGCATGAGCGCACATTTACAAAAATCATACAACAACATAAGACCCTTAATCATTATTTTACTCTTTTATAACACTACAGGATTGACATTACATTTATTACTCACTGACTGCATTTTCAAAATATAAAAAAGTAGCAATTACAGCTCAGTGATGCTAACCATAATAGAGCATTTACTGAAGATGAATGACAGAATGAAGTAAACTGAATACTGCTCAACATCTAGTATGCTCGCATGTTCATCTACATAGACTTTCTTTGTCCAATGAGCTACATATCTGACCACCCACTCCAACCCACATGAGTGTGAAAACTGCCTGCTAACATAAATTTTTTGTTGTGTGCTGTGGGATCCCAGGCCTAGTGCAAACATGTAATGGAAGTAAAAGTAATTAAGATTATGCTAAATCTTAATTATGATTATAATTATAATTATGCTATTTCTATTCCTGAATCACAAATGATTCAGAATGACTATGACGATACTTAAGTCCTGTCCTGGAAACCGGCACTACAAAAGTAGCCACCTACTGTCTCAGTCTGCCAGAAGGTGTCCACTATGGGGCATCGCTTCTCCCCAACTACACTGTAGTACCACTGCCAGGCCTCAGGGTTAATAGGTTCCCCCACTGTACCCAAGATCTTCAGAGAGCTCCGCTTATACCTGAGAACACACACACACACACACACACACACACACACACACACACACACACACACACACACATATTTGTCTTACTAGCCTTACGAGGATCTTCCAATGGCATAATTATTAATGCAACTAATTCATGCCTACACCTAAATCTTACCCCAACCTTAACCTCAGTAACCAAAAGGAAACCTCTTTATATATATATAAAAATCAGGTCCATAAGTATTTGGATATTGACACAATTTTTGTAATTCTGGAAAGTGGGTTAAGAGCCACTCGGGAGTGACTCGATGCCATGTGCCCCATCAAGAAATTTTTTTTTAGGGTGGGGGCTAAACCCATCTCCCACCCTCCACTTTGCACGTCTCTCTGCCTCCTTGCTCCGCTGAGGACATCCCCCAGCCCCTCTGCTGCTCCCGCTGGCTTCGAGCTGGCTTCTGTCCTGTTTGCGGAACTACATCACTTATCAGCTCCAGCATGTCACATGCCCCACTGATCACTCACATCTGTTCTATGTTACCCCTCTATCACAAGTTCTGGTTTCTGTATGTTCCACTGTCAAGCTTTTGTTGTCTCGCGCACACGTATGTGTGTGCCACAGTCTCCCTTGTAGTCTGGATGTTTTTGCCGTGTTTCCACTGTTCATGTTTATGGTTTTTGATGCATAGTCTTGGCTGGTTTATTTATACTTTTCAATACATATTTTCCAATAAGTAATCTGCACTTGCATCCGCCTTCACCTTCCAATCATGACATTAACCAAATGTACTACAGGTTCAACATATCCGAGGTGTCACTTTAACTCTTCAGAAATAGAGCTTCAAAGTCAGCAAAAATGCCAGATTCCGTGACCTCTTTCTTGGGCAGTTTAGATCACAGCGGCAGGGGGCTGGTGTAGTTTGAAAGCTCTTTTAAAATGTGACCACGTAACCGTATAATGTGCGTCGGTTGTTGTGATCTGGTGCTATCAGGTCCAGCGTGCTCTGTTTATATTTTATAGATTGTGCAGATTGGGACCTCTGGTGTTCAAACAGTGCAATTTCTTTAAATGCATAATTAATAGAATGCTGATTTCCACAATGACACATTCCCACTATGCACATGGTTAAATTTTTGCAACCCAATGCATCATATCACACTATATCGTTACACTCCTACTATTTTCGTTTAAACAAAAAAAAAAAAAAAAACTGGCATATGACAGTGTATGACAAACACATCAAAGACTAAAATTACACCATGGCAGCCTTTTGAGTCTGTGTTCCCCTTTCCAATTTCCAATTTGCATTACATAGTCATTTATACATGATGTTTCTGTGTGGCTAAACATAGCACTTTGCCTGAGCAAACATATATAAAATTCTTAGTATTATGAGAGTATCTGAGGTGTGAAAACAACAAAGCTGCTGTAACAAAGGACTTACTTGTGGACTGGCTCAGTGCCGAACTTCATGAGGAGTCTGATGGCTGTGGGTGCTGTGTAAAACTTGGAGACGTTGTATTTATCCACTATCTCCCACATTCTGCTAACATCAGGATAAGTGGGCAAGCCTTCAAACTGTCAGCAAAGATTGAGAAAGCAGAATGAATATTCTGAAAATTATTCATGCAGTGTAAAGAAGAATATAGGTCAATTAAGTTTAACTTGCCAAGTCAGTGATAAATTATGCTGCTACCTTTCTGTACAGCAGTTAAATTTTGACTAAAACTGTTTTCAAACTTTGCTAAATAAAACAACCAACTACCAGGACCCAACTGCACCAGATATTCTGAATTTGTTCTGAAATATACAGAATATTTAGGTTGTTCCCTCACCAGGACGCTGGTGGCCCCATTAGCCAGTGGACCGTAGGTGATGTAGGAGTGACCTGTAATCCAGCCTATGTCTGCAGTGCACCAGTAAATGTCATCAGGGTGGTAGTCAAACACCATCTTAAATGTTACAGCAGTGTAAAGCATGTAACCACTGACAGTGTGCAACACACCCTGGGAAAGAAAAAAAAAAGTAGAACATTGATCAAGACTTAATGAAATGAGTGAAGCTGCTTGAAAAAAACAGAACTGTTCAACCCGATGAAGTAATTTCCCTAAATTTCAAATTGGGTAATGCGAAAAGGCAGGTATGTCCACTCTTTCTACTTCTACTTCTTTCTACTTTTTTGTTTAGGACTAGAATCGTCTGTGGTGTCATTGTTGTAGGCTTGTTGTGGGACACTCTGTTATTTATTATTTTTATTTTTAGACATCACTATAATCTTCAGGTGCTCTCAACATTTCACATACATTCATAATAGGCTTGTTGCTGCAAACTGCTTTAAACGGTAAACATATATACAGTACTGTGCAAAAGTCTTAGGTACCCATATTTTTTTGGTACAAATTTTGTTATAGTTGTTTATTTTATGACTTCTGTATTACTGAGTCAAAAGCAAGTCTCTAGAAGAACTGTGGCAGATTCTCCAAAATGATCAGTAAAACTTGCCAGCTAATTTTCTTTCCTTAAATTTACAAATTGTACCGGAGACTACTGATGTTTATATAAAATATATATTTTTTAAAATATTGACTTTGTTTAGTTTATTACCATTTACTGCTCTTTATAGTATGTTTATGTATAAACAGACTTTTGCACAATGCTATTTATACTTGTATATCATCAATAATAAATGACCAATAACGATTTCTGGAAAATCAAATATTTGTTAAATTTCTACAGATTGTTTATGTAGTACTGTGAGGTAAATAGTTGGAAATTGAAATTTCATTTACATTTCCAACATTTAGCAGATGCCCTTATCCAGAGTGACTTACAGTCTTTGTAGTCTCAAAAGCATATCCTCACGCTAGTACAAATAAGTCAGCATCAATGAATACCATTAAGCTAAAAGCCTGTTAAAAAATAATTGGTACAATGAGTTTTTTTTCCCTTCCTGACACTTTATATAAGAATGGTACTACCAGATTCAGACATTACAAACACAGTAACTTTTGGCATTATACTTAGTGTAATATTGCTATGATGTAGTATTAGATAGCAAGCAGAAAGGAAATCAGCAGACAAAAACATACACTATAATATGATTTTTCCCCCAAAGTGCTGTATGTCACCCAAACAGCCCTGTAATATTAATTCCCAGTCAATGCTGTGACATCATACATCAGCTCAGATACACCAAACTTCATCATGCCCCAAAGTCAGGCTGTCTATGGAAGGAAAGTGAGAGAATGACAGAATCAGGGATTAGTCCTATATAATTAAGAAAAAGAAAATGGATTCAAGACTCTTGGGGCTTTAGCTTTCTATGTTGCTGAAAATGTAAGGCATTCATTTGTTCTATGATTTGGTGGGAATCTAGTTAATGATTTATCCTTGTGAAATTTGTATTGTTACCCAGTTCTAAAGTTGTTTTATCTAAAGAGATAATGATAGCCAGGCAGAGGCTAACTGGGGATGTTTGGTGTGTTTCTGTGTAAATTTGTTTTTTTACACCAAACATCTGTATGTGTAATTCATCCACCAGTCGGTGTCTTTATTATTCTCAGTGAATGAAATGCACGTAGCCTTGAGGAAAGCTCCTACATTCATCCCGCAATCTAGCACCAGCAATGCACTGTGAGATTACAGTGAAGCAATTGTTTTCCGTTCAACCAAAACTTAGCTAATATGAGTTAGCTAGCTAATGTTAGGTGACTAGTTCATTAACCCTCACAGTGTAGAAGGCGAAGCAGAGCTCACACCGAAATAGATTTTTTTTTTATCAAGAGAGGGTGAAACTGCAAAATCAGCTTTAACATCCTTTTAAGTTAATCCGATGACAAGTGAAGTGTATACATTTAGCCATCGGACACCATTTCCTACGTAAGCCACTGGGTGCTCAGATTGGTCGATAAAAGCTTTACTTCAATTCAGTTTCATTTGTACAGCACTTTTAACAATAGACAATGTCACAATTCAGCTTTACAGAAATCTTTACGTAGCTTTATGGATAGATCTTTAATGAGCAAGCGAGAGGCCACAGCGGCAAGGGAAAACTCCCTAAGACAACATGAGGAAGAAACCTTGAGAGGTACCAGACTCAAAAGACAACCCATCCTCTTCTGTGTGATTATGAGCAAAACTCTAAGTGCAGACTTTGGGACAGCACTACGTTTAGTGATACAATACCTTTGGTTTGCCAGTGGAGCCGCTAGTGTAAAGGATGAAGAGAGGGTCTTCAGAGTCACACCACACTGGCTCACACTCATCCGATGCTCCAGCCATCAGTGTGTGCCAGCATACATCCACCTCTGGGTTCCAGGGCACCTGCGCCAACCAAAGTCCATGAAACAGAGAAGCATATTTTTTTTTCATGAATTTCTCTGATTGAATATGGTTTGAAAATATTCTTCTTCAACCCAAACTGCTCTAGATCCTCCGAGGATGAACAGCAGCTACATATTTAAATGCAACTGACTCATTCTCATACAAGCGCCCACACACCTCTACTTAACTACATGCAATCTACAATATATGAGAACAAGTTTCAAACAACAAGAAAAGAGAGAAGTCCAAGTAAAATTAGTGACACGCACTATTTCAGAGCTACTAAACTTAACAGCACTATATTGCAGAAGCAGAAGCATCACGTTGGTTGGATCAATTCCAGCATGCATGCCAGGGGCTCAGAGCAGGAAACACAGAACCAGAGAACTACATTTCATTTAAGAGACAAGAGTAATGAAATGGAACTAAAGGGCAAGTTAGCTTTTAAAAGAGAGGACAGTCAATTCCATGAGACAGTAGGCAAGGAAAAAAGTAGCAAGATTTTGGCATTCACAAACCCATGAGATGTTAATGATTCTTATGGTGACTACTGTGTTTCCAGACCCATTTCCCCTTACACTTAAACAGGTTTAATCAGTGTTGTTTAACTGTAATATTAAAAAAAAGAAGGATTCTGAAACACTAGACACATCCTCATTAGTTAGCCTGGTCCCCATAGTTAGTCACTATGCTCCAATTAGCCACATCCAACTTAGACAATCTCATCTCTCTCAATACAGATGCTATGATGTGTTTTAAAGTTATTAGACCTCATTCTAACAAACAATGGTTGCTGAGAAAAACTTGTGTAAAACTTGAATATGCCATGTATAAATAGAGTGCAAAACTTTGCATACCCTTATGACAAAAATCAAGAAGCCAAAAAAAAAAAAAAAAAAGATAATTTCTCACAATATGATATTTAATTTGTTAGGTCGCACAGATGCACCTTTATCATCACAAGTAAGAAAAACTGTCAAAAGATGTTAACATCTGTTCAGGCTAAGATATGAACAGTGAAAAAATGCTTTATGTGTTAAATTTGTAGACCAGCTTGCTGCTTCCAGCAATTTCACCACAGTCTCTGTGGCTGAGGTCCCAGCAAATAATGTACTATGAGCCCATGGCAGTGCGTACACGCAAAAATAATGACTAACATGAAGTTCTGTTAGGACACAGTTCTGTGTTTGGGACACAAAGTATTGACATTCTAGTAAGAACACTAAACAACTGAAGTCTAATGTTTGGGACACAGGCTGTCGGTTTTTTCCAGACCAATTGATCATCAGGTTTCAGAATTGGTACTCAACAAAAATGAAAGCTATTCCATTTACACTCATTCAAACCGAGTTTGTGAACAGAAACAGTGTTTATACAGCTATCTATTTAAAGCAGCAAAGGTGTACCAAGTCTGAAAAGTGTGTAAATGTGTACGAGCAAATGCATTTACACAGACACACCGTGTTAGAGTGTGAACACTGATGCAGGCCTTGAACCTTCCCAAGGGACATTATGGTCTCCAGGGAACAGGGACAAACAAGTGTTAAAGAAAGAATGGGGAGAAAAAGAGAGTTAAACAGAGGGAGCGCTTGAAATACCTTGGGGATGGGACGGACCTTCCTTACTTTTTCTTTCTGCTTCTTCTGCTAAAAGGGTGGTGGAGGAAGTGAAAGTGAGGATTTCGATAAATATGGCAACACTTCACTGTAAGTGAAGACATTTAGCTCCATACTGCCAGAAAACACAATGACATTTGATATTACCAAAGTATTAGAGACAATAAAGAGACTGAAATAATTAAAGAGACGAAGCTGTCTGTCCCAATGGCAATGACTGTCGAAGTTTCTTTTCTGTTCAAATTTTGTTCAATGAGAAAATGTACAGGTAAACCTGTAGTGTTTTATAAAATCAAATTTAAAAAGCATTTTCCAGGCTCAAACATTTCTGCTGGTGTTTCCAAACGTGTACCTAAATACTCAAAAACACTTTCAACTACAATCACATGTACATTTCATAAATAACCATAATTTTAAGTACATGTTACTACAGTTCAAAATATACCCAGTGCATTACAACAACTGGGGATGAACTGAACTCAGCTGGGTATATGAAATAACACCGAAAGATAAGATATTTTTGCAATTATTTTTGCTGCAGTCCGTCCTGAAATGCTGAACACTATGTAGGGAAGATTAAACACCAAAAAAAAAAAAAACAAGGAATCTTACAAAGCGACAATATATTGAATATAGTCATATTTATCTAATATTTCCTATTTCAAAATGACCAATGACCCAAATATAAGCTTATTAAACTTATTTCCAGACATTTTTTTTTTTTTACTCTTTTCAGGTTTTAAAATTTCTAATTCTACTGCCAGATAATTTTGCTTCTTTCTCAACTATATCAATCTGTAACTAAACAAATAAAATAGCTAAAAGCTGTGTTTTTTAAAATATGTAATGAATCCCAAATGGCTCACAATTTGAACATACACTGATCAGCCATAACATTGAAACAATCTGCCTAATATTGTGTCGGTCCCCCTTGTGCTGCCAAAACAGCTCTGACCCATTGAGGCATGGACTCCACAAGTCCTCTGAAGGTGTGCTGTGGTATCTGACACCAAGATGTTAGCAGCAGATCCTTTAAGTTCTGTAAGTTGTGAGGTGGGGCCTCCATGAATTAGACTTTTTTGTCAAGCACATCTCACAGATGCTCAATTGGATTCAGATCCGGGGAATTCGGAGGCCAAGTCAATGCCTTGAACTCTTTGTCATGTTCCTCAAAGCATTCCTGAACAATTTTTGCAGTGAGGCAGGGTGTATTATACTGCTGAAAGAGGCCGTTGCCATTAGGGAATACAGTTACGTTGAAGAGGTGTAAGTGGTCTGCAACAATGTTTAGGTAGGTGGTACTGTAGGATCAGAAAAGACAGGCTTCACTCCCCACGTAAATCAACGAGCCATGGGCACCCATAACCCTGTTGCCGGTTCACCAGTTGTCCTTTCTTGGACCACACTTTTGGTAGGTACTAACCACTGCATACCTGGAACACCCCACAAGACCTGCAGTTTTGGAGACGCCCTGGCCCAATCGTCTAGCCATCAAAAAATGGCCCTTGTCATAATCACGCAGATCCTTACACTCACCCATTTTTCCTGCTTCCAAAACTTTGAGAACTGACTGTTCACTTACTGCCTAATAAATCCCACCCCTTCTCAGGTGCCATTGTAAAGAGATAATCAATGTTATTCACTTCACCAACAGACTTCAGATGTTGCCAGATTTCTGTTACAAATTCATGAATGTTCACTAAAATAAATAAAATAAAACAACAGATACATGACTGTATTTGGGCAAAAACACATACTGGGTCAGCATTCTAGGAATAAAATTGCAGCTTACAAAATTTGGTTAATGGACAAAACCTATAGTAAAAGTTCACCTGCAAGTCAGGGCAAGAGCGTTTTGCTGGGGGTGACATGGAGCCTGGGGAAGAGGCCTCTGGTTCCTCCTTTGATAAGTGTTTCAACACAATGCACCGCTCTACAGGAAAAGACCTGACACACATACACACAGTGTGTATTCAACACGCATGACTTTTAGACAGTGAGCTAAAGATCTGACCCTTACAAATTTTGTGTGCTTTATGTATTGCTTACTTGTCTCGACATTTTTGAAGAGCTTCTTCAGCAATAACCTTAAGATTTATGAGCTTATCCCCTCTGTAAAAGCCATCTGACAGAGCAACACAGAAAGGGAACAAAATAAGAAGATGAGCTAAATTTCATTCAGGTACTTTCACTTTCCAGGAATAAAATAAAGCAATCTAATTTTTAGTCCTTGGACAGTAGTTATTTACGTATTCTATATAAGCGCTCTACGTATTGTATATACATTTTTTTTGTACACCATGGGGGTAAAGTTGCCTGTTTATTAGGTACGCATAGCTAATATTATAATATAATACATTACACATTACAATACATTTCTAACATCATTATCAAATACGTATGTAATTAAATAAATCAACAATAATAAATGTTTTAAATTACTTGTGGTTGAGACATTTGGTTACGCATTAATTTCTTGACAAATTTAAAGTACATATATTAAGGAAAGGCAATTCTTCTCATCTTCCCTTACTGTATGTGGATTACAGGGCTCGGCCATACCCAGAGTAAGCGGATTAACCTGAATTTAATCCCCATGCAGAAATCAAAGGAATCCTTATTCACAAGTTTTTTTTCTTCCATAGACCTGTCAGATGATAATACCCAATGCAGCTTTAGAGAAAGAAAAAAATTCTACATGCTGGTACACTGACAGGATTTGGTGGTACACTGCTTTAGAGAAATAATTCCATTCCATTTCTAATACATATTTTCCCACCAATGGCAGTAAATGGCAGTGTTGCATTTGAGTGGCTAAATTTAATTTGTTAATAATAACCAGGATGAAGTTTAAAATTTAAACAATTCTTACCAGATGTAATCAGTAGACAACACTGAGAATCCATAATTCTTTCACAGAGTGATTCAGCTGAAAATCCTGCAAACTGGAGCATGACACACATTAAAAAAAATACACAACCTATTTAAAATGTTACTAGATGTTCAAGGGTCTCCCAAAACAGGGAAATGAATGAAATTGCAACATATGTATGCGTCAAGGGTGTAAAGTAATGCCATGATCTGTATCTGTGCCTGTTTCCTGCTGAAAATATTCATATCCATTTTTTAATTTGGCTTAAAACAAGAAGTGGGCGTGGTCGATACTGGATGTTTTTTTTTTTTTTTTTAACCTATCAGTGTGCCCTGGAAATACTTGAAAACACTGAAAAAAAACAGGGCTGCTGGAAAAAGAAGTCAGCTTCATTCACAAATTAAAAGAGCAAGCAGTATAGCACTTTATTCAACTCCTGAACCACACACACCCTCTGGAACTTTTTAATCCATTATCTAATGTGACTGAGTAAGCAAGCTAACCATTTCAAAGAAATGATGCCTTGCCAAAATCAAGAAACTCTAACCAACTAATAAAATTTTATTAGCTTTATTTTATTTTATAATATTTTATTAGATCTACTTCAGTTTTTACATTCAGAAAGTCCACTGGACATGCTATCTCTATTATAAAGCTGAGTCACAGTGCTTCAGCAAGTCAAAATGGGGTCCTTAAAGTGGCATTTCATTATAAATGCCTGCATGATTTTCTGAAGATTTTCTTTTAATAATAATAATAATAATAATAACAATAATAATAATGGAGAACAATCATTTAAGAATGCCAACAAACATGTGCAATGAATGTACAAGACAGCCCATCTGTGCACAGCACATGGCCTGCGTGAGCTATACGGAGCAATGCCTCAAAATATGAAAGCATATTTCTTTTGTTTGTACAGAAATATGCTAGAAATATGCTTTTATTTTGGAGCTCTGTTTTTAGCTTGGGCTACTAGAGCAAACCACTAACAAAAAAATATATCCTATTGGTATCAAGTAAATGAACTTGGTACTTAAAGTTTATTATTAATTTTTATTTATTTTTTTTTTTTCTTTGAGCAAGGTTGCCAGGTTCCATATAATGTCTGTGATTTGCAGACAGATATTTGCAAATCAGGGATCTAAATTTAAACCCATATCCAGATTTCTGTATAAGTGCTACAAGTGCTAATGTCCACTGTTAAAAGTGCTATATATATAAAACAAATTTAACTAAAATCAGAAATTACACACCCCACTGTTAACTTGTTTCCCACAAAATGCTGAGAAAATGAAGAAACATGTGGCTGCTTTTTCCTGTGCTAATTGTAAGTCTGGTTTTTGAGGGTTTAGAGGGTTTTTGAGCTACAATAAAGTAAGAACATCACATAAAAACAATAACTCTGTCTTCTGTCCATAATGTATTAGTTTAGGATGTGTTATCTGTTCAATTCGAATAATGTACTCATATATGGTTACACCTCTACTATGTCTGTATGTTTTAATAAATGTAATCTGGAATTATTGTGACATAAAACCTTTGTTATGGCAATACCAAATGATAACCTACATATTACAAGCAATAATCTCATCAGGAAAAAACAAACTACAGGATGAACATACCACAATCGAATGCACAGCTCCGATTCGGGCACAAGCCAACATGGCCACCACCAGTTCAACTACCATAGGCATGTAGATGGAGACGCGATCCCCCTTCCTCACTCCTTCAGGACAGAGCACATCATTTGATTTTCCTAATCTCTACCATCTTCTAAAAAGTCTGCTGCTTCTCATTTAATGTACCTTGTGACTTAAGAACGTTGGCAAACTTGCACACTTGCTGTAGTAGCTCTCTGTAGGTCACCATCTTCTCATCTCCTGGCTCATTCCCCTCCCTAAGTAAAATCCATAAAAATACATAGATTTACAAAAAAGATAATATATTTTTTTTTAACTTAAATAGATATCTTATATACTATGTACAACTGTACTATTTAATAATTGTACTATATTTTACTGTTGTATTTATATGTATTGCAGATTTATCAGGGTGGTTTAAAAAGACAAGTTACACAGTAGAGGCATTATTAAACCTGCAACCAACTGTAATATTTTACCAACAACTAAAAGTGCATAACATAATATACCTGGTGCTCTATAAATAGGAAACAAGCATGTGAACATAAACAAACATCAGACATTAACTTTTTGTTTGCATGCTCTTCTAGGAGCTTGATAAGTTTGGGAAGAACAGACAGGTTCATACCGTGAAGAGAACAGTTTTCTCAGAACGATTCAGTTACCACCCACATGTCTACATGTCCACAGATCCCCTAATGCAAAGCATCCTGCTTGAAAACAGACAAGCATCTCTTGCATGCCTCAATAGGGGCATTTCTAATGTGTTTTTGTGTATTATTATTATTATTATTATTATTATTATTACTACTACTATAAGCATTAACAGTGGGCCTCAATCATCAAGCTGGATATGAAAGTATTTATCCATAAACTCTTTACACAAGAAATTTGGTAATCGTGAAAATCCTGCAAATTTGGGGAAAAAAAAAAACTTTGTATCCTACTCATGTTCCTGAATGTGTGTAAAATTATGCATAACAACTCTAACTAAAGTGTACCTCAACTTGTTTGACTTCAAATCATATCATTCTCTTGGATTACTGCACTTCGATACTTGGAATATATAATTTAAAGTTTAAACTGCTTATTTTTATTACGTTTTATTACATTTACAGATGCCCTTATCCAGAGTGACTTATAGAAGAACTCTGGAGTCTCTATCAAAAATACAGCCTCATGCTAGTTCAGTAGGTCAGGGACTAAAAGTACCATCGAGAACATTTTGTGAAAACCAGCCATTTTATTTTACTGGCATTAATTAAGAATATAAAAAATAATAAAAGGAGCCAACACAAAACCAAAAATTAAGACAAATAAAACTATTCATTCAATTATGACAAAAGAAATGCAATCATATAAATGTTGGACAGGCTTGCTTATTATTATTATTATTATTATTATTACTATTATTATTATTATTATATGTTATTATATATTTTTATTGGCCTAGTAGTGAGTGAAAATAACTTCCACTTCTGTCTTTCAGACTTTACTCTGCTCCCAGCTGTGTGCACTTGGGCTTTTATGGAGTTTTGTGGGTGTCACTAAATGCAAATGACCTGTGTCAGGAACACACTTTGCACATTATGGGTGATCAACATAAGGACGTGAGTATAAAGAAAATCAGTGTTTCTGAAACTCTTGTAAATCCAGCAGAAACTTTTAGTGTGGTTTGGCTTACACAAACATTTACACACAACTTTACTAAAAGGTTGATAAATGAGGCCCACTATAATCACATTATATTGCTATTCATTTAATTATTTAATTTAAATTATACTGTAACGACTTACCAGTAATAATGCTTCTTGCGCTAACTGCCATAATTGATGAATTGTGGTACAGCTCATCAATAAAAAAAAAGTTTTTTTTTCTTTCAATGTTTTCATGGTTGTTATAGACTCGTTCAAAAAATAATTTTAACATAATCACTGACTAAAGTATAATTTGATTTACTTACCCTTCTTAACACGCTTTGTGCAACTACACAAAAATCACAAAAGTCTTTCACATAGGTGCAAATGATTTTTTTGTATTTTTTTTTTTCCCATAAAGAATAAATTTATCCTTGCATAAGTGAAAATATTGTTTTATAAATGAAAGATTCAGTGATGTAATTCAACAAAAATCTGCCTTTAACTAATTTTAATTTACATACACAAGATAAGAGTATCTCAGTCTGTGAATTATGATCATTCCAAACAGGTTAATTCAGTTCTTTGACCACACAGGCAGGTTTTACTGGAATATCCAAAATGTGCTGTTTTAAATAACTGGGAGCTCCTGTGTTGGATAAGGCGGAAATACTGTGATTCAAAACCATGATCAGTCAGTGACTGGCTAATGAAATGGTGAAGAAAAAGAGCTCAATACATTGAAAGCTACAGAAATGCTGTACCGTGAAGATGCCTTTAAAAATAAGGAACTCAAAATGTTCTTGAAAATAATTACCAAGTACCAAAATATTATAATAAGCATTAACAGTAAAAAACAACCAATAAAAAAATATTCGAATCATTATTTGCCTTTGTGAACTGCATAAATTCTCTTAGGTATACTGTGAAGCTTTTTTTATGTTAAAAAGTTTTATGTTAAATTTTATGTTTATGTTAAAAAAGCTTACAGAATTGTGTTGGCTATAGCTCCACAATGGCATCAGAGGATGGAAAATTTGGGGATTGTACCAAACTGTCAACAATTCAATTCAGTGGTCCACACATATAGAAGGGTCTCTAATCTTCAAGTTATTGTGCAGGTTACGTACATTCTGAATAAGCAAATCAGATGAGAGATCTAACCATATTCTCACTAGACATCAGTGCTGAGGAAGTACTGAGAAGTTGTGCAGACTGTGGTTGAAACACATCACAGAGACTAACCAGTAAAAAGCCACTCTGTCTCCCAGCTTCCTCTCATGGACGTTGCGGTCCAGGACATTGTAGCAGATGTTTGTGGTGGCTCCCTCCATGCACTTGATGTAAATTTCTCCCTGGGTCACGTCAAAGTTATAGTCGAGGAACTTGCCTGTATGTTTGGTCTTCCAGAAAAAATCTTTGGCAACATCTCCCCAAAACTCTAAACATAGAGAGAAGCCAGTTTTACATACAAATGTAAGCTTCTGGTTACAAGATTCAAAAGATAATGTCTCCTGTGTGCCACAGCCAGGACAACCCGTCAGGCAGGGCATGTACACAAGGTGGCGAATCTGTGCTTAGCCTTTCTGTTTGTTTGTTTTTAATAGTGTACGTGACGGGAAGAAAAATGAGGCAGGAATACACTCTGAATGGGATGGTAGTCCACTGGCGTTCATACACACACACACACACACACACACACACAGTCACACCTATGGGCATTTTAGCGTGGGCAGTCCACCTTCGAGCATATTTTAGGGAGGCTGAGCACAAACTCCACACAGACAATCGTGCAGCCATAAAAAGAATAATAAGGAAAGTAGAAAAATGTCGTGCTGCATGCATAGCTTCTTCAACTAGAAACGATATGTTAATAAAACGTATAATAATAATAATAATAATAATAATAACAACAACAACAATACCCTCGGGAGAATCGACCGACTTGTTGTAGAGCTCGGTGTATTTCTCCAAGCTGCAGATGTAAGCTTGCTTCTTCAGCTCCTCGGGGGCGTGAAGCGTCTCTTCCGCGGGAACTTTATCAGGTAGCATCGTAGCTGATAGCAAGCTAAACTATCAGTGCAAAACCAACAACTGCGTCCTTTTTACTGCCTCTTCTACACTGAGCCTTACCAACTCCTGAGGTGCGGTGAAGTGTAAAACAGAAGTAACCAGAAGCTGGTGAACTTCCTTCAGTCCCCTGGTTAAACGTGCCCTACGTTAGTAACTTCCGCATACAAACACTGTTTACAAGGGAGCCCAGTCTATGGGTCTTGAGCTTTCAGGACTTGGATAAGCGAACAGTATGTGCTAGCACGAGTCAAGCTAACAGCTACAGAACAGCCAGCTCGTATCAGGACAGATCCTGTAGCTAATTCGAGCTGCCTTCTTCAGAGCACGCTGACATTGGCTGACATTTTCCTGTTTAAATGATAAACCAGCAAAATATACGCAGCTCACAGGCTATCTGATCTAACATGTAGAAAGGGCATGCAGCGTATTTAGTTGCTCAGTGCCGCTCTCTGCTAAGGAAAGCAGCTGTACTTGCACTTTGCACTTGAAGGCGAGATGAGGCCGTTTGGGTTTTCTAGCTCTTCCAAAATGAACTTGTCAATTGCGTTCACTCCCTCACTGCTCACAATTAGCTGTCCTGTCCGAATACTGAGCTTATTGCCATTAATAATGCAAAATAACGTTTATAAAACCTGCGTTTACAGAGGTCGCACGTCCCCGAAATCCGTTCTTACGTCCTTACACACTGGGTACAAGACAAGACACGCTCCTTAGAGGGACATTATCGTGCTCTACAACGAGACAAAAGTCAGCCAATCAGCAGTTAGAACCCCGAAAATGAGGCGGGGCTTGAGGGCGAACTCTCAAATCAGAGGACACGTCGAGGTAAGCTCATGAATATTAATTAAGTGATACAACGGCCCGTGATCTAATTGGCTGAGACGAAGCCGCGATGTCGGTGCAATGACGGAATCGAGTTTTTCAGTTGAATGATTTCAGCAATAGCAGACAGCAGTAAACAGACTAGCCTGGTGGCCAGAACTAAAGACATTATTCATTAGACACAAAAAGTACACATATCAGTTCCACATAGCTACAGGTAAAACAGTTTTAACAGTAAAACAATTTTCACAAAGTGGGCATAATACAGAGGACTAGATAAAGTAGAGCTCAGTCTCGCTCTCCGTTCAGTTTGTTATTTCCCCAGTTGAACAATCAGGAAGTGCAGTTTGTAGACGCGGGATTTTGGCAGTGGCACCAGAGAGGCACTAGAGGGCGCTGACACTACACCTGGAAACTCTCTCCGCTCGCCTTAACGTCATTTCCTGACTCTGCTGCTTTCTTCCTTTTCCGTCAGCCATTTGTGCTCTGCGGTAAGAAGAAAACGTGCTCCTCAACAAAATTGTGTTTTGTTCATTCTTACACTGGAATGTTTAATAGATTTTCAGTTATATTCTGTATGTAATGCCAGTGTAATGAGTAATTTGTGTGTATAGGTGGAGTAGCCCTTTTAATAAGGTACTAGACTTTATAAGTTTAAGGCGGTGCGCAAACGTTCCTGTGCCGTGTAGCAGTCATTAATTAGCATTAGCCCCCTGCTAGCCTTGTACTTTACGCTAGTTCCCGTCAGCTGTGGCATTAGATGAACAGTTTCTCTGTTTGGTTGACATTAGTTGACGGTTTTGATAATGTATGTGGTGTGTGTAAATGGCAAACCGACTATTAAACGTCTATCTTGGCTTGTAGTTAGTAGCTAACATTACTGGCGCATGTGTTGTGTTCAGGTCTAGAAAGCCTTTACGGCTACTGAAAAATCGTCACCATGCAGAACGACGCTGGAGAATTCGTGGACCTGTATGTGCCTCGTAAATGGTAAATAAAGTCTTATTCCAGTTTTACTGAGTAACGTATTAACGACTTGTTACTGTATATTGTTCACTATGGAGCATTTAAACATTCCTAGAGTCACTGAAACTTAAATGACATGGGAGTGATTTAAATATTAAAATTTTCCTCTGCAGTTCTGCTAGCAACAGAATTATTGGTGCAAAGGACCATGCCTCCATCCAGATCAACATTGCTGAGGTAAACAAGCTTCTCACGCTTTTGTCTTTTGTCTCATTTGAACTTACAGCAGTGTTGCATGCATTCACGTTTGTAATGAAAGTCCATTTACACAGACTCTGATGTACAAGAAAGCAATGTATTTGGTGGATTGTTTAATGAAATGTAAATTCAACCAAATGTATGGATTTGTTCTAATTTTCCCCTCACCCAACCCCACATGAGTCTTTTTTGAAGTCCCTGGGGAACTGAACTAGGTCTCAGCCAAGTAGATTGCACTATTATCCTTTTTTACTTTTTGTTTTCTGCCTTGTGTTCTTGTGTATTGTCACAAGAAGAGGGATGCCCCAAGGGAGCACCTCTGGAAGAGGGATGCCACAAACAGTTGTGCAACTAAAAATAAAAAATTAGACATTAATAAACCACCGAATACACACAAGCTGTTTCTGACCAAAAGGAAAAACAAAACCAAAAGTGTGTATAGTAGTAATATTGATGAGACACTTGAACACAGTCCAAATTTGTTGTCCCAGTGGCTAATGCAATGTAGTAGTGCTGTTCACTTCTGATAAAAGTGCTGTCTGTTGCAGTTAATTTGTATGACAATAACTGACCTATCAGTTCATTCCGTTCTTTTCCAACTTCCTCAGGTTGACAAGGTCACAGGCAGGTTCAATGGCCAGTTCAAGACCTACGCCATCTGTGGTGCTATTCGTAGAATGGTAAGATGTACATTTTAACAGACATTAAGCATTAAGTCATGTGTGTGGAGCCCAATCAGAATGAATAAAGTGAGGTTTTTGTCTAATGTCTTCTGCTCTGCATGCTTTTTGTCTGCTGGTGATGAACTGAAAGCCTTGGGTGCCTTACAATCACAAAAGTTTTTTCTCATCACATAAGATCATCTCAAGGTTCCCCTGACTGAAATGTAGATATGTAGATGCCTTAAAAGCTTAATTCCTCTGTGTCTCGGACCTTTCCCTTGAGGCCTGAACATATATTAGACAATTAGCTGTTTGCTTAGAACCACCAGATGGTTTAAACGCCAACAGGTTTCATGAAAAATCTAACAAAAACATGATGTATTCGCTGTTATCTTATATCCCCAGGGTGAGGCTGATGACTCTCTCCTGAGGCTGGCAAAGAACGACTCTATTGTGTCAAAGTAAGTAACCACTTTGTGTAAATGTCCATATGTACAACTTAAACATTTCCTTTGGGCCAGGAAGTCTTGGGAAAGCAGTTTGGAAATAAATTGTTAAATAGACTTTTAACTCATTTTAGTTTACTTTTCATTCAGCTCAAATAAACTTGGTCTTGTATCTCAGACTTCTTTTTTCTCCTATAAAATTTGCATTTTGGTTGGCATGTTTTTATAGTAAAGAAATGTTTATTCAATTTTGATTTTGAGCATTAGGTGCTTATTTCATTTAACTGTGTGTGAACATGGATTTGAGTTCAGGCTGTCATCTCTAACACCACAGATGGATGTTCAGCTTGTTTAGCAAATAATCATTGGCTATGTTTACAAGCACATCAGATTCCGTTTAAGGTCCATATTCGGGTTGCAGCTATATTTCGAATATGATGTTTATGAGTATAGGCATCGGAATATTCCTGTATACATGGTGGTTGTACGTATGCCCGAGTTGCCATCCCTAAATACCTAGCCTACAGCTCAGCATCTGTTAGCACCCACAATTCCTTGTGGACTGAGCATGCACATATCTCCTTTCAGTGGATTTTCTGAATAATGTGTTTACTTGTAACAAATTTCTGATTAAAACAGACACATTCCAGGAGTGTGAATCGGAATATTGTCTTAATATAACTCAGGCAATCAGATTGCGGTGTTTACATGACTCAATACAAATTGGAATATTGACAAATTCTGATTAATGTTGGAATATTGATGTGCATGTAAATGTAACCATTGATTATTTTTCCAAACACTTTGAACAGCTGAAGGTGGGGGTGAAACTGGAAGTGGGGGTGAAAGTCTTGAATTTGTCGTGGTTTCTAATTTTTTTTTTTTTTTTTTCTTGTTACAGGAACATATAAGTATAAGAAAGGACATCTGGCGTTTCTTTGTAAAATAAAATTGTAAAAAAAAAAAAAAGGTGTGGTTTCTTTACATGTATGGTGTTACAGCAGTGGACGCTCTTGACCTATGCTCTATGTGAAGCAGCTCTTACTGCTACTGCTTAAGGGATCTCCGAATGATTATAGGACTTGAACTGGTCCATGGCCTGCTAAAAGAAAAGAGGTTAGTTTAAAATTAACAGCTTTTTTTTTTTTTCTTCTTCAGCCCAGTCATGCCTAATGTCTAGAAGACTAATCTTCAGGACAAATAATCAGGAAAGGCTGTACTCGTTTAAAATGATTTCATAACTAAGGGGAGATGGCATTAGTCTTTTACGTTAGAAATGCTAAAACCCGAATAATACTGAGTTGTTTGCTATTGGTAGCCAATCATCAGACCTTTGATGTCAATGAAGCTTTACTAATCTTGGTTTTAGGTGCAGTTTAGTTATGGCACAAACATTTTATGAAAAATATTAGTGTTTTCACCACAACAACTATTTGTAGAGGCTTTACTTTTAACAACAGATCTTCTAAATTAGTTTGTGAGACATTCTTCAGAGAGGGTATTAATTCAATTTCAATTTTGTTTATATAGTGTATATATAAATGCATTCAGGATATAAATTTTAAATGTATGATTTTAACCATAACGAGCAAGCTAGAGGTGACAGTGGCAAGGAAAAACTCAGACAATATGAGGAAGAAACCTTGAGAGGAACCAGACTCAAAAGGGAACCCATCCTCATCTGGGTGACACTGAATAGCGCGATTATAAATAAATCCCTTCTATAACTGTACTATATGGGCAAATAGTGCAATTGTGTAACCAGGGAATTCATTATAGTTTTCACATGAAGTCTGTTTGTTGAATCCACTGTTCACTTATGGAGACTTGAATGCAAAACTGTGAAAATTGCAGTCCTAAAGCTACACACAAGTTTTGCTATCTTTTTAAAAAAAAAAAAAAAAAAGTTCTTACTTCTATCCAAGTCAGATGTTGTGAACAATTTTTTTTCTTCATTCTTCCTTAAAGAAACTACCTTGATCAGATGCAAATGAGAGATTAAAAGTCTTAAAAAGCTGGGTCTGTCTCAAAGCTGAGGGTTTTTATAAGGCAAAGTATCAGACATTCTCAGATGTTCTCCATCGATTAGCTGTGCTCAGTGGTCTTCAACATGGAGCTTGTGAGTGTCCCATGAAGCATATTCTATAAATATTGTTAATTTCCTGTCATTTATTTTTTAAATAACATTTGCATAGTCATTAAAAACTTGAAATGAGCTAACAACAGTTATGCTGCGTTTACCTAATGAAAGCAAAGTTTTAAAAAAGAAAACTTCACACACAAGCCAATAGTTTTTAATGTGCACAC
Organism: Pangasianodon hypophthalmus; assembly: GCF_027358585.1. Taxonomy (NCBI): domain Eukaryota; kingdom Metazoa; phylum Chordata; class Actinopteri; order Siluriformes; family Pangasiidae; genus Pangasianodon; species Pangasianodon hypophthalmus. The sequence continues at coordinate 15,193,787 of NC_069725.1, forward strand.
ACACAGATTGCAGCAGAAGTTGGATGTAGCGGTGAAGTATAGCACAGGGAGCTGCTCAAGAAAAATTACCGGTTGGTCATGTGTGTGGCCCCAGACACCACTGCTGCTCTGTATCGTCTGCCTAGATCCACCACTTGTTCCTGACGATTTTACGAGAAATGTTAAGACTGCTGATAAGGATTGCGGCATTGTAGCTTGTTTATTAATGATCAGTAAATAATAGAGGCAAAGGTACTTTACTTGGTTTTCTCTTATGCATCTAAAAGATTCAGTGCTACAGCCCCTTCAGCCTGCTCAGACTCCTGAGCTAATTAGCCTCACGATAGTCTCACGCAGACACAGGTTCAACATACTGTAGCTTTACTAGCTATAGTATATTGCAAATGTAGCTTCTTTAAGTGAACAAAAACGTGAATATACAAAATGTTTAAAAGTGAAAACCTCTACTGATTTAACACCATGTTAAAAGTTACTTACCTTTGAAATAGATTTTTACAAAAATCTTCCCTTTGTCCACAAGCTTCACTCATCCAAAATGGCAGACCCCAATTTGCTTGCTTCAAATTCAATTACGTTTTATAACATAAGGTGTCCCAAAGGATCCTAAAAAAATATGTTGGGTTTACTAAATTCCAGATTGATGTCGAATTCACTCAAAATTATTTGTTGACTTATTTTATTGTATTATTATTACAAGAACAGTAAAAACTCAATATCTTGTGTTGCAAATATAGCTTAATTAAGAAAATTTAAAAACACAGCTTTTTAAGTAAAATATGTTTATTTTAATGAGCAATATTTGCTGAAGGCAGGAATCACTTTTTCAGTGATATGTACATTGTGTAAAAGTCTGCATGAATATCAGCAGGATTAGGCATTTGTGGTTCGTGATACGTTAACAGACCATCAGGATTCATACCAAGCATATATGCTAAGTTTCCCATAGCCTTGAGAGTATACGTTTTTGGGTAAGGAGGTGTATTTTATTTTTCATAGGGTTATAGGTTATCTCCATTTTTCATTGCTTTGTTGATTTCCCTAACCAGTTTTACAAAAAAACCTTGATAATATCCACGAGTGATTTGACAGAGATATTATTCTATTCTGTTTACACCATCCGTCAGACTCGCGTGAAATAGACTATCATGCTGGGGTAATGAGTACCACCTATGCAGATATTGCACCTCTGAAAGTGAAACTTCCCAGTCTCCTTTCAAATTGATTGGGTTTGGCAAATTTAGTAGTATAATGTGCGATCTTATTATTAGGGTAAATGTCCATCGATGCATTGCGTGGAAGGGTCACAAAGAATCTGCACTCTTCCATGGTTTACTGATTATAGATTTCAGTTTTGTTCACGATGATCCTTTGTAAGCCAGAACCCAGGAATTAAATTTATTGGGCCACCCCACCCATTTCACCAGATAAACTTTTTTTTTCCCCAGTTTTGGGTGTTTTCAGAGAAGATTTTCTTCTATTTTGAATGCCTTGTCCTTACTAATAATAATCTTTTGTAACTCAGGTTCATAAAATGTTCCCTCAGTATTTTCACCAATATAGTCTTGCAGTTTATATACCAGGGGTTCTCTCGGTATCTGCTCGGAAATTGTAAAATATTCATCTGTAAAGTTTTGCTCAAAGCCTTTTTCAAACTGTCTTTTTAAATGGGAAATTCTAACAATATCACCATCTTCAAACTTGAATTTTACTTTATTTTAGATGAAAAGTCCATAGAGGGTTTTAAATACGCTGAAGGAATTGGCTTTGTTGACCTCTTTAGCGTTCTGTTGAACCTTTCACACACACACATGCTTTTTGCCCCATACCCAAAGCAAAGTGAACAATGTTATGTTTTTTCATTAAAGTTTGAATGTTTTTGTTAAAAAACTCCTTCTCTTGGTCAGTTTGTATTTTTTGGGGGGACTCTACCTTCCTTTAGTATGGGATCAAAAGCTTTAGCCACTTCTTGTTCTGGTCCTGTTTCATAACACACACACACAGGCATATTTTGTATATTGTACAAAATATTGATACGTTATCATAAACTTCATGTTGTCATTACTCTCTGACACGTTGCTCATATCAACTAAATCAGCTTGCCATTGTTCATTCATGTTCTTTTTGAGAACCCTTTTTCTTTTAAACTTTGCAGATACTGGTTTATGTAGACTGAACACATCCTGCTCTGCTAACCCGATTTCTATTTCAGCAACATTAACTTTTTTACCTATTTTCTCAACAACAGCTCTTTGAAAACTTTCAACGCCACCTGACCCTGGGTCTAACGGCGTGTAATATATATTCTTCATCATTCGTTCAGTCATTCTGGAGTATCAGGACAAGAATGATGGTGGTGTAGGTGTACATTAAGGTGTAGATTAAGCATTTTATCTAAGAAAACTCACGACGTAGGGTTTACATTTTCATTAAATAATCAGGCAGTCAAGATTTTAGCGACATCAAATCAGGACAAGAATGATGGTGGTGTAGGTGTACATTAAGGTGTAGATTAAGCATTTTATCTAAGAAAACTCACGACGTAGGGTTTACATTTTCATTAAATAGTCAATCAGGCAGTCAAGATTTTAGCGACATCAACGTTTTGCTTTCTAAGCAATTTTTAAACACAAATTGGTTACATAGGTTAAGATGCATGACTAGTTTTGCATTCAAAAGGATGAGCAAACATGAAAGATAAAAGTTGTTACACACACGTCTGTAAAGGATACACGGTATTTACATCGAAGAAAGAATCCCAATTTTTAGTAAAATCTTGCACTTTGTTCATGAATATTTGTAGTCAATAAACAACCTCTATATCAACAGGAAGATGAATAGTAAAAATACTTTGGTTGTTGACTCTCAGTTCAAAATTTTTTGAAGAGCAGAGGTAAACTCAGTCTTCAGGGTTTTCTCGCAGTCAGAATAGATGTGGCGTGTTTTGAAGTTTCCCATGTATGTGGCTAGTCAGCGGGTTCCAGAGATGAGTAAAATGTCCAGTAGTCCACAAAGTCTTCATATACCTAGTCGCTGCAAACTTCTTTTGTTTTCTCTTTGACCTCGTTCAGAACGGTTTTGACATGAGGCTCATCTCACTACTCACACACGACGGCTTCAGCGATAGCTTGAATTTTTTTCCAGGGACGGAGTGTGTTTGATACCACACAATTTCAGAGCTCTAGCCAGCATGTATTTCAACCACAGTTTAAACAGTTTTTTCACCAATTTGTAGGCGTTCATGTGCAGATAGTACACGTTAGGATCGAACAAACGTGTGCTGGAGCTGACTCAGGTGATTAGTCCCTTTACAGTTCTCTTTGTTATCAGTTGCGCAGTCACAGGTAATAGTAGCAGAACAGTGCAGTGAAACCTGTTTCTTGGAGAAATTTGTTGCTCTGATGTGGTGTGTTGAGGAAATGCACTGCTTCTCCATTTATGCTTGTAGTCCTCTGGTGAAAAGAAATCCAATCTAATAATGTAGTCAAAGTCTTTACACCATTTACAGAACTTTTTCCAGTCACACTAATCAAAAGTTACGGTCTCAGTAGCACTGCTCCAGTGGATGTGACCCGGTACAGACAACTGAAAAGCACAAATCTTTTTTTTTCTGCACTGAAAAAAAAAAAAATCCAGCTGTACAACCATTTGACCCAATATTGAAGCTTTTCATACTCTAAAATTTTTTCAAATCTTCCCAAAGTAAATTTAACCTTTTTCAGTGCGCAGGGGCCATAGTTGAATATTCAAAAAAATCAACATTTATTCCACATCCAGGGAGGTAAATTATTTGAAGGGCAAATGGGGAGGAAGTATGTGGTTTAGATTACTTTAATCTGATTTGTCAGGGTACGTCAAGAATCCTCTCTCTCTCTGGGTGGGGCGACGATATTCATTTACACGTTTTTATTACAAGATGTTCTGAGATTCAAAAAGAAGATCTGAGGTTCAAAACACATTTAGATTTACAATGGAATTCTTTATTTTAAACAAAGGGGAGTTTTTTTTTAGATTTTCAGTAGGATCCTAAGATCAAAGGTGAATATTCAACATTTTTGTTGGGCTCAAGGGGGGAAAGAAACAATGAATGTAAAATCTTCGAAAGAAACATCTCTGATTTTATTGTAAATAGGATGCAGTGTTTAAATCTCACAGAATGCAGCTTTAATTTTCCATCAACTTTTCTGTAGCCTTGCATTAAGCACATCTTTTATCACTTATTTTAGCACAACAGTAGTCAGAACCTATCAGTGTTTTGCCTCAGTTTTTTCTATTGTTAGTTAGAATGCTTTTAATATGTTCCTACACATTTTCTCTCTCCAAATTTTTTTTTCCTATGAACTTAATTCAGTATATTTGTGTACTATTGCCAGGTAGGAGTTACCTAAACTAGTGAGTTTGTTTGTTTAGCATTTTAAAATGGTCGTGTCCTGCACATTCTGACAGACTGCTTATTTGTGTTTGTCTGTGTCCTCACTCTTAGTGTCAGTCTGGCCTTACTGTCTGGCCCTAATTAAGCTACACAGCCTATAAATGTGCAGTTTCACTTTTACAGTTTTTTGTGTCTTTTGCTTTTGATCTTTATTTTCAGTTGGTCAGGACCCAGTTGGCCTTTTCCAGAAACAACCACTCAGATTTTTTTCACTGGTCTGTTTGGGTTGATATTTTCCACGTCCTCTGTACAGTCTTACTTTATTGGAAACATTTTTGTGATGTGTCTGAAGTTCACCGTTATCAGCAGAGCGTGAAACACGTGATTGCGTGGATGGATATGTAGCTTATGTTTGACAGGTTCTATGAGGAAAATACGATTTATATGAATGGAAAGTGATTAAATTACATCCATATAAACTTTATAATATCAGAAGGACTAGCATTTGTGTATTTGTTTTAAATTACATAATTTTCTTTTACATGATATATGTTGGCACTGTTGGGAATTAGAAAAAAGAAATCATTATTTTAGTAAAGTACAATATGTTCTACCAAAATATTGCCATTAAAATATTACAAATGCATAAATTAGATTTGTTCTCAGCAAGTTTGGTGATGAGAATTTGTTTAATTTCTGAGTAAATTTTGATTAATCATTCTTGATCATTCATTAAAATCCCAGAAATAGTATGTTTTTGCCAAAATGCATCATTTACAGTTCTTCTATATTACAGGTTTTCTCAGTCACTTTGGTGCATTTCTCAGATCACAATTGAAATTCTCAAAACTACTTGTTCAAACTCCATATCATCTAATCACTTGTGCACATCATAAGAGCAATTTCTCATTCTTTTGAACAAATTGCAAATGCTTTGGTACATTCATGCAATTGATTATGTACAAGTGTCTTCTGTTTCCTATGTTATCAATTGCTTATGTCATGTTGATCAAAATATATTATATGGTTTTTTTTGTTGAATAGGCTTCCCCTCAAAACATCTAGGCATTAGTTCCTTGCAGAAGTCATTAAATGCAAAATGGTTGAACTAGTTGTCAAACTGTCAAGTTTTCTACACATTTCTATTAGACTTTTGGTAAATTGTGCCCTGAATTGATGAATTGTGCAGGTGAATCTTGACTTTCACTAATGAAGGGAATGTAAAGTGTTAGATCAACCAATGATCAACCAGTTCTCTAAAACAGCTCAAAGGTGCATCTCATGAACCTTCAACTGGCAAGCACACAGACAGAGCACAACACAGAGTTACAACTTCTGACAATGGATGAACAACCAGGAAACAAACAGGGTCAACAGCCGAGAGGAAGAAGAGGAGTAAGGATGCATGGTGAAAGGGTACGGAGGCAAAACAGAGGAAGAGGCAGAAGAGGCCAAGGACACAGGCGCATATCAGATGAAATAAAGTCCACTATTGTGGACCATGTTATCAATCATGGCCTTACAATGGCTGAGGCGGGTCGAAAGGACCGTGTCCTCAATAATTCAAACATTTTGTACAGAGAACAGGTATGTCCACCAATGAGCAATGTACTGTTATACTGTATACTTACTGTAACGCTTCATATTACAGTAGTCCAGTTGTATTTTACAGCAAACAGCAAATATACTTTATACAGATACATACTGCAACACAAACACGCATGTATTTTTACAGTTTTTCTCAGTCACTTTTGGTACATTTCTTGAATCTGTAATGTGTGTGCTCATTTTTTTTTTTTTTTCATGTGAAAAATCGTGTGTTTTGCATTACTGCATTTTTCCCCACATAAGACTGCAAGATTACCTCACATGGGTGGCAGAGGACCCCTTTTCACACCTCAACAAGAGGAGGCTATTTGCACCATGGTCAGAGCAAACCATGCCATTAGACTAAGGGAGATACAGAGTGCCATTATAGAAGACTTTGAAAACATCCAATCTGTTAGCACTCAACTATCGCCAGGGTGCTGAAAAGACACCACATGAGCATGAAACATCTGTACCGTGTACCATTCGAAAGGAATGATGACGAATGCTGAAGGAGCTACGGTACCAGTATGTCCAGGTAAAACATCTATGTGCACACAGTAACTACTTTACAGCAACATTGTATAGTGATATATAGTACAGTAAGCATGACCTGTACACATTTTCCATGGCTGTAGAAAAGAAAGAACATGCAGTATGAATAAATTTGATGTAACTGTATCTTATCCAAAATGAAAATGCATGTAATTCATAAAACTAATTTCGTGTGTTCTGGGATATACTGTATAATGGAACTGGAATCAAGTGAACCATCTCACAACTTCATATAAAGTGGATGAGGCTGGCTTCCACCTGACCAAAAGCAGAAGGCGTGGTCGAAATGTCATCGGCCACAGAGCTATTGTTGATTTGCCAGGCCAACGGGGAGGGAATATCACTGTGTGTGCTGCTATTTCAGAGCACGGTGTGCTAACTCATATTCCCCTTTGTGACCCACTACAGGATGCTGATGGAATTCCTCTCACCTTATTCCCCATTCCTTAACCCAATTGAGGAGTTCTACTCAGCATGGAGGTGGAAGGTCTATGATCGCCAGCCACATACTCAGATGACCCTGCTGGCTGCCATGGATGCAGCATGTGAGAACATCACGGAAGACACCTGCAGAGGCTGGATAAGACGTTCCAAAAGATTTTCTTCCACGTTGCATTGCAAGGGAAGATAGCTGTTGTGATGTGGATGAGAACCTGTGGCCCAACAGACTGGGACGTCAGGAGGTGGAGACAGACTGCACTGTAATTCCTCATACAGTGCTGCATGCAAATGCAAAGTTCTGCCTAAGGGGTGTTTCCTGTGTTTACCTTTCTAATTTTTTATTTTCCCCTTTGTGCCCCTTGTCTTTTTGTTTTCTATAATCACAATGACATTGTAATGTAATTTTTTTTTGTCAGACCACTAGTGAAAAGCATAACTGTGAATCCTGTCCAGTCTCTTTCAATCAATATCCCACATACAGTAATGTGTAAATTTGTACTGTAGAAATTGATATATGCCAAACAGAAGAAGTGCAGCCTTGTGCATATTCAATGTAGTAACTGTCATCCAAACTGTAGCCATAGCTCACATCAGGTAATACTGACAGACTACACTGTTACATTGACAACATGACTAAGCATTTTGACTATCTTGTTTGTGAACAATGACAAGTACTTTTCATTCTGATGGCACTGATATGTTCATTGACAAATACTTACTTTTGAGAGATGAACTAAAGATTTTGAGCAAGTTACATGCTTTTGCAGGAAATCCATTGTGTGGTGCTGTTTGTATGTATTGTTTTGAGAAATGCACATACTGGTTTGCAAATATTAAGGATGATTTGCGAAATGTACCAAAGCGACTGAGAAAAACTGTAAAATACATTTTCTTTACATTATATCCAGTGTTTTCCCAAACTTGGAAATTTGCAGTGAGATGGCCTATAAGCATTTGCCTTTTAAGTGATCCAAGGTTGAGTTGCTGACACTCTGGTTATGTAGGAAGTTTAGCTATTTGGGTCACTGATTTTAAATTAAAAATCAATAGTAACAGTAGTGGAGAGTTCTGATAGCTCTATTGAAAGCAGAAGTGGGCATTTTCAGTAGATAACTATAGATCACTTTTTCTCAATGCTGGTCCTGGAGTACCTCCACTCTGCATATTTTTTTAAATTTTTTTTTCCCGCTGCTCCGAATCACTTGATTCAAAATGTGCAGGGTGGTTTTACTCTAAGACAAGGATCATTTTAGACAACAGTTTTTTTTAAACTTAAAAAAAAAATAAAATCTTATGGCAGGCAGTAGCTCAGTTCAGAATTTCCTTCCAGAGTGAGCATCTTCAGAGGGAATGTATAACTGTAAATCACAGGCTTCAATGAATCGAGTGTATTTTCTCCTGCCAAGTGCTAAAAGAGGAATGAACATAAAAGCATATATAGCTATAAAATAAAACCTGGATATGTTTGTCAGTGTAGAGTTCTGCTCCTGAGACTTAAATCAGTAGGGGATTGTCGAGCACTGCGACTCCTGCAGCAACGCCTCCGTCGGCATGTTCGGCGTACTTCGTCCTGAGCAGGTGGCCCACACACTCATTCATCAACACCTCTGTTCCTCTCCTGTATGACAGTGAAAGAGGTTAGTAGGATTTCCTGTCTGGCAGTAATGAAAGGCTGTATCTGTTTAAATAATATTGAGGTTTTGACACTCATCCTCATCCAGTTTTACATTAGGATCTAAGGTCAGTTTGATTGTTTCTCTTTTCTTTGTTTTGCCTTCTCTCACACTGTGAGATTAATTATTAACAACGAATCTCTTTTTCTGAGAAAATTGTTTTACATGACTGTTTGGAGTGAAAGGTGCAGAATTGTTTCCCTCTTTTCCTCAGTGTACCTGACGTAGGCTCCAAAAACACCCAGTTCACTGAGGCACATCTTCAGCGTTACTGGATCCCCCTTTCGGCAAAGGTAGTTATATGTGGGCCGGGGTTGGATTTTGTCCATCAGGATGTATGCGGTCCTCTCTGTGCTGTTCTTCAAGCTCTCCAGCACACGGCAGATCTCATCCCCATAAATGTTGTTCCCTGCGAGATGTACGAGGTAAATAATGTTTGGGTGTAAATAAAAGCAGTAGCCTAATTACAGAAACCAGGCTTATTCTGACCTTAATGTTTTGGATCTCTACAATAACACACATTATTAACACTTCAAGTGTGACAGAACTATTCTAAAACATAATTTGTTTAAATCATTAAAGCAGTGAGCTTTCCTAACTGATAACAGTTTTAATAAGACAGATTATTTCATAGTGAAAAATTAGTCATACTTAACAGTGTGTTATTGTACAGTGTCAATAGGCTGTGTATCTGAATGTAACCTAAAATGTAAAACAGGAGCACTTGTTAGTCAGACGCTGAGGTTGCCTCACTTTGACACTCCCATCTTCCAAGATGAACTGTAGGTAAGTGCGTAGGGCCAAATCTGTGTGCGATTTGTTCGATAAACACAATGGCACACTAAAACTGACTGTTCTGCAACCTCACCGACACCAATCCCACAGTAAAAGTGTGGGATTTAGAATAGCAAGTAAAACACCAAAAGACCTTATGAACTGGGAATAAATTATGCACTCCAATCAGCAGACATGTGGCATAAAGCTTACATAGAACTCTCTCAAGACACTGGTGGTATCCTCCCTTGACATCATTGGTGTTGTTAAGGAACAGTAGGGTGTAACCAAGTATTAGGAAATAACACATGCAGTGGTGGCTGGTTGTAATATTAGATGGGAAGACTAAAATCTAATATCTAGCAATAGCTCGACAATGTCAACTTTAATAGTTTAACTATGTCCCTAAGTCTCATTAATAATAATAATAATAATTTCTCATGATCATCATCTGTAAGTTGCCCTGGATAAGGGCTACTGTTAAATGCTGTAAATGTAAATAATATTGGGGCAAAAAACACATGCGTTTAAAGATCAGGAGTAGCATTAATGATTTATTTTTTAATGTTTCAAGCCTATAATGCTTGACTGGGTCAATGTTGTTTTTCCTCTGAATAGCAAACATGGTAAACAGAAAGTTGTAACCCTTTCATTTAAACTTCAAAACAGTAAACATATGGTTCTGTCTGCTGTCCTTTTGTGTAATTTGTATTTAATTAGACAATGTGTGCTCAACGTTATGCTTAACGTCTATCAACGTTCTGTTTCTCCTACAAACACATTTTAGGGGAAAAATTACTGAGTCCGTAACACAACTGCTGATGACATTTTATGGAAGAGTCACTGAAATGGGCTAAAATATATTAGCCCACATGAAGCTCGAAGGTAGGGTGTGTGTCACTTTGTTTAATTACCTGACACGACTGTTGGTGGAAGGCTGCATGAATCTACAGTGGTAGGCTCATTAAACCTAGCCCACATGATATGTTGCTTCATACCATTCTGTGTTTCTCTTACGAGTAGTGGTGGCGTTACTGCACTTCATTTAAAAAAAATCCAAAACAAACATTTGTTAACCACAAATACGATGATTTGCCTGCCAAAAATGAAATCTTATATTGATTTTTTTTAATCCTTGAAAGATGGGGGGCTTAGCCCTGCTAGCCCATTGATATGAGCCACCCATGAACAGATGCAACTAAACCTGGGTTAATTTGCATGGAAAAACAGTCAGAGCAGTTGGGTGTTTGTTTCTTTGCTTTGTATAGGAAATTTACTACCTGAGTTACCAGTTTCACAGTAAAATGAGTTTATCATTATCCTATCAAGACATCCACATTCTGGTTGCCAAGTCTGGATATTGCTTCATATTTTCCATATATGAGCCACTAACCTGCACTTCACCCTCTAAGAATTCTAAAGCTGGCTTTGTGCGAGACGGTGTGCATACACAGTCCCCTTTGAAAGTACTGGAACGGCAAGGTCAATACATTTGCTTTTGATATACACTGAAGACATTTCGGTTTCAGATTAAAAGATGAATATTATAATTGTGAGGAACTTCATGCAGCAAGACAATGACGCAAAACATACTGCCAACACAACAAAGGACATCATCAGGGGAAAAAGTGGAAGGTTTTAGACTGAGGACCCAACTGAGGACACGTTTCACTTCCTAAAGAGGAGACTGAAGGAAGAAACCCCCCAAAACAAATAACAGTTGAAAGAAGCTGTGGTACAAGCCTAGAAAAGCATCACAAAAGAACACTGGTGATGTCAGTGGTTTGCTGGCTTGATGCAGTCATAGCAACCAAATATTAAGTGTTATTTACTTTAAGACTATCTGTTCCTATACGTTTGTCCACCTACACAATGGATGGTCTGTTACCAAAGGTGCCATGTTAAGTTGTTTAACACTCCTAGATGTAAATATCAGGAAGTGAAAGCCGAAATTCTAATCTAGCTATCGATATTCTGATCTCATATTCTCCCTTTGATCTCAAACCCAAATGTCTTTGTGTCAAGCAAAAATAAATGACTTGGCCGTGACGTGCCAATACTTTTGGACGGGAGTGTACAATGTATATAAATGGGGCATGGCCACTAACCCTATGACAGAGCCTTGGCATAAAATATTGCAGTTCAATGAGATTTTCCACAGCAAAACCACTACACTATTGACCAATACGCTCTCTAGTTCCCCTAAAAATATTACCAAAATTATTATTTTTTTTTAATACAGTAGAAGTTTAGGTTGAGTTTTAGTGGTATTTCTGCATGTCGCTATAGAATATTATAAACAATAATGCTAAAATCAGTGTATTTGCAGCAATCAGTATTTCCATCAGAAGCTTTCTTTTAAAGTTCTTTCCCTTTCAGCACCTGCTTCATTGGGAATGTATGAAGCATCAGTGAATATATTAATACGTGTTTGTGTATGTAATATACAGTATATTTGTGTCACCAGCTTTAAATTGAAGTTTTCTCTATAGTTAATTATGATGCACAGTTGGGTGATTTCAGCATAGTGCTATAGATCACTAGAGATGAGGTCCTGAAGTGCAGATGGTGGAAAATGGTGGAATATGTACAGCTAAGCCTCACCTCCTCCTTCCCTCTGTGGTTTCAAGACGTACAGGTCTGGTTTGGCCATAGCCATAGCCACATTCTGGTCCCCTTCCTCTCCCTTATAATAGGGGAAAAGTTGTGTAAATTTGTGTAAATATTTCAGAAAGCACAGAAATGCATTATAAATGTGAGTTGGTACTCTACCATATCCAGTGTGTACAAGCCGGCGAAAGTGGCACGAATCCGAGTCACTGTTTCAGGCTCATCAGGAAAGAAGCTCTCAAGGACGCCTGGCCGAGCCAACTCCTGCTGGACCTTCTTAGTGCCAACAAGATGGGTGCTGATGTCTGGACATTTCACAGCACACGAGCGCTCCATCATCAACCGAGCCTCCCAGCTCTGTAATACATCAATGTAGATCTCTTACAATGTTGATATATATTACACTGCATTACACTGCATATCCTTACAATGCATAAGCTGCAAAACACTCTTCTGATTAGTAAAACTACACAGAAACATTATTAAAAGCAAAAGTAAAGTCTAAGCTGTTAAAAATAAATGCTGTACTTGTTCCGATTTGTAATTTTGAGGCATGTATCCATTGCGGAAATAAACAACGGCAATCTCTTGTCCATCTCTGAAAACAGAGTAATATTTTTTCAGTCAGATTTGTTAAATCAGATGATAAGAGTTCAGAAGTATTTTCTCATTAAGGGAAATAATCCAAACACTCACACAAACAGTCTCTTGTTCTGGTCCAGAGATCCACTTCTACTCACATCTTCAAACTGCCTTCTTATTACACGAATGTTTCTGTGAATATACAACATGCAAATGATTTTTGTTTTTTTTCCTTCTAAGCTATCTACAGCTCATTTGTTCATTTGTTTAGAGATACTCTAATACTAATGCATATCGAGACTTTAGAAGGTTTTATCTAGCAATTATGAGATTAAGATATTGAGCCATATGTACAAACATTCAGTAAGACCAAAGATACAACTTTTCAACCAAATATTTTGGTGTATTTTTCAACCAAATATTTTGGTGTTAAGCAACATTGCACGAGAAAGAGTGCAGTTATAATGTATATTGGCACGGCTGTGATCAGGCTGTAGGCATGAGGCCGCGGGTAATCCCAGCCATGCCGATATTCAGTATAACAGCACAATTGCGAGTGCGATATTACTTTTATAAATAAGAAATTAATATTGAGTAACTGATATTTTGGACACAATATGGCCAAATAATTTGTTTATTTTTGCTACAAAACACTCAGTCACTTACAGAGCTGGCTAGCTATGTCACAATGACTTATACATTCCTGCATCCGGTGAAATTCGCTTCCCTTCTTCCTTTTCATCTTCATCTGATGAGTTTTCATATTTTAAGTCAGAAATTATATTCACGAAAAATATGTATATGTATAGTTTGCTATTTTATGTAGCAAACACAGACAAGTGGAGTGATATAAAGGTGACAGTTTAACATTTATGGAAGGAGTCATTAGTGTCAGCGATTTGTAACAGTACATTTTCTGGTTTTGCGCAAACAAGCTGTGTTTTTCTGTTTTAAAACTTCAAGAGAGGAAAAAAGAAGCTGGTAAGGGAATGAAGTTTATAGGTGCCATAACAAGTGTTAACAGGAACTACCTAGTTTTGCAGACATTCCACAACAATAAATGTAACTATAAGTGGTTAAAAAGCACAAAGTATCTTAATAATAAAATAAGAATGTAATCACTGGCAAATTGCTGGAATAAAACTCTCAGAGAAATGGCATGCTGTTCTAGGAAAACAAGCCACTTCAGGGTGTTCCTTACTTAACTCACTTTTGCCCAAGAAAAAATCAGATTTTTTCGAATTTATCAGATTCCAGTGTTCTTTCTGGCTTAGTCAAGCATCTTACCTTGCCCAAAGCTCATTCTCCACGTATCGATGGTCATAAATGTTCCTCTGGACGTCCTCGACTAGGACCATCACAACGGCCCTGTGATAAGCATACATTAATTAACTATTAAAGCAGACAAGAGAAACATTTTTCATGATCTACAACAAATTTTTCCTGAACCAAATGTTTGTAATTCATATTTGTCATTCATAGGGTATAACAATCAATATAGATGAAGCTCTTTAATTTAAGGGCTTTAAATTTTAAACTAACCTCTGAGAGCCATAAAGTTCCCAGGCCAATGCCAAGCCTTTTGCCAGACCTGCTGCTGGACTGTTATCCAAGATGAGTTTGCTTTCCTCCAACCGGTCTGCAACCTTCAGAATGTGCCTGGGATAAAAACATGTGAACCGCTGAACTGTAAAACACAGCTTCCATTCATGGTTAGCCACAGTTAGCATTCTGGCTAGAGCACTGAGCTAATTTGCATGCTGCTAAACATTCAAGTGAGTGCATACACTCACCTATGAACATATGGTGTGCGTGAGGAAAGACCCCCAAAACTGGCCGCAATAGTATTAATTTCAATTTGTTTTAAGGCCTCTTTTCCATCAGCATGGTCGATCATGTAATCCGAGCGATTCAAGCCCAGCACTATTGGCTAAATGAGAAACATCATGAGAACAAATTCAATCCAAAAGTTTGCATATCCTTAGGACAAAATAAAGGACAAATTCGATTTATAGCAAGAAGACATTTAGTGTGTTAGGTTTCACAGATATTCCCCCATCACAAGCAACAAAAATGGTCAAATAATGCAGATTAAAAGTAACAAAAAATAATCAAAAATAATAGCTGTTTAAAGGTTAAGAGGACAGAAAAGTCCCCCCCCCCCCCCCCCCCCCCCCATTTTCTCTCAATGTGGTCATTGCCCATGTTCCCACCCACTAGCTAGCGCTCCTGTATCACATGACAGCTACCATCCAGAGAGGGTGAGTCCTAAAACATTCTCTTCTACACCCATTGGTGTCGTCCTGATAGACAAGGAAGAGTAACAACAGCTCTTCCACCCAGAGAGCAAGACTAGTTTTGCTCTCTTGGACTTCTGGCCACAGATGGCAAACTCAAGGTCTCTCAAAGACAGAGCAACTCTTCTTTTGCAGCAGTCAGGAGCCCTTATGAATCGGATATAAATATTCTCTAATAATTTATATGCCCACCCTTTGCCATTATAACTGCCTCCAAACTGTTTCATATCCTGTGAACAGCATTTAGAAGTTGTGATATTTCACTCCATCACCATGCCACCTTCCCCAGACTCCTTTCACACACATGCTTCCTGACATTTCTGATCTAACTGCCAGATTGCATGGCAGATCATTGTCTTTACATCTCTCAGCTAAATATCCATACACTGCCCACATTGGAACAGTTCTGGAGACTGAAAGATCATGGTCAAACTTTATATAATATAATATAATATAATATAATATAATATAATATAATATAATATAATATATTACACACACACACACACACACACAGTACTGTGCAATAGTCTTAGGCACATGCAAAGAAATGCTGTAGAGCAAAGATGCCTTCAAAAATAATAAAACTAAATGTTTCTACATAAACAAAAATTACTATAAAGAGCAGTAAACAGTAATTAACGAAACAAAGTCAATATTTGGTGTGATGATCGTTCGCTTAAAAAAAAAAAAAAAATAGTAGTCTCAGGTACAATGTGTGCAGTTTTATAAGGAAATGAGCTGGAAGTGTTACTGAGCATCTTGCATAAGCAGCCACAGTTCTTCTGGAGACTTTAACTGTCACACTCGCTTCTTATTTTTGCAGCAAAACCCAGCAGCCTTCATTATGTTTTTTTTGTCTGAAAAGTGTCCCTTATGTAATCTGCTGCTTTCTTTACTGACATATAAACATTGTTCTGTACCATTTAATTTTGTACTGGAAAACTAATGTTTGGAAATTTAAAAAGTTTTTGTACTGAATCAATAATGTAGAAGTCATAAAATAAAAATCTATAACAAAGTTTGTACTAAAAAAATTGGGTGCCTAAGACTTTTGCACAGTAATGTGTGTGCGTATATATATTATATTATATATACACACATACACACACACACACACACACACACACACACACACACACACATATGTAGACAGATAGATAGATAGATAGATAGATAGATGTCTTGTGGCAGGATACTAAAATGTGAAACTCTTTTTGTGGATAAATTCTCTCCATACAGAAACTATGGGGGATGCAAACTTTAGATTTAAATCAACGAATTGTATGAAATTAACCCATAAACAATGTAAATTCAGTACAAATAAATATAGTATAGTTTGCACATGCATTAAATCATCCTAGTTATCACCACATTATATTACCGTATCCCGAGGTTCCTGTTGAACTTGTCTGTAAATGTTGAAGAGTTTTGCTGTAAAACTGTCAACCTTGATGGTGCTGTTAAGATACATATCACAGTTAATGACCTTTCTGAGCATGAGCTCACACAAAAACTTTCCCAAAAGCACACTCCACATTCACATTCTCCTCAAATTAACAGCAAGGGAAGATAAATAAAAATTACATTTAGTGGAGGTCATAAAACCCTACACTTATTTTATTTTATTTTTTTTAATAAACAGTGTTGTTCAAAAACCAGCTTGTTGCCACATGAGCAGTACCTTGCAAGAGCCTCCTCAAGGAAACGTGGACTCTGACTGACTCTGTCTATCAGCCGATTAAAATGGGTGGCGATTTCAAGGGCCTGGTGAAAGAGTACTGTAGGCACCGGGGTAGGGAAGAGTGTGAATGGTGCATAACTCACCACCTACAAACACACACAGCATTTTCACACCTAATTTAGTAAATGATCATTGTCTGGTCAATGACCTGATGTACTGAGGCATAATTAACTTTTCAAATGCTGCCATGAGAGACAAGATTCCAGACATAACTCTACATTATTTCTGCTACTGTGAGTCAGTGCTGTGGTCTGAGATCAGATTTGTTCAGGTTTATGTAGTTTAACAAGTGCAAATGTGACAGCAACAAAAAAGTAAAAATGGTTTACTTCTGAAGAGTTTGGTGATTCTTTGGTGCGCATTAATACTCCATGCAACAGTGCAGAATCTTTAGCAATTTCCTCCAGTTCTTTAATTAACTCCTCATTTCTTAAGAGCTCTTCTGGAATTCCACGAGAAGCCATTGACATCAACCTGGAATGAAGGGAAAAAAATATTACGTAAGGAACAAAACTACAGGGCGTTAGTCGCAAAGTTTTCCAATAACATCACATCCCTAAGTATTTGATTCCTTTTATATCACAGTAATTTGTCAATGCTAAAAACTTTTATTTATTAAAGAATAAAGACATATTTTCATCTATTTACAGTTGCATTTAACGTTGTGGAATGACCACAAAATAAGTTAGTTCTTCTTGTCACCTACGTTATATTTAAGCAATACTGCACAAGCAGTGCTGTTGTACTGGATATCAGCACGACTGTGATTTGGGCTTAAGCATGAGGCCGCCTGACCATCACACCCATAAACTCTCCCTTAAACTGTTGCCACAAAGTTGGAAGCGCACACTTGTCTAGCATGTTTTTTGCTGCATTCATAACCAAATGTGAACTGAAAAGTTTCCAACTTCTCAGTATCCAGATCGATTTGCATGGCTCTCCAACTCGTAATTCCTACTCAAAGTCTGAGTTTTCTGAGTGCTCGGACTTCTCAGAGTTGCAACTCTGTGACATCATTAACATGGGGGTGCTCATAAGAATAAGAAATAACAGCATGATTTAAGGTTTTTAAAGCAGTGTTTAATTTCTTTTATATACAGTCCTCTCCAAAGGTATTGGAACAGCAAAGCCAATTCTTTTGTTTTTGCTATACACTGAAGACATTTGCGTTTGAGATCAAAAGCTGAATATGAGACAATAGATCAGAATTTCAGCTTTCACTTCCTGATATTTCCATCTGGATGTGTTAAACAACTTCGAACATGACACCTTTGGTTTGAAGCTATCCATTTTTCAAGTGATCAAAAATATTGGGACATGTGACTGGCAGTTGTTTCTTGTTGACCAGGTGTGCCCTGTTAGATTGATAACTCTGAAGGTCTACTTTGAGCCCTGGGTTTCACCTGTGAAGACTGCATTTGTTGTTAAAAAGCATAAACCAACATGAAGACCAGAGAGCTGTCTATGAGAAAAGCAAGCCATGTAGCGGAGAAAAGAGGGAAAAATCGATCCGAGCCATTGCACAAGCATTGGGCATAGTCAATACAACAATTTGAAATGTCCTGAAAAAGAAAGAAACCACTGGTGTACTAACAATCAGACAAGTCAGCCACAACAGCGGCTGATGACAAACACTGTGAGAGCTGAAGAAAAACCCAATAAATAACAGTCAGTGACATCAACAACCTCCACAGGGCGGGGGTGAAGGGATCACAACTTCAAGAGTAGAAATATGGAAATACGGATCATTAGCAGATCCTTTCTTTCTCCACACGTTGGCCTTTTCCATCACTTTGCTAGAGGATAATCTTGCTTCCAGAACTTTTGTGGATCATCTCTGTATTTCTTTACAAATTCCAATCTAGCCGTTTGATTTATACTGCTGCTGAGTGGTTTGCATCTTGTGGTATGGCCTCTAGATTTCTGCTCTCAAAGTCTTCTTCGAACAGTGGACTGAAATCCCTTCACTCCTATCCTGTGGAGGTTGTTGGTGATGTCACTGTCATTTTTGGGTTTTTCTTCACAGCTCTCACAATGCTCCTGTATTGATGTCTGGTTGTCAGTACACCAGTGGTTTCTTTCTTTTTCAGACATTCCAACTGTTGTATTGTTTATGCCCAGTGCTCGTGCAATGGCTCAGATTGATTTTCTCTCTTTTCTCAGATTCAAAATGGCTCACTTTTCATGTTGGTTTGTCCTTTTTAACAACAAATACAGTCTTCACAGGTGAAACCCAAGGCTCAAACCAAGAGTACACATTCAGAGCTATCAACTGTTTAAACAATCAGTCTAACAGGGCACACCTGGGCAACAAGAAACGCCTGTCAGGTGCCATGTTCAGGTGCCATGTTCAGGTGCCAGGTGCCATGTTCTGTTTAACACATCTTGATGTAAATATAAATTCTGATCTACTGTGTCATATTAATCTTTTGATCTAAAACCCCAATGTATTCAGTGCAGCAAAAACTATTATTATTATTATTATTATTATTATTATTAATAATAATAAAGTATCGGATCCGCTTTGGGAGGAAACAGTATATCAATGACCTGGACATGCACCTTTATTATGAAATAAATCAACGTTATCGCTTCATCTGTGATGGCTATAATGTTTTGGCTCATCTGTCCGTGTACATATACAGACAAAATGTACTTCAAATTAGTCAGTCCTTAATTTCACTGATATCCCACACTGCTGAACCCACAGCCATGTTTTTAACAAAAAATTTAACTATATTCAGGTACAAAGTTCACGTAAGTGCAACAGCAATGAATTAACAATACTACAAACTAAGAGACAATTAAATTACTACATAAGACTGGATGTCTCTCCCTCTGTAGAAATTCTGATTCTGTAATCACTGAAATGACTCGCATACAGTGTGTCAAAATAAAAGCTGCACTCATCAGTAACCACAAGTGAACTACCGATCCGCTGTTACGTGAATTTCATCTGTCGTTAAAGTAGTTAACTTACCCAGTAAGTGAAAACTGTTTATCTAATGAAAGCTGATTATTTTCCTACGATTCTTGTGAATCTTATGAGTGCTGGTTCAAGTGCAGTTTGGTGGCTGTGGCAGCGAGGAAGTCCCAAGTGCATTAAACAAGTCTGACTGAACCGTTGAAAGTACGTGAAAACTGAAATGACGCAGCGTTATTCATTTCACGGGATATTTTCAAAATAAAAGCCCGTTTCGTTCTATGCTACTACTACTACTAAAACTGATGTACATGCTGAAACTGGTGAACACAATTGTGGATAGTAACCCAATTACTAAGTATATTCTTAGATCCTGATTATTGATTTAATAATAATAATAATAATAATAATAATCAGAATCAAAGAATATACTTTGTAACTTAGCAGTTGGTTATTATCCACAATTGCATTCACCAGTTTCAGCATGTCCATGTCAGGTGGCACAGATGGTGACAGTTGCAGGGAAAAAGTCTATTTTTAAAACAGCCAAATGAATCCAAAATGTGAGGTAGAATCAAAATCAGAATACAGGCAGAAGTCAGGCGATGTACAAACGGAGTTAACTGGGCAAAGGACAAAGACATACACCAAATAACCAGAAACATAGTTGTAACCATGACACTGAATGTAAACTTCACAATGACTGTGTGAACTGAGAGTCCTTAAGCAGTGCGGCAGTGATTGTGTAATTGAGTTCAGGTGTGTGCAATCAGAATGATGGTGAGTGTGAGAGTTTTCGTGATGGCTATGCTGTAGTCTTCTGCGGCCATGTTTGTAGGCTGCTCTGCATTCTGGGAGTTGTATTTGGTAGCCATGCTTCTAGGCCACTCTGTGTTGCTTGTAGTAGGAAGTAACGCCATTTCTAGCCTTGATGTGAAGGTCCAACAGTCTCAGACTGTTTCAGTATGACACACTGATCAAGTTTCTTAATATGTGTACAGTCATGTTATTGTTCTTATTTGGCACAGTTTGTACACCAGATGCCCTTCCTGACGCAACCCTCCCCAATTTTTATCTGGGCTTGGGACTGGCACTGGCAGTGCGCTGTCATGTGCTGGGGTTGGGTCCCTGGCCGGGAATCGAGCCTGGGCCGCGGTGGTGAGAGTGCGGTGGCCTAACCACTGGTCCTCCAAGGACCCTTATGTATACTCATAAATATCTCATATATCAAGAAGAGTTATATTTTAATCAAAATAGATAGAAAATAAAATAACAAATTGCCTGCACGATTTATAAGCATGAAATATACTTCAATGCAATACTTCAATCTGGTCTTCAAGAATTCGACATTACTTCTCAATCATGCTATAGCTGAGCTTCCAACTGATGTACAGCGCGGAGCACTCCTCCCCCTCCACCATGTGGGACAAAATGGCCTGTACCTGTAAAAATCCCACTCGCATGGCTCCAGCCACTGGACCAGATGTGGACTGGACCTTTTGTGAGGTTAGTCACAGGCTGGTGATGTCTGAAAAATAATAAACTTCCGAGATAGTAGCCAGCCAGCCCCAAGAACTGCCTCACCCTTTTTTGGTATTGGGACTCGTGCAAGCTGCAATCACTGCGGTCTTATCAATTTGGGGACACATCTGCCCATGGCCCAAGTGGAAGCCCAGACATTATATTTCCACCCATCCATTTGCACTTCTTCTTCATTTATTTCTTTGGATATGCTGTGAGTCCCATACATCTCAAGGGTCTCAGGACAGCTCTCAGATGTTATAAATGCTGATGCCAATAATTAATATAAATGAAAATGTCATCTAAATTAGCAGCAGCATATGTGCTGTGCAGGCTAAGTATTTTGTCCATGAGGCATTGTCGCTAGGGCTCCAAACAAACCAAAAATGGAAGGGTGACAAATTGGTGGAAAACAGAGTGGAAAAGGCCTTTTTTTTATCAAGATATTGGAATCAAGGGAGTCTGCCAATACCTCTTGGTTAAATCCAGTGTCTAATAACAGCAAGCCACACCTAACCAATCAAGCAATTCATCAATGCATGGCATTGAGTATGCATCAAATTTAGACATTGCATTGACATTTCTAAATTCCACACAAAAAAAATGAAATGATCCATCATCCTTAGGCACCAAGACCACTGGGCTGCTCCAATCAGTGTGGGACTCCTTGATTACTCTCACTCGAGGGATTTCCCAGTGCCCTGCATTGAAACAGCCTTTGATGGAGGGTGATTTGGTTACAAGCCAAGTCCACCTGGGCCTTATGTGTATTCCCTTGCATACTCAGACATGCAGTACATTCCTGCTCCATTGGGGGAGGCCTGTAGCATGTCAGGGATCCGGATCAGTGATTCTGCTTCTGCTAGGGAACACTGGTCCTGGAAATGCCCAGCTTCCTTGTCATGCCAGCAAACCTGCCTGGGCTGTGCCCCAGTGCTGGTGGGCATGGGAGGTTCCCCCTGTGTGAAGAGGGAGGGAGAATGGGCAGACATTCGAGAGGAAAAAGACTTTTGAATATATAGTATACAGTTATAGAAATAAGAGAAATAGAGAAATAATCGCACTATACAATGTCACCCAGATGGGATGGGTTCCCTTTTGAGTCTGGTTCCTCTCAAGGTTTCTTCCTCATGTTGTCTCAGTTTTTTTCCTTGCCACCATCACCTCTGGATTGCTCATTAGTGATAAATTTTATAAATTTAAAATTTATATCCAGAATTTATTTCTGTACAGCTGCATTCTTACAATGTCCATTGTTAAAAGTGTTATACAAATAAAATTGAATTGAAACAGAGGGATGGGAGGAAAAGCAGAGTGAAAATTGGGTTTGGGGTGCCAGTTTTGGGGTTTTGGCACCTTGGCCACAGGGAGATGGAACCGGAAGGGGAGGAGAGAGAGGAGGGGGAAAGAAAGAGAGAAACAAGAGTGGTCTGCTACAGCAGAAATTGCCAGGTGATCCTCTGCTAGTTAGATCCAGGGATGCCGGTTGGTGGCACTGGATCCATTCCGCTGTTCTTGCCAGAAGCTGCGTGATGAACTGCTCCAGCACCACCAGTTCAAGGAGTTCAAGAGCACACCCCCATACAATCGCATCTGCCTAATTCCCTGGCCAAAAATAAGGCTATTAAGGAACAACCTCTGTCAACACGGGAATTAGTGTGGAGCTCTAATTCCCAGAACACCATGAGGCCTACAAACATGCCGCCACAGACTGCAAAACATAGCCTACACAATCACTGTCACAATCCCGTTTACCGATTGATTGTTCCCATTATCCACAAACCCTATATATACAGACTCTGGACATTCTGGTAGTTGCTGTAGTTATTAATGCTCATTGTATTCTTGCTTGACTTACCAAGACTTATTCTCTGTGTAATGTAGTTGTCCTGGTTTTTATCATGTTCTGGTTCCTGTTTTTTTTTATTCTGATTTTGTCTGTATTGTTCTGTTTGCTGATTGCCTGACTCTGATCTGCCTGTTTTTTGACCCTGAACCTGTCTCACATTTTTGGATTGTCTGACAGTTTTTAAAACAAACATTTTTATATGCAACTGCAACCATCTCTACTGCTTTTGACTATAATTCTGTACAATATTTCAATAAAAACCTTTACCACTTATTTCCACATATCTCCCAGTGATATACCATTACTTCCAAAAGGAATCTCATGGGAGTGTCCTTACAGTCTAAAGATAAGTTGAGGTGATGGTGTCCACCACCCAGTGGGCCAGTCTTTGCTAGGACAGATATGAATATCTGCCATAACAGATTATCTGATGATCAAATGGTCACCATCCGGTCGACGTAGTGCCATACACCGTGCACTGGGCACAGCAAAGATTTGCAAAAATGGGCTTAGGCAGGAACCATGGGTTTGGCCACAGGGTTACTCCTGTATAATCTGACCACTGGCATACAGTATGCAGGGTAGGCTTCTTGCCAAAGCATGCAGTTCTTCTACTCTTCTTGCTGAAGTGATTATTAGCATAAATGCTAACAGAGGAATACATTTCAGTTCAGCACCTTGTTTGGACTCATAAGGGAACGATCTGAGGGATTCTAACACTAGGGTGAGATGAAGCTGGATTGTTGGGGGAGCACAAAAGATAAAGAAAGGTTGTTTCAGAAAGGCTGTGACAAGTTTATGAGTGCCTACTGAGACATTATCCATAGCACTGCTATGTGCAACAAATAGCAGTAGACATTCAGGCCCTTTGTGGACCAGTGGATCCTGACATAAAAGACTAGCAAAGAGGTCTACCGGTGCCCAAATCTGGCACAACACCTGTGGATTTAGATGCTGTTCTCCTGGGTGTATGTACTTCCTTGCCAGTATGTCTGCTGCACAATTGAGCCTTTCTGGCAAATGAGTCACTCTCAATGAGGCTAATAATGTGTGGGCCCACTAGAGTAGCTTTTGTACTAAGTGAAGAGTATCATCTGGTCCTCTGCCACCTGGATGGTTGATATAGCTGACCGTCACAACATTGTCAGAGAGGATCAGAATGAGGTGGTGTCATAATACTGCTAGGAAAAATAAGAAGGCTAAGTAGACCATCCTTAGTTCCAGCTCACTGATGTGTTCCATCCTCACAATGGGGCTTCATATGCCTCCAGTGCTTCTGTGACACCACACTTCTCCCTAGCCAGTGAGGGAAGTATCTGTGATGAAGTCCCACTGACAGGGTACTGCACACAGGTGGACCCAAATCTGAAAAAGTCCCCAGTAGTACACCAAAGTGGCTATCATTCTTGCTGAATCTAGCTCCACACCTTGTCTGGTACTTTTCTTCCATTCTTTCCAGAGACTGGCTGTCCACCATCGTCACCACAATATGTGTGTCCAGTTATGGCAGAATCCTTATGTCTTTCACCATCAGAGGTGATAGGGCTGCCTGTGATTTATCACAAGGAGTGCTATTCTGAAGGAAACCCACCTGGAAATGATAGCGAGTGAAAACATAAGCCTGATACTTCTTCAGCTAGCAGAGGATGTGGAAACTAATAAACTCAAAAAAGACTAAAAAGCCTCAGCAGTAGGATAGCTACAACAGACTTAGTCAGGACTGCTGACCCAGAAGGTGCTGATATGGGGGGGATGTCTTAGATTCAGTCTTAGACCCAGATCCCTTCCTATTTCAAGCCCTGATTCTGTCTCTGTCTCAGTCAAATGCTTCATATTGAAGACTATGGCTCATCATTGGGAGTTTCTGTCTGGGGGAGATTCTAACCATAATGAGTAAGCATATGGGAGGATTTGGGATCCTTTAACATAGAGGATTTCCTCCTACATTTAAATAGTTGTGGTGGAATCTTTCCAAGCGACATCATCATATTGTGCCAATAATAAATGTTATTGTCATCAAAATTACATTCTTGGTAGTATATCAATGGATGTAGGATCAGGGAAATACAACTTTCTATTTTGTTGTAATGGCATGTTGGTGTAGTAGTGTGGTGTATGCAAATGACCGTGGTTAAACATACTTAAAATAGCTTCTTAGTGAAACTGGGCAATTGGAGAAAGTTCAGAGGCCTGTTTTACAAAGCTGGTTTCGGTGGCTTCCCAGGTAAGTTTGTGTTTAGTTTGAGTAAACTCGGTGTTCATTGCCATGGTAACCTCAGTACACAGCTAGCCTACATATTTTTATGCGGTGACATCATTCCTGTCCTAATATATTTTCACAAACTGATAAATATTTTATTAATATTTAATTTAAAAAGACATTTATATTAAATGAAATTATGTGAAATATGTTGGGGGTATAGGTTTTATTCTCATTGTGAGCCTATAAAAAGAAATTTTATCATTTACACAATCAGCAGTTTTCCCGAGCTTTGGTAGTCGCAATGGTGTTGCTTTTTTGCAGCTACTGTAGGTTTAAAATTCCTCATATTTCCGCATAATAATTTCTTGCTCTGCTTTCTTTCCATTTTGAACGCTATTGGCTGCTTGTTGCAAGCGTCTGGATTTTATGTGCACGCACACTCTGAGTAAACGTTGATTCAGGGTTAAAACCTGGGTTGACTGAGAGAGATGATAACCAGCGTCATGATACCTGTTAACCTTACTTAACCCGGGTTGGATTTGTTTGGTTTTGTCAACTCAAAACTTGCTCTGCAACTCTGAAACATGTACAATTTGTCTAAAAATAATAAAACACACTATTTTTAAACATGTGAAATTAAGACAAGGGTCGTATATTTGAAGGAAAATTATTCCCCTCAGAGGGAGTCTTACACATAAATTGTAATTTTTCTCCTATTACTTTCCTAACTGTAGGAATGGAAAAGAAATATTGTGTAGAATGCCTCAATTCATATACTGAAGAATATGGTACCAAAAACTATAAATAATAATGATAGTTAAAATACCAATGTATCTTCTTATACTGTATCTTATAGTTCTTATACTATCTTATACTGAATGTGTCTTCGTACACTGAGTGGAGGCCATTTAAGTAAGTTATAAATTATACAGTGGTGAGTATTGAATGAACATCCCATAACAAATCTACAAAGATGACTGTATGCTGTATTGAGAGATCAAAGGTTAGTTTTAGATGCATTGTGATGAACAACATCTGCATAGTCAAAAAATGGTCATATAAATTGTGAGGCAAGTTTCTTTTGAACATTAAGTGTAAAGCAGTTTTTAGATCGATATAACACACTAGTTCCAAATTTAATTTTGATTAAATCTTAGATTATTAGATTTTGTTTACGAATATGTCTTGTACCAAAAAATATGAGATTTTGTTTTCTTGAGTAATAATTTATTAGATAAGAGCCGGTTTAATGTAAAGCATTAAAATCCGATTGAAGGGCATTTTGAATTTACAGTAAATAAGGGTTAAAAGTATAAATAACAGTATCATCTGCATTTATTAGGAAAAAAAGGAAGAAGTGGACCCAGCGTCGAACCTTGGGGTACGCCTCTTTGTTGAATAAACAGATCAGACTTATTCCCTTGAAGGACAACACATTTCTATTTTTGTTTGTTTTCTATTATGTAAATAAGAGATAAACCATTATAATGCATTTTGAGATAGACCAAATGCATAAAGTTTGTCTAAGAGTAGGTGATGACCAACCAGATCAAAGGCCTTCTTGAGATCAATAAAAATAGCCCCTGTAAGATTATCAGTATATGATGCTGAAAACACATCATTAGTAAATTTTAGAAGAGCAGTAGTTGTTGAATAATTAGGTCTAAATCCAGATTGAAATGGTGATAGAATATTATTAATCTCTAGATACTTTGATAACTGATTAAAAATAAAATATTCAAATACTTTAGCAATAGAAAAAATTATCGATATAGGTCTATAATTACGTGGATCAAGAAAGTCACCTCCTTTGCAAGGGTCTCATGACTGAGGTGAGACCCTTGAGCAAGGCACCGAACCCCCAATTGCTCCCCGGGCGCCACAGCGAAAAAGGCTGCCCACTGCTCTGGGCGTGTGTTCACGGTGTGTGTGTGTTCACTACTGCGTGTGTGTGTGCACTTGGATGGGTTAAATGCAGAGCACAAATTCCGAGTATGGGTCACCATACTTGGCCACACATCACTTCACTTCACTTCACTTCACTTGTAAAGTAGAGTAATGTGTGAGTGTTTCCAGATAGCTGGTAGCTCGCACGTAGATAATGACCTGTGAGTTACCAGCTATCTGGAAACACGCATTGCTCCACTTTACAAAGGAGGTGACATTATTATAATATAATAATAATAATAATATGCAGATATAAAATATCTGCATAACCCTGTTACAATGGCAGGATTTTTGAGAAGTATAAAAAAATGAAACTAAGATAAATCATGTCAGAACTTTTTCCACCCTCAAAGTGAAATTACAACTTATAAAAATTAACTTTTTTATTTCCATTTTCCCTAAATGTTTCTGATTGTTTTTCACTTAATTTTTATACATTGCAATTTTACATTAAAGGTGGGAAAAGTTCTGACCTGATTTACGTTAGTTTTACTTTTTACTTCACAAATACCTGCCATTTTAACAGGGGGTGCAGACTTTTTATATCCATTGTGTGCTTTCATATATTGAGCTACTGCTACTCCATTCTTTCTCCACACTTTGGTTTTTCCATCACTTTGCTAGAGGTTAATCTTGCTTCCAGAACTTTTGGGGATCATCTCTGTATTTCTTTACAAATTCCAATCTGGCATCTTGTGGTATAATTCTGCTCTCAAAGTCTTCTTTAAACGGTGGATTGTGATACCTTCACTCCTGCCCTGTGGAGGTTGTTGGTGATGTCACTGACTGTTGGTTTTTGGGTTTTTCTTCACAGCTCTCACAATGTTTCTGTCATTAACTGCTGTTGTTTTCCTTGGCTGACCTGTTTGATGTCTGGTTGTTAGTACACCAGTGGTTTTATTTCTTTTTCAGGACATTCCAATTTGTTGTATTGGTGATACCCAGTGCTTGTGCAATGGCTCTGATCTATTTTCCATCTTTTCTCCCATAGACAGTTTTCTGTTTCATGTTGGTTTATCCTTTTTAACAAATATAGTCTTCACAGGTGAAACCCAGGGCTCAAACCAAGAGTAGACATTCAGAACTATTAATTGTTTAAACAGTTAATCTAACAGGGCACACCTGGGCAACAAGTAACACCTATCAGTCACATGTTCCAATATTTTCGATCACTTGAAAAAACAGGTGGGTTCAAACAAAAGGTGCCATTTTTTTTTAAACATATCTAGATGTATATATCTGGAAATGAAAGCTGAAATTTTGAACTATTGTCTCATATGAATCTTTTGATCTTAAACCCAAATGTCTTCAGTGTATAACAAAAACAAAAAAATTTGTTTTGACGCGCCAATATTTCAGAGGGGACTGTAGCTCACGCAGACTAGCGCTGTGCACAGAGCTGCATATCTCTGCTAGCTCCTCAGAAAATAACCATTTAATTAATTTAAAAATATTGTAAAACTGTTACTGGAAGAAAATCTTCTTGGAAAATCATACAGCAGTTTATGTTAAATTTTGATAGCATGTCCAGCAAACTTTTCTGATCTTTCTGGAATGTAACAAACCCAAAAACTGAAGTAAATCTGATAAAATATTAGATCTATAAAAATCTATTATCAACTGTAGCCTAAATAATTTCTTCATTTGGGAAAGACATCACTGCTTGGAAACATAGTTATCTTACTTACCCAGTCACATTAGACAGAAGATATAAAGCTTGCCAGAATGTTCAAACAGAGTGTATGAAAAAAAAAAACTTTTTTCATTGTTTTCCAATGTGTCCAGGGCATAGTGGTTAGGTTAACTTCATTTAAAAACAAAAACCTCTTCTGGTATAGACCATGCCCACTTCCAATTTAAATCTGGATACAAAAACAGATATTTTTGCATATTTGTCACACAAAAATGGTTTCAGTTCCTCATATGAAATGTAATATAAGACAAGGAGAACACGAGGAAACACAAAACACAGGTTTAAATAATTTTATTTATAGAATGAAAAAGGTTATACAACATCTGTCACCCATGTGAAAAGTAATTGCCACTGTAAAATTAATAATTGGTTGTAGCACCTTCAGCAATAACAACTGCAAACAAAAGCTTCCAATAGCTGTAGATCAGTCTTTCACATCATTATGGCAGACTTTTGGCCCACTCTTCTTTGCAGAATTTCTTTAATTCAGCATTGGAGGGCTTTCAAACATGAGCTGCCTGTTTAAGGTCCTGCCACACCTTCTCAGTGGGGTTTGAAAGTCAGGCCTCTAACTAGATCACTTCATAACCTTAATTTTGTTTCTTTTGAGCTATTCAGAGGTGGACTTCCTCTTGTGCTTTGGACTGTGCTTGGTTTGCTGGAGCCCTAGAGCCTTAGAAATGGCTTTGCAACCCTTTCCAGACTGATATATTTCAAAATATTTCTCACTCTTCTGGAATTTCTTTTTAGCATAGTTTGCTGCTTGTTGAAACCTTTTAGCCTAGCCACGTTGCTGGAAAGGTTCTATTTAAGTCAAGTTCAAATTCAACAAGGCTGGCAGTCATCAAGCCTGGGTGTCTAGTCTAACTGAACCCAATTATCAATTACATTTGTTTAATTGGTTTATTGAGTAATTATAGGGTTTTTTTTCACACAGGGCCATTTGGTGTTGGATAGTAGGAGCAGTTTGAGTGAAGGATAAAGATTAGAGGTGCTTCTTTTTTTCCAACATATAAACCCAGTAGTAATTTAAACTAATGCAACCATAAACAAAATAAATAAGATAAACAAGATTTACTGAAGATGAATGAATGTAAGTAGTGAACGCGTGTGCAACTAATCCACCATGTCCAGTATGCTCCCCTGTTAATGAAAGTGAATTTTCTTTGTCTTCCAAGATTCATATCTGACTGCCCATTCCCACAAGTGTTACAGTAAAAACTGCCTACTCCCATGACAAAACCAGGTGATTATGGGCAGTCCTAGTGTGACATGTTTCTGGAGGGGAAGTAGTGGTTGAATAGCTAACCTTAGCCAGATAGCTCATTTCTTGCTTGTGAGTGATGAGAGACATTATGTTGACTTGTCTTTTCAAATTGCCAAGTGCTGCTAGCTTGTGAGTCCCTGAAATAGAATATTATTAGCAGGTTAATTTAGGTTGTGATGGCTTGATAGCTCCCAATAACCAACTGCTAAAAATGTATATATGTATACATTTTTTATAAATGTATATACAGTAATGCTGTTGTATAAAAAAGGGTGTGCTGAAATAGTAATAATAAGCATTTTCCTCCCAGGAATCTGGAGTCATGGGGAGGTTAAATACTTTTTCACAGCACTGTATGTAAGACATAATTTTTATTTATTTATTTTTTTGCATAATATGCTTTCAGAAACAGGCCTCCCATGAGATTATTTTAAATAAAACATAATGTGAAACCACAATATACAATGTGATCACTATTGAAAAATGATGGGGGATTTACAATACATATTGTGGTAATGGTAACAGTGTGATAATAGGCAAATTACTGCAGCCTATTTGCAGACTGTTTTGTTTAATGTTCTTCAGGAAGGCTATACAAATTAAAGACTGCTTGTCTGTTAGCTGGTATACCTCACAGTTATGATGAACAGAGCAAAGAGTATGACTCATCACTGGGATTCCCTGCTGCTGGGAGATCCTAGCAATAAAACATTTCCATTCACACTGAGGATTTTCTCCTACACTCAAACAAATGCGATGGAACCATTCTGTCAGAGATGATAACAATAAACTTTATTAGTAACAGAGATGATTACAGTTTTGATAACAGTAAACTTTATTAGCATCAAAATAACAATGCTTTTTTTTGTTTTGAGATATATATTTTTTAAAATTCAAAATTTCTATGGCCATGGGAAAAAGAAAGTACACCCGCCTTTAATTCTATGTTTATATTTATCAGGACCTAAATAACACATGTGTGGTCCTCACCAACTTCTATAAACACACAAACAACCTCTGGTGACAACAAAAAAACACAACAGATTTAAAACATGTAGTAATCCATCTATCCATTTAACCGCTAAGCCACCGTGCCCCCCAACATGTAGTTATCTTTTTCCAAAAAAGTAAATCAACATTCAGAAGCACCCTAGAGTTCAGTAACATGTAGAACACCTTTAGCAACAGCAACTTGAAGTAAACTAATTCTGTAATTTACTGAGATTTTACCACTTTTGGCCCACTGTTCCTTACAACATTGCTTCAGTTCCTTGATGTTTGAGGGCAATTTTTTATGCACAGTCATAGCATCTTGATGGGGTTGAAGTCTGAACTTTGACTTGGCCATTCCAGCACCTTGATTTTTTTTTCTTCTTTAGCCATTCAGATGTCGATTTACTGGTGTGCTTGGGATCATTGTCCTGACCTAGGGTTAGGGTCAGGCTTAGGTAATTGGGTCATTGCATGAGCTTAAACTGCTGGACAGATGGCCTCACATTTGTCTCAAGAATATTCTGGTATAAAGTGGACTTCATTGTTGTCTCAATGACTGCAAGTTTCCCAGGTCCTGTGGCTGCAAAACAAGCTGAAATCATCACCCCTCCACCACCATGTTTAACAGTTGGTATGAGGCATCAGGCAGTTTGTCTTTGTTTTTGTGAAGGATGCATGAATCAAGCCACATACAAGGTTATCCTGGAAGAAAACTTACTTCTTTCTGCCCTGAGGATTGGTTTTTCTGAGGATTGGTTTTTCCAGCAGGACAATGCTCCATGTCACTCAGCCAGGTCAATCAAGGTGTGAATGGAGGACCATGTCTTGGCCAGCCCTATCTCCAGACCTGAATCCCATTGAAAACCTCTGGAATGTGATCAAGAGGAAGACAGATGGTCACAAGCCATCAAACAAAGCTGAGCTGCTTGAATTTTTGCACCAGGAGTGGCATAAAGTCAGCCAACAGCAACGTGAAAGACTGATGGACAGCATGCCAAGACGCATGAAAGCGGTGATTGAAAATCAGGGTTATTTCACCAAATATTGATTTCTGAACTCTTCCTAAGTTAAAACATTAGTATTGTGTTGTTTAAAAATGAATATGAATTTGTTTGCTTTGCATTATTCAAGGTCTGAAAACACTGCATCTTTTTTGTTATTTTGACCAATTGTCATTTTCTGCAAATTCTCTAAATGACAATATTTTTATTTCAGTAGTCAGTAGTTTATAGAATGAAACAAAACTTTTTTACTCAAACACATATCTATAAATAGTAAGAAGTAGAATAAGCAATAGAAGTGTGTGATATATATATATATATATATATATATATATATATATATATATGAAAACTTTTTGAATTTGAAGATCAGGGTAAATTTAACTTATTTTGTCTTCTGGGAAACATGTAACTATCTTCTGTAGCCTCTGAAGGGCAGTACTAAATGAAAAAATACGATATTTAGGCAAAATAAGAAAAATGTACACATCTCCATTCTGTTCAAAAGTTTTCACCCCCCAGCTCTTACTGCATGTTTTTTCCTTCTGGAGCATCAGTGTGCGTTTGAACCTTCTGTAATAGTTGCATATGAGTCCCTCAGTTGTCCTCAGTGTGAAAAGATGGATCTCAAAATCATACAGTCATTGTTGGAAAGGGTTCAAATACACAAAAAATGCTGGAAAACCAAAGAATTTGTGGGACCTGAAGGATTTTTCTGAAGAACAGCAGGCAGATTAACTGTTCAGGACAAACAAGGGACTCTTGAACAACTATCAGTAAACAAAAAACACAGCTGTGGATCATTCATGTAACAACACAGTATTAAGAATCAAGGGGATGTAAACTTTTGAACGGGGTCATTTTTATAAATTCAACTATTATTTTCTCTTGTGGACTATATGTAAACATATTTCATGTGAAATATCTTATTCAGGTCAGCACTAAATAAACAATAACATGCATTTTGTATGATCCCTCTTATTTTGGTAAAATAATAAACATTTTGCAGATTCTGAAAGGGGGATGTAAACTTTTGACCTCAACTGTATATAAGGGTAAAACAGGTAACAGGTGCCTCTGTCCTTCAATTTAGAAGTGATTCTTTTATCATTCACCTTTTTTAATTTAAGCATAAACTGGATAAGCTGGACAGAACATTAGGGTAATTTCAAAGAAAACGCGTTAGTGTAGATTCTTGGTGTATTCAAACTTGCCTGCCATGTGTTCATGTTGTTTTGTCATAGGATTATGACAACAGTGATGGTGTTGCCGCTGTACACAATGTTTGTTTTCTTTTTATTTTGTTGCTGATAATGTACAAAGGTCACACAGTATCAGAGGAGTGGCTTGATGAAGGCAGTCAACAGCCATTGAATATTCATTTGTTACCTTTGAGTTCCATTATGGAAATAAACAGAGCAGGGATTCTGCCTGCAAGCACTTTGTTGTATGCAAAATTGTTTAGGAAAGATGTTGGTGGCTTACGTCAGTGTGGAATTAAATACACCTTTACTCATATATAAAAGAGGGAGCAAAATTCTCCATATCTGAGCCTTGATTTGAAGAGCTACTCCATCCTAATATACGGTTAACAACAGAAAGAGCTACTGCAGAGAAACATGCAGACTTTTACAAAGACTTCTACTATACTGGTAAGTCTAAAACATGCTAATTTGAAATTATGTATGGAATGATATCATATTTTTTGTTCTTTTATTTTTAAAAAATCTAATTTTTTAAACAATTTTATATTGGAACCATAATTTTATATTGGCTACATTATTATTATTATTATTATTACTATTATTATTATTATTATTTGTTTTTAATTATTGAATGTGGAATATTTATTCCTGATTTATCTTTTTTATTATTTAGGTTGTGCTTTTGATTGTGGCGGCCTGTGGCTTTTCCTGTCACATCAAAGTTGACAACAAAACCAAAATGAATGAAATCTTGTACAGATACAAAAGGTTAAACAGTGACATGAGCAATTTATCTCTCTCTCCCTGGACATATAGGTAAGTAGAATTCACTCTCTTAACATGTGGCTTGGTAAGATTATATCCAAGAATTTCCGTCTTACTGAATTATCTATTTTTCTATTGTAGAAATAATCGAGAATCCATCCTTGAGGCCAAGTGTGATAATTTTGGATGCTCGGGACTTAGTGTGAATGCCAGAGCTGTACCTATATTTATTGAAACGTGTGTTTACCAACAGAATAAACGCTACAACCGCACTCCAGTAACTTACAACATTAGTGTAGGCTGCACTTGTATTAAGGAAACAAGCTCTTAAAGCCAATTTCTATTAGACCATTAAATCCTTAACCCAGGATGTAATCCTTGTAATCCTTGTAAAATAATACCTTCATCACAACAAGTGAATGTGTGTTATTCAGGAAAAGTAAATGAATTTGATGTTTGCTTAATACAGTTTTAAGATGTTTGTTTTCTCGCATAGCGAGTACTTTCCCAATATTGTGTGTTAATAATCAATAGGGTCATTTTGTTTGGCTCATCATCATGTAGTCTGTCTTCTGTATGTTCAGACATTTTCACAAATAAAAAATAAAGTAATTTTTAATGTAAAAAAATAAATATATGCCTGTGATTTGTTCTATTCACCTTTGAAATGCTTTCTTTTGTTGAACAACAAAGCAGGAATTTACTGTTCATGTCTATCCTATTGTATATATCTCCGAGGCAGCTGGCTGAAAGTACAAGATCTTAGAGATAGTTTCTCATTAATGAAATGAAATATTAGGTTCGAGACAACCCAGTGAAAAGAGCTCTACAATTGACTGAAGCAATGGTTTACTGATTGAAAAATTAAAATCTCTGCTTACTACGGTAAAGAGAAGCTTACTTCATAGGCTAGTATGAAGTAAGAAACCCAAGTTACTGTATGTGTAAAATGATACTAATTTCTTTCCACAGTCAAAACTGAAGAAAAATATCATCTATGAACTCAGTTCTTATAAATCTAATCTATAAATGTAATTGAACTGAAACTAGAACTTTGCATAGCTATATGACATGAAGTTGAGCATGTACTCATTAGTCTGGTGATTTATACAGCGGAGATACTGACCCTGAAATGTCTGTTACTTTTGTACTGTTCAGCATCTCTGCCATTTAGAGTCAGTGAATTAAGTCCAGAGTTGTGTCTATATTTAAGTTTATTTTTATGCTGTAAGTTTATTCATCAGTTTAACCCAATCAAGTTGCATCTAAAGAAGAGGAATTCTAACATGGATACTATTTGCTCTTTTTATGTTTGCGCTGAAGAATAGAAAATCCCATCTGTTTTGGCAATACGTACATTATTATTTTTGGATTGTCTGTGTTGCTTCTGTTCTCCTTCTGCTAAATAATTTCTTTATTGTTTTCTAAAATAATATTTATAATATTGTATGTAGATGTTTTATTTCAATTAAATAATTTTGATGTGTAAGAAAAAAAATTTCATCATCAACTTTACTAGAAAGGATTTTTTAAAACAAAACTGGACATTTTTAAAACAAAAGTCCATTTGAGCACTGAATATCAAATACTTCATTTGTCCAATTTGCTTTCTGTCTTGAACAAAAGAAAACAAGTTTCAGGATGTAATATTTTTCTTCAAATGTTATGGAATACTGCATTGCTTGTAAATGTTTCTAATAAAACAGCTGTATTGTTTTCTAGAGATCCAGTGTGTATATAGTCTTCTATGCTGGATATTCATTTCGTGCTACTTATTATAAAGTTAAAGGTCAATAAGAATCCTATGCTTGATCAAGGGTAGTTTACCTGTTTGCTTTGTAAATTACATTGGCACTGCTATCAGCTACAAGGTATGGTTCTTAATAGGCAAAACAAAGCTGAATAAAGACATCTGTTCAATCACTATAGATCGAAATTAGAATGAAATAAAATAGATTTTTAAAAAGCGTATATCCTTCTTCAGTGCTGTGATTTGAATGTACATTCCTCACTCCCATTCTTACACACCTTCTGTATATTTTTTTTAATATGTATTGAAGGTAGTGAAGGAACCAGCCAACTCAGCGTGAAATTAATCTTCAGCTTATTTATTTTTTCAGCTTAGATATTTTTTTCAATGTTTGAAAAAATTCAAATGTTTTCATCTTTCTAACACGTTCTCACATGCAAAATTATGGTGTTTGTTTCGAAATACCACAAAATGTATACTAATGTAAAAGACTACACACAACTGCTGTACAGATTCGGTAGCATTGTAAAGCATAATCAAATATGTACGCATATGCAAAAAGGTTGGAGGATCAGACGAGGGACACTGATTGGGGACTCACACAAAGCACTTGGTGTGTTCAAAGGTTTTTGTGTAAGACTTCCAGTTGGCAATTAAGAGTCATTTTAGCTGGCTAGCTTGTATTCATCACAGCATCTGTCAACACTGCCATACAATGTCTCATTAATGTTAATAACTATGGATTCATGGAAAACTGGTATTGTTTGTGCAGTTGTTGCCACAACAACTGGAACAAATAAAAAGTTTCTAGTTCTTCTTAGAGCAGATGTGTTTTGACCATTAACCGCGCATCAGAGCTGAATGTGGATGTGAGACGCCATAGGATCAGGTGTGTAGCTAAGGGGTGCCACTCTGGCATGAAGCAAGGCCACCCCTCTGACCACCCCAGGAAGATATTATTATTATTATTACTATGTGGGCTAGACATAGGATTGTGCTATTGTGCAATCAAGCAATGCAAAACTATTGTTATCCTATTTCTATTTTTATTTAATTTATTTATTATTATTATTTTATTTATTAAATTTATAATTGCCAACATAATTTGTAACACGACTGTTATGAGACAAAGCCAACATTCTGTTCTTCTTATCAACTTATTATTATGTTGGCTTGACAAAGCCAACATTCTGTTCTTCCTATTATTATGTTGTTGTGGCAGCGGTGGCATGGTCAAGCATCAGCTGTGAATGGAGAGGAGGCGGGTTTAACCGGCAGGTAATGCATGATTATTCTTACCTGTGTCTGATTACCGTCAGTCTACTTATGTGTGTTTTGTTTGTGCTTTCAGTGGCTTCCGTAATGGGAGAGAGTGACATAGCTGGTGAAGCCTGCTAGGCGCACACACACATACACACACATACACACACACACACACACACACACACAGAGCAGAGCATGAACTTGAACTGTGAAATTGAATGGGGAGAAACTGTGTCCTAGTGAGCCCAGACCTAGTGAGCTAAAATTCTTCCTCACCATGGGGTTCTACGTGGTGTCCAAACCTTGAAGTCTCAGATGCTGCCATGGAAGCCTCCCCACTCGTCCAGTTCATAAAGTCCCTCACTACCCTTCACCAAACCCAACACCAAGCGCTCCTTGACCTGCGCATTGAGCCCACCACATCTCCAGTTGTGTCCCCTGCCACCATGCCACACCTAATGCTCACCAAGGTGGCCTCCAGGGATGATCCAAAGGCCTTCTTGGAGCTTTTTGAGTGTGCTGCAGCTGCGTGGGAATGGCTGGAGGAGGAATGGGGTCTCTGACTCCTCCCCTTTCTTTCGGAGGAAGCCCAGGTTGCCGCCCAGCAGCTGCCGTCAGGGACGCAGCTGGAGTATCCACGCACCCCTCCACTCTTTGTGCGGATTTCCCTTGGGGATTTCCCCTTGGAGAAGATGCATGACAGGATCCTGAGGCACACCTTTGACCAAGTGAGAGTAATTGACGTTCAGCAAATCCAGCCTAATGTTGTGCTATTCCACACTTACTTTTCAGTTAATAAGGATAGGTTGTATTGAGTTATGCAGAACTAAGGATAGGTTGTATTGAGTTATGCAGAACACTCAAACCAAGGAAGATACAACCAAATTGTTGGTACCAAAGAGACGTAGGCAGCTCCTGTTTCATGACACTCATCATAATCCCATGGCTGGGAATTTGGGACAGTAAAAAACACTAAACTGTCTCGTGACCTGTTTCTATTGGCCAGAATTAGCATAGATCTCGTCTGGCCATTAGAACGGACTGCAATACGATACCTGGAATCGATTCACAATAGTTTTTACCATTCACAAACAGATGGGTAGGTCGAAGGTTTGAAAATATTGTAATTTCTTTCATGATGATGCTCGGAATTGGGCTTAGTAGCTCAAACCCCTGTTGTTTCCGGTAAAAGAGGTCCCACAAGCCCCCACAGGTTTTTTCCCCATCCGAACTATTGTATGGATGCAAGCCTCGTGGTGTCTTAGACGTCATTAGGGAAAACTGGGAGGAGGGATCTTTTAACAGCAAAAATTTAATTCAATATATTCTAGATCTAAACCCATGTCAAGCTCTAAATTACACGTGAAGTGGCAAGGACCCTTTGAGGTCACACGGTGAGTCAGAGATGTCGAATATGATGTCAGGTGAACAGATAGAGGTGATACACTTCAAACACACTACCTCAATTTCCTGAAACTGTGGAGAGAGGTGGTTCCTGTGGCTCTGGCAATGGTGCTTCCTGAGAGGGAGGAGATGGCACCGGAGATAAGTCTAAAATGTGCGGCCAAATTCACCCCGCTCCCTTGTAGAGACCACCTCTCACCATCCCAGAGAGAACATGTTTCCAGACTGCAAGGTGAATACTCTGACATGTTTTCACATCTATCCAGTCACACAGACCTCATAGAATACCACATCGAGACTTCTCCAGGTGTGGTGGTACGCATTTACCCCTACCATTTACCCAAACACCAAGAAATGTGGTTCGGGATGAACTCAAGGCTATGCTTGCCGTGGGAGTAATCAAGGAGTCCAACAGTGATTGGAGCAGCCTGGTAGTCTTGGTGCCCAAGGGTCGGGTCTGTTTTTTTGTGGACCTTAGAAAAGTCAATGTGGTGTCTAAATTTGACCCATAACCAATGCCACACATTGATGAACTGCTCAATCGGTTAGGCCAATTGAGGTCTCTTTTATTTGACACTGGATTTAACCAAGGTGTACTGGCAAATTCTCTTGACTCCAATATCTTGAGATAAAACTGCCTTTTCCACTCCATTTGGGTTACACCAATTTGTCACCCCTTAGTTTGATTTGTTTGGAGCCCCAGCAACATTTCAACATCTCAAGGACAGAATACTCCACCCTCACAATGTGCCACTACTTATTTAGATGACATTATTATTTACAGTAATGACAGCTGCCTTAAGACAGACAGGACTCAAAAAAATCAAATCCAAAAAATTGTGAAATTATGGTATCTGGGCTTTCACTTGGGCCATGGGCAGTTGCGTCCCCAAATTGATAAGACAGCAACAATTGCAGCCTGCCCGAGACCCAAGATCAAAAAGGGGGTGAGGCAGTTCCTGGGGCTGGCTGGCTATTGTCGTAGGATTGGGCCTAATTTTTTGGGTGTCACCAGCCCGCTGACTGACCTTACTAAAAAGAGAGCACTAGATCTGGTCCAGTGGATGGAGCAATGTGAGCTGTCTTTTTGCCAGCTAAAAGCAGTTTTGTGGGGAGGGTGGGGGGTTTGGGGGGCATGGTCAATTGTCAGCTGCAGACGGAGAGGAGCAGGGTTGAACCCGGCAGCTAACATGATTCTCACCTGTGTCTGATTACCAGCATCTACTTATGTGTGTTTCTTTGTACTGTACTTTCAGTCAGTGGCTGCCATAACAAGAGAGAGAGAGAGAGAGAGACATAGCTGGCGGAGTCTGCTACACACACACGTGCGCGCGCGAATGAGGCGAACGCCATGAGCTAGTGATGGCCCCTTTTCAGTTTTTTTTTTTTTTTTTTTTTTAATTGACTTGTTGAAGGAGCGTTGAAAAGTGTGGTGCAAATAAATGCAAGCCTGGAGTGCTGTTAAACACCTGGAACCCCATAATCTGTCACCTAACAACACACTAGCAACCAGATAGACCATGATAGCAATCAGCTGAGTTTCCTTAGCAACCAAGCAACCAACTAGCTACAACCTTGCAACTAACTGGGATCATATTGAAACCTCCTAGACGCATCATAACAACCACCTGAGACCCCATAACAGCCACCTATCAACACCATAGCGACCAACTTGAATAGGCTAGCAACGTTTTTATGTTATTATAACCTTTTATAACTTTTAAACGTTTCAACATTTTTAACGTTTTACCCTTTACATATTATAAACTTTTAGCCTTTTAACCTTTACACTCTTAACTGTTACTCATTTTAACATTTTGAAATCAATGACTACATTGTTATATACAATATTAACACTTTTAACACATTTAACACTTTTAGCATGTTTTACTGTCAAGCCAACATCAAAGTTTGTTAACAAACTAATTACTATTATTATTATTATTATTATTATTATTATTATTATTATGATGATGATGATGATGATTATTACAGCAGAATTTCTGACTTCTCCTCCTAAGGCTTTTAATCTACATCTAAGGCTTTTAATCAACTTTTACACATAATCTCACTTATATCCCATTAGGTTGCTTGTGCTTTTCTAAGGAATCTGACATTATTCAACTTTTATCCCCCGTTTTCTTCCCATTCACTTTATTCACAGATTTTAAACTGCTCTAATTTATTCAATTCTCAAGCTACAACCATCAAAATTCACAGGGTCAGACCTGGATACACCGGGACCCATCATGCCTAATTGCAGACAGATTGCTGATCTGTCCTTCTTTCTTCGCCCATTCAGTTTAATAGAGGAAAGCTTGAGTGGGTGATGTCATCACCACTGTAACTTTTTGTGTGAATTGTCTAAATTCACTGCTTCAACAAAACCTCTTTGCCACTAAAATCCTTATAATTTCACCTAGAAACTCTGTTCAAGCTTTAAATGTTTGCTAATCCCCATCTCTAAATATTTCATTGTTTTGAAAAATATTTTTTATGTTTGGCAAACAACAGTCAACAGTTCCATTCACTTCCATGTAAAATTTGGCACCATAAGCTTTGGCTTTTATGAAATGTTCATGAGCTTTTAAACAGTTTTAAACCATAAATCAAACAATTCTCATCCATTAATAGTACAGAAACAGATTGTCAGTTAAGCATTTCGGAATGTCACAAAGGGGCCAGTCTCTCTCTCTCTCTCACACACACACACACACAGCACAGCACAGGTGTGCCACACACACACACACACACACAGAGCCATTCATCCTCAAAATTAATCAATCTGTCTATTCACTCACGTGCATAAATACCACTATGCCTGCTAATTGCCACAAAACACAAAAATAAACAAAGCACTCATCTATTTTTCACAGCAGCTCGCCGCCAAACTGTTGGAGGGAACAGCTGTATGGACCCAGTGCATAGCAAAAGCATAGCATGGAGATGGCAGTTAGTCCTTGCCTCACCCATCCACTGATTCCGAGGAGAAATTGGCCAGGTTTTCTTAGAGTGGTAAAGGAAATGTTTGTGGATGGGTCCTGCAGTAGCCAAGCCCGGTGGGGGATATGCACAGTACTTACTGGGGAGGCAGTGCCAGGTTCGTCGAAGTCAGCTCCGTGTTAGGGAGACACATAGGGTAGGGAGGGCTCCACCACTACATCCTTTGTGGGGATTCTCCTTGGGGATTTCCCCTTGGAGCAGTCACAAGATGACACCATGAAGCAAGACCAAGTGAAAGTAATTGATGGTCATCCCACTGAGCCAAACATTGCGCTGTCCTACCCCTTCTTTTCTATTATTACAGATAGGTTATGTTGAGTGATGCAAGACACTCAAATGAAGGGAGAGACAACCCAACTGCTGGTCCCAAAAAGCCACAGGGACATGCTTTTTCTATATGGCTCATCATAATCCTATGGCTGGATATCTAAGCCATGCCTCCGCAACATCTCAACACGCAGAGTTGCAGAGGCACTCTTCAAAATAATCTCCCAAGTTGGAATCTCGAAAAAGATTCTGACTGATCAAGGCACCACGTTTATGTCACGTATACTTTGTGAACTATATGAATTGTTGGGGATTAAATTGATTCGGCCCAGCATTTACCATCCATAAATGGCCTGGTCAAGAGATTTGCTGTAATCAGACTCTTAAAAATACGATTTGTAAGTTCGTACACGATGATGCTTGAGATTGGGATAAGTAGTTCGATCCTATATTATTTGCAGTACAAGAGGTCCCACAAGCCTCCATGGGGTTCTCTTCATTTGAACTGCTATATGGGCGCAAGCCTCGCAGTGTCTTTGGAAGGAGGGACCTTCACAGAGTAAAAGTGAAATTCAGAATGTCCTTCACCTGAAAGCAAATCTCCACACATTGGGGCAAGTAACACAGGAGAATTTGCTACAGGTGCAAGAACGTCGATCCTGGCTGTATAATAGGGGCCATTGGCTGCAGGAGTTTTCACTGGGAGATCAAGTGCTCATATTATTACCCACATCAAGCTCCAATTACTGGCAAAGTGGCAAGGGCCCTTTGAGGTCACAGGGTGAGTCAAGGAAATTGACAATGAGGTAAGGCGAACAGATAGAGCTGGGGCACTGCAGATATACCACCTCAATCTCCTTAAACCATGGAGGGAGGCTGTCCCCGTGGCTTTGGCAGCGGTAGTTCTGGAGAGGAAGGAGCTGGGTCCAGAGGTGAACCTAAAACGTTCAGCTCCACATTCCAACAACTCATGGACAGATTCCTCTGCCCACACGCTGCCTATGCTGCAGTGCTGAGCACTGTTTTGTGAATGGCGAGCAGAGTCGGGAGCATAAGCATTAAGGAGCATGCATCTGTGCATGATTGACTGGCAGTGAGGAGA
Source organism: Pangasianodon hypophthalmus (assembly GCF_027358585.1). NCBI lineage: Eukaryota > Metazoa > Chordata > Actinopteri > Siluriformes > Pangasiidae > Pangasianodon > Pangasianodon hypophthalmus. The sequence goes on from NC_069725.1 coordinate 15,236,575, forward strand.
CAAGAGTGAGAGTGAGTGGATTATTGACTAATGAGGGCTCTGTGTTTTCAGTGAGCGGAGTCAAGGAGATAGGGGAGAGAGACAAGAGCCATATGGGAGAGCTGAACTGAACTGTACTGTACTTTCTGTTCATGTCGGTGTGACTTGGGGGTGTGACTGTAAACCAGAAAATGCTGAAAAGCCCTTTTGAGTTGTTCTAAGCCTGCTTCCCGCATATTAATTCCCACACAAACACAGAAGAGTATCACACTATACTGTAACTATGAAATATCCTTAAAATAGTACATTAATACATTAATATTTTCAGCCCATAATATTTGTTTGTTGTGTTTACAAGAGAATCTCAGTGACTTCTGAAATAGTTAATAAAATTCACACTGTAGATTTAAAATTTTTTACTTTGTAGGAAAACTGAAAAAAGCTACAGTCATTGTAAAAGGAAAGCACACCCTCCCTCAATACTATTTTTTTTTTCAGGGCCTACATAACAATTGTGTTGTCCTCACCAACTTCTATAACCACCCTTCCTACCTCCACAATCAATAAGAGAGTAATTAGCAGCCAGGTGTTATTAATGAAATGCACAAGATTAGTTAATCATCAAGTGTGACTATCTCTATAAAAGCAGAACATCATGCCAAGAAGAAAGGACATCAGCCATGACCTCAGAGAAGCAACTGTTTCTGCTCATCAATATGGGAAGGGTTATAAGGGCATCTCCAAATAATTTGAAATTCACCATTCTACACTGAGAAGGATTGTTTACAAATGGAGAGCCTTCGAGACAGTTGCCTTCCCAGGAGTGGGCGTCCCAGCCCATGTTTTGCATTGAAACATTTTTTTTTTGTGGTTTCACCTGAGGTTATTTGTTTATAGAAGTTGGTGAGGTCCACACAATTGTTATTTAGGCCCAGATAAATAAAAACTTAGAATTGAAGGAGCGTGCACTTTGTTTCCCATGCCTGTATTTTAACAAAGCCTTTATAGCAATGCAATGGGGACATCTAGTGGACAAAAAAAACCCTATACCTATAGACTTTATAACACTGAATATGTAACTGATTTTATTTTATAATTTTCTTTCAAAACAGCTGTACATGCTATTTCACAGACTAGTTGCATGTTATAATAAACAAACTTTTTAGAATATTTGTATGACATCTACTCTAAAACACAATACACAGGATTGTGGTAAATGTAGTATGTCTGTAACACTCCTGCTCTGACACTTGTATGTGGGGTTGAAATAAAAATAAGATCTAAAAGTGTGCCCTTCTCTGTAGTAGAGGTTTGGATCAGCTGAGTGTATCCTTTTGCCTGAAACAGGTTTAAAATAGGCTTGCTTGTACCATGCAGCTGATCTTCATTAAAGTCACCACATATAACAATACGTCTGTATTCCATGATTTCCATGTAATTCAAAAGAGCATTAAGGTTTGGCAGAAACTCATGTTGAGGTTTAGTGGTCTGTAGATGACAATGAGAAGCATTGGCTTAGGGTGTCTAATTTTAAAACCAAATATTCTAAGTCTGTTACATTCTCCATGTACTGGATGCAATTTGCCTGAAGATCAGTTTCTACATACATTGCAACTCCACCACCATTTCTGTTAGAGAAGTGCGTATAATTTGTATACAATCAATGTACAGTGTGGAACCTTCCAACTGTAGACAGTCGGAACAACAGAATCAAACAAGTGGGTTTCAGTGAAGCACAAAATATCTGCCAGTATAAGTTCTTGATGACTTTTAATATTTTTAAATATGACTTCAGCAGTCCTTCAGTGGTCTTTAGAGCTGACCTGAAATTAGACTTCAGTAAAAGTACCATATTCAGAAGTGGCTGTATATAACTAAAGTCAGATATTGACATGATTTCCAATCAAAATGTTATTTTCATCAAAATATATGATGTGCAAACCATTAAGTGAGGTTATCCTGCTGAGTGCAAGATACGCCCTTCCTGCTTCAAAACACTTTCTTTAGAGAAACAACAGCACGTTGAGTGGTCATTCCCTGCACCTTATGAGCTGTGCAAGCAAAAGCTAGTTTGATGGGAAATTGCCTTCACACTGTCCCCTTTCTTTTCAGTGGTTCTTCTGACCCCTCTATATAAACAATATGATCTGGTCCAGATACTTTACCTTTTTTTTTCCAGCATTATTATAATCTATTTCAAGGCCAATCAGTTTTGTCACAGTAACTCCATTTTGGGTCTGTGTGATAACTTTTGCCACCTTTCCAAATGACCCACTGACCAGTCCATCCTCTACATCAACGTTTCTAGTGAGCATCACTTGAGCACCAGTAGCAGACTGTAGAATATCGCAGAGAGCAGTGCTGTCACCTTTCAGGGGTGTAACATGACATTGCATCTCTCCAGTTCTTGAATCTTTTTATAGTCATCAGCACTAATAGTTATGATATTTGAAAATTGTGAGGATATAGCCATAGAGTTGTAGTCTACAAAAGGACATTCCTGTGGAGCTTTTATGGCATGAGCAGGCATACATCTCTCCACATCAGTGTGGAATGATCACCTTCCTAAAATGATCTCTCCAGGATTCCAGTATACAGTATGATCCTCATACACACACCATGCTCTTCCAGGTGGAGGCAACCGATGGAAATCACCTACCACCATTACAGAAATTCAACCAAATGCTTTTTCATTTCCTTTAATTTGTTGCAGTCTCCAAACAAATAAGGCAAATAAAGGTTTACCACTGAATAATTTGCACATTAAAAAAGTTTGCGCATATTTCGTCAAGTGCATTTCCACGACCCTTAGATGGAGGTTTTAAACTTATCGGCAGTTTCAGGAGCACATGGAGTGTTTTGCCTGAGATTTTGCATGTTGCCGTGCCTTTAAATGCTGTAAATAACACTGTGAGATATCTTTCTCCTCACTCAGAAAAGGCAGTTTGTGTAATAATTTTGTTGTTTTAGCATAAACAGATTTCATTAAATGGTTCTTCCCTGTTCCTGCATTTCCTGACACATAGAGGAGGAACTGTTCTGGATCTTTACTGCAGACATGTCTAACACACCAGTCACTGACAGCATAAAATATGGATGCTTGTGTTTGATTTAACGCTTTTTACCAGAGGCCAAAAAAATGGAATCTCTGCCTGTTTTTGGGGTGCCCATGTTTTGCATTGAATTTATTCGTGATGTCACACTCCACAGTAGTGGTTAATGGGTCACATGAAAGTAGACACTCAGAGCTTTGAGAATTCCTTTTTTTTTTTTTTAACCTAGCCTCCTAGGGGCAATATATTCAGAGAAAAGTTCCAAACAAACAAACAAACAAACAAAAAAAACCCCATTTTTATCCCACGCAAATGTTTATATCTTTAAAGTAAATACTTATATCAATCCCATTCCTGTTCATAGTGATGCCCCAGTTATTTTCAACCACTAAAATTCTGTGTATGTTTATTCAGAGGTAAAAAAAAAAAAAAAAAAAACTTCTCCAAATGTTAAAAAAACACTCCCAATGGCATAAGGCCTCAAAAATGGCACAAAAGAACATGTCCAAATGGCACAAACCACCAACGTCACAAAAAATGTCTCCAAATGGCACAAAATGAAATAACAAATGGCAATATCATGAAACTCTGTTACACAATATGCAACTTCAATAATAAAAAGTTTGAAACTTACTCATCTCCTTTAGCCTTTATGGAAATTAGCACCAGAGCCCTGTTAGCATGGTCACATATGTAATATAGGCATGCAGAGAGTGCTGTTTCCCTCTCCGACAACATGGCATTGGGGTTGGATTTTAGGAGGCAAAAAAAATGATTTAAAGTTCTTGTGCAAAATATAAACTAGTAAATGCAAAACATGAGCAAAATTGAAAAACCTCAATTAAAACAGCTTCAAGAGTCAGAGTCTATTGCATATCAGTGATTTTGGCTCTCCTTGACATCATGTCACTCAGTGAAGCAAAGATATAAAGTCCACTATAATACACAGGGGCACATCACAAGACCTACACATGTAAATAGTCTTGCAATACTTCTTCCTTTGAGGCAGAGAATGAAGTGTCTTCTCCCAGCTGGCTTCTAGGCTTTAGTAGGCCACCATAAATGACTAGGCCGTGGAATTTGTGCATCTCGTCTACATGCCCTTCTTATGCTTGTACTCTGCATACAGGTTTGTGTTGGTGCAAAGACTCTTGATTGCAGATTTATCAAAGAATAACTGGAACAGCTTGAGAAGAGTGTGCTTCTGGTGGATATTAAGCTGTACCCCAGGAGTGGGGTAAGGCAAGAGAAAAGGGAGGCACACTACGGGAGGCACATCGTTCTTGTTAATATTGTGCCACCTGTCCTGTTCAGGTTGTGTTGCAGGCGCAGGAGCACTGGCTCTCCTAATAGCTGAAATGGGTGACACACGATTACTCTGCCTCTTCTCTGGCTTCTCTGGGGGGAGGGGCAGTTGGAGCTGTCAGTTTTGCTGTGGAAAGTTCCATGTAAGTACTTGGGGAGGAGGCCTCAGACGATGTGTGAGGAGGATCAGGAGCATTTTCTTCTTCTTTGCAACAATAAATGATCATGAATACAAAGTACAATACGTACCCAAAATCTCCATTAGTTAATTCTAAATGGGGTATTATATTTATATAATAATAATAATAATAATAATAATAATAATAATTCTATCATATTTATATTTATTTATCAAAGAGTGCATCTTGGCACATTTATTGTGGTTTAGTACTACATGAAGTGCAAGACATAAAGCATTTCCATTCTACATGCAAAAATGCAGCGCAATGCCACATGCAAAAATAAATTTCTATGCTACATGCAAAAATGCACTGCCATGCTACACGCAAAAAAAAAATTTCTTTACTACATGCAAAAATGCACTGCCATGCTACATGCAAAAATGAATTCACATACTACCTGCAAAAAAGACATTTCCACACCACAAGCAAAAACATAAGACAGAAAGTATGTTATAATAACATAACAATGTTATAATAATGGCCTTAATGCTTTACAAAAGATGTTTTCTGAGTGTGTACAGGGTTAAGAATAAGACAATAGTTATATAAAGAATTATGGCAAAGGGATTAGATTTAACAAAATATAGGCTAAATGCAGAAAAACGTAATTAGGGACTTTGTCAAAGGAATTATGCTGAATATCCACTCCCATCTTTATCTCTGGAGTTAAACACTAATAGACATTTAAAATGTAGTCTGGTGACAGCTGAGGCGTCATAAGTGGGGAAAAGAGTGATTGAGGTCACAGGGCCCTGGCATGTGAGGGGCCCTCGAAGCTGCTGAAATTACTATTATTATTTCACACTTGTGAAATTGCGTGTATACCGTGTCTGCGCTACTTCTCTGTCTGCTCCTCACCTTGATAAGCTCCGGCACGTTTGTGTACACGCCTCCCACGAGCACAATATACGCGCAGTTTGCATGGTTTGATTGGTTGTCCTTGAGCGATTCCAAACGCTACTTGGCTGTGAGGGAGAGCGGAGTCAGAGGAGAGAAGCAGTCATCTCAGTGTGGTGATTTTTCGAGTCGCGACGCCCGCGATGGCCAAACAAAAATCAGGATACCAGAAAAGAAAAGAGAGGGAGGAGAGGAAAAAGAAACAAAGTGAGGGGAAACAACTCCTCACAAATTTCTTTGCAAAGAGAGCAGGTGAGAACAAAATTGTTCGAGGCAACGGTTACCTAATATGCCGAGGTTGTGTTGTGTAAGAAGCTTGCTGTGAGGTAGTCTGCATTTCCCTCTGTGAGAAATAACTTCTTTCAAAACTGCGCATAAACGTTCTTATCTCACTCTAAACACCGAAGTAACACGTAAAGTGTTTCAGCTTGAGACAAATCTTTAGAGATAAAATGTTAGCAAATTACTGAAAACAAAATGTAAACGATATTAGTATTTTGTAAATACAGGCTGATTGTGTGGATCTTTCATCTAAATATTAATATGAGCAAACTTGGTCATAACATTAAGATGGTATGATGATAAACTGGAAAACATTATAGAAATGAAAAGATGATTAAACACATTAAACACTGTTCCAGAAACAGTCACAGAGAATGAAGCAGCAGGTCCAACACAAGCTTATACTGCTCCTATTAATGTTGCTGAGGATGTGAGTCCAGAGTGGAGTCAGGCAACTATAGAATGTTTAAGCATCCAACACACTTGTAACATTTTCAACAGAAAGGACATTTGGCCTGAATTGTAAAAATGGATTGTAAAAATATAAATTGGCCATCTTTATGAATGTACACTGTATGTATTACATATGCAATAATAACAAGTTCAATTGCAATCATGAAAGACTAAAGTATTAGCAGAAGTGCCATTAGTCCTACCTCTTATACTATTCAGTATACTATGCACATGAACCTGAAGGTAGCATACATATCAGACATGTCATTTATGGCTCAGGGTAATATCAATCCTGTGTTCATCATGCTTGTAGAGGGCTCTGTACCTACACCAGAGGAAGAAGAGTTAGAAGAGGCAAGAGGTAGAAGTAGGACCTGTGGAGAAGGTGATGGAACTGTAGACACTAAAGAAAATGATTCCTTGGAGGACAGTGAGAAGGACTAGCATGGATCATGGGAAAGGGCCCCCACACACTGTCTTTGCATAGGGCCCAGGGATCTGTGCTATGCCCCTGGGTGACAGGTCTTGATCAATAAATTTTACACTAAAAAGGAGATGACGTGCTTCTACCTGAGGGATTTTCTCAGGGGGGGTTAACATTTTGTCAGCATCATTTACCACTATTGCTTAAATTACACACCCACCCTTATCACTTTAACAGAAAATAATATACATTTGAAAGTATGGTTTAGTATGAAAGTATCTGTAATATTTGTAGTATGATGACAGGTCATGGTCTCTAGATTGTACTTTGAAAAGCACATGACTCTAACTCCTGCCTGAGGGATTTTCTCAGGGTGGTTAGGACTCCCATCTTTATCTCTGCACTAGAAACTAATTGACATTTGAAATATGATGGCATGTCTTTAGTATTAGATTGTAACCAGAAAAAGCATGTCTTTACATCCTACTTGATTTTGTTTGATGTATGTGAAATATGCAGATACATCAAACTTGTTTAATGGGTTGTAATAATAACAGTTAAGTTATTGAACTTATCCAGTATGATTTATTTCCTTCATGAAGGTGCTCTTATTTGAGGGCTGATGTACTCCACATAAAAGCCACTTTGAAGATTTGTATTGTGTTACCCACTGTAACTAAACAAACAGTAACACTCCCAAGGTATAAAATGCATATAATGACCAGGCGGAGATTTGTACATATTTGTATTTGTATTTGTAGTTGTAGCTATAGTACTGATTTGTACATATTTCTTGAAAAATAGATTTGATGTTCTATTTGGACTTGAATTGTATTCTTATTTTTGGTCCATGTCCTATATGTGTCATACTATGAAGCACATATATTTGATTTAAAAGATTGGCAATGCTGTTCACCATCCCAGACACTTATTCCTTGGATTCCTGCAAACCCTTTTGGGTAAGTAGCATTGAGAGACCATGCAAGGGAGAAGTTTGACAGTGACTTGGTAAGTGGAACGTTTCATGCTTGTAAGTTTATTATCTCATAATAGTTTTGTTTACACATAGGCTATAACTTTCTATTAAGTTTTTTGTTAACTTTAACATTTGATTAATTATTTTTTAACTTTTCACTCAGAAAATGGATCTTGTTATTTATGAAAACATTGTCAGGTAAAAAACCAGTGGCACATCCTGATGGCCTATTGTCATGTCTACACCAGAATGTGCAGTGAACTCCACTTCCCACAATGCACCTCCACCTACAAACATGCACACCTTGGACTACAACAACCACACACCACGTTCATGGTTACATTCACAGTCACCCGATTACTGATTGCACACACCTGGACTGAGTTACCTCCATACACATATAAGCACCCTCACTACACCAGCACACCATGAATATTCATTCAGCTTTGACTTTTCATCTGACATACCAAGCTTTTGATATACTGTATGTTTTTTATTTCTGGTTTTGACTCTATATCTATATCACCAACTGTATCTGTATCACAGTTTCTTGTTTTCTGACTTGTTGAAATGAGGCCACTCTGAAAGCTGCTTACCACAGAGGTCTGAGCTCTGCTATACTCACTGAACTGGAGTGTCATGACGAGGAGAAATCCCTGGATATGCTCAGTGATTTATCCATTTGCTTAGACCATCTGTTGTGAAATTGTCCACCTCCTAAGTCCCTCGAGAAGGTATCTTCTGATCCCAATCAAGTGGGAAGTATGCAAATCAGTCACGCAAAGCTCACTGGTCTCGAAAGAGTGGTCTCCATGCAAACAACACCTGCCTTTGCTGAGTTCTTCTAAGTACGTTTCTCCACCAGCTTTCTCAATGCTCATTCAGATAAGACACTCAGGAGGTGTTTCTGTTCTAGCAGCGTTGATCGATTTAGGTGCCGCAGGCAGCTTCATTGGGCCGAATATCCCCATAACTCACTTAGACATATGGCCACTCAGCTCACCACTTTCCAGTGTGTCCTCAGTTACCAACCTCCACTGTTCCCCTGGGACACCAGCCCTACAGATTCGCCTGCAGTAGTTCAGGTGGAACGAATAAGTCTGGGTAGCAACCCATCAGCGGCTCAAACAGGTAGCAACAAAGAGTTTGCTGATTGACGCAGAACCGTACTGCAGTGTATCAATGATGTCACTTACCACTGGAATTACCATGTCACTGCCTCCCTGCTCCCTCTTTTCACATCTCCTGCCTCAAACCAGCGATGCAATGTCCCCTGACTGAAAGAATCCTTCCAACAATACCACCTGAACCTTTGGAAATAGAAGGACAACCAGTGTACCGAGTCAAAACAATTCTTGAGAGCTAAGGTCCTGACGAAAGATCATGGATTCCAGCACATGACATCATTGACCCTCTCCTCATCAATGACTTTGATGCACTGCATCCTGATAAGCCCAAACCACGACCCAGAGGAACACCTACAAAGAACCCTGCTACCGGAGTGAGCTCTTCTGCACTGGCCTGCTCTTCCCACCATGCACCTTCACCTACAAACATGGACACCTTGGACTAGAACAACCATACATCACGTTCATGGTCACGTTCAGTCTCCTGATTACTGATTGCACACACCTGGACTCACCTCCACACCACACCTCCACACACATATAAGCACCTTCAATACACAGCACACTACCAACTATTTGTTCAGCTCTGACTTTTTATCACCAAGCCTTTGATATACTGTCTGTTTCTTGATTTTTGCCTTGCTGGAATGAGGCCGTTCTGAAAGCTGCTTACCACAGAGGACTGAGCCTTGATTTTTTGCCTTTTTCTTAGATACTCTGTTGCACATCACCTGACCCACTGCCTGTTCTGTGTTTTTGATCTTTGCCTCATGATTTGGATTTGTTCCTATTGCCAGTTGTTTTTAATAAAAACACTCTCTGCAGTTGTCGCTGTCTCTGCCACCTGCCACCTATCCAAAACTGAAAAACATACTTTTTGGGAAAAAAAAAAACTTTTTCTTTTGACTAAAGGTCAAAAGAATGTAAGTAGGGGTTTAGAGAATACAACTGTTTAGATATTAACTGTAAATTCGTTCTGCCTAAGGTCATTATAGGTGCACCATCCCCAAGGCAAATTTGTGGTCGAAAGACAGGCTGGATATTTGCATTTTTTGAGTCGCAGAAAAGTTACTTTCTCAGTATACACACTGAATGTAATAATTATTGTGCAATTATAAAGTATGCATAAAAAATACATTTTGACAGTAGACATTTTCTAGAAATCAGCATTGATTTATTTAATGTGATACATTAAAACAAATACATTAGCCAAATATGACCCGCTGCCTCGTTCATTGAGCCCATGCATGCTTGCAGAAATAATGTTGAAATGGACCATAGTATTTTCATACCAGACCAGTAATATCTATAATTCACAGTAGACTTGTAGCATAGCGTCGTTCCGTCGCATCTCACTGCACTGAAATGCTGGTAAAGATTAAATCCCTACCTGGGGCATTTGATACAAGTCTGTCCCATGTCAAAATAAAAAAAAAAAAAAAAGAATCCAGAATGCCTCAAGTGCTGGCCTTTAGTGTGATTCAGTGATTGACTCCAATTGCCTAAGTCTACAAACCTAGAAATGGTTTAAAATTAAGTTGTTGGTGTACAACGACAAAAGAAATGCATGTTCTTAACAGAGATAATCTGGTGTGAGTTGCAGATTTATCTGCCAGCTCAAACATTATTACTGATAGTTTAGGGCAGTTTGGTTAATATATGCATCTGCTGCTACATAGATGTCAGTTCCAAATTGTCTGGGAAATTCTAACAGTAGCAGTAGTGTAATTAAAAAGTGGACAATGTATAACTGATTACATTTGGCCACACATGCTTGCATCCAGTGTGTCACAATTTTGTTTTACAGATGGAGAATTGTTTTAGGTAAGACACAAAGGCCATTCAAATGCATTAAACTAAGGTGATGTGTGGTGCTCAGGATGCCTGTTCCATTTTTGTGGAGTTCCACTCAAGCAGTGTTGGGGCACATTGCAGACAAAAGAAAACAAGAGATGCCATATCCAGAAGATTTTACTGGCCAGGCATGTCTTCTGACATAGACACATGGGTGATTATACATCTACTTACTTTAATAACATTACTACTTTATACTAAGAATACTGTATATACTCTTTCCATGTAAAAGTGTGTCAGAATAATGGTCTTTAGAACTATGCCATAGAAGAAACATTCTTGGATTCCTTAAGAACTGTGTTTTACTAGTTCCACAGTGAACTGAAGAAACTGTAATTTTTCACCACAACATCCACTAGATGAAAAAAGTTTTCTAGAACTTTGCTTTAAAGAAAACTCATGGCTTTTGTTCATAGCCCAATGTCCACCAGTGCATGAGCAATGCCACCTGTCTCCCCAGGCTCCCCAATGCCAACCACTACAGCAGTAAAAATAACGATGTCCTCAGAATCCGCTGTCTCGTCAGCCTCCTCTGTCACCTCTGTCTCCCAGCGGGCTGGTAAAGCAGCAACTGCACAGGATACCACCATACCATCAGAATCTGCTGTAGATCCTGATAAATGTATGTGACATTTATTTATTTAGAAATTAATATCCTCCATTAATATCCTCCATCCTCCAAGTGATGAGCAAAAGTGAAAGTAAGTGAAAGTTGTATTTATTATCTGAATATTTTTATGGAATTCTAAATTGAGTTGACATCTTGTGCATCAGTAATCTTGTGCAACAAAATACTATTACGTTAAATGTACATATAACTGTTTTAATGTACAGGTTGATCCCCGAATGTGCAAGAATACCTTGGGGATCATCAACAAACATCATCACTGGACACTCACTGTAAGATGTAACATTTTTATATTTCATCTTTGTAAAATTCTGGATTGAGTATTGTTCATACAATATTGTTTTAACAGAATTAATTGGCATAATTATCATATGGAGCTAACTGTGGTATGGTTACAGTGAAGCCAGTCATGAATTATTTTTGTGTGTGAATATTTTTATGTGGTTGTATTAAACGTATTTGTAATATTTATTAATATAAAACTTCTAGGTTTTCATTCCACAAGAGAAGAGGGCTGTTTATCTAGACCCCCTCAGTGAGATAGAGAGAAACTAAAAAAGTACCAGGATGTAACCAGGTAAACTTAAATTTGATTGACTTTTCTTATGGGTTTTATTTTCAATGCAGATAGGATTGAATTATGTTGTAATACCTCTTTACTGAGCTTAATTTGTGTTTGGTTCCGATGTTTCATGAGACAGAGGGGACTAAATGTGTCCCAATGGGCATGCACAACAGTCCTACACCCTTGCCAGAAAGACAGCACTTCCTGTGGGCCATTTGTATTAATAAAGTAAGTGATAAATAATGCCTGGTTTCCTTAAATTACTTAAATTACCCTCACAGTGTGGTAAAAGACATTTAAATTTAAATGTAAAATATCCAAGAAACATTGTAAGGTTAATAGTGTTGATATAAATGTAATAATATGCTAGTGGAACCCTTGGTGTGACATGAGGGTGTGTTTGGTTTTTCTTTACCCAACAGATTTGTGATGCCATCATCTACAAAGTTCACAGCGATTTTCTTAAATGAATAGTTTTTAATGAATGTATAATAAATTTTTCCTGGTAAATCCTCAGTTTTTAATATCCAGTAATATATTCCTGACAGGACACAATTATTTTTGCAATCTGAAGAATCATAACATAATCAAAGTTCATTACAGGTGCCGGACATGACAGAGCCTCTACTCTCCTGAAGAAAACTGGTAGGTGCTATTTTCCATCATGGAAAATTTAATATTATAAACTTTTTTATTTATTAACTTTCTCAGGGTGAGCAGTCAACTATGTAAGGTACATATCTTTTGAAAAACTAACCTAATTGTGTAAGGGTGCAAACCCCTGAACTAATAATTAGTTGACGCACACTTTGATTTTATTACACCTCTCTGTCTGTTTGGATAAGAGTCTATCAGCTTGGCACATCTTGACTTCGCAATCTTTTCCCACTCTTCCTTGCAAAAACATTTTAGATCTGTCTTATTGTGAGTTCATCTCCTATGCACAGCCCTCTTCTGGTCCCCCCACAGATTTTGTATAGGATTCAGGTCTGGGCTCTGGCTGGGCCATTCCAAAACATTATCTTTTTTTGCTGGAGTCATTCTTTTGTTGATTTGGATGTGTGCTTTGGCTCCTTGTCATGCTGAGAGGTGAAAGTCTTCTTCTTCTTCAGCTTTCTAGCAGATGCCAGAAGGTTCTGTGCCAAAATTGACTGGAGCTATTCATGGTTCCCTCCACCTTCACTAAAGCCCCAGTTCCAGCTGAAGAAAAGCAGCCCCAAAACGTGATGCTGCCCCCACCATGCTTCACCGTGGGTATGGTGTTCTTTTGCAGTGGTGTTTTTTGCACCAAACATACCTTTAAAAATTCAATCTTGGTCTCATCAGACCGCAACACATTTTTCCACATGGTTTTGGGAGACTGGATATATGTTTTTGCAAAGTTTAGCCAGGCTTGGATAAAGGCTTTTTTTTTTTTTTGTAAAAAGGCTTGCATCTTGCCACCCTGGCCTATAGCCCAGGCAGATGAAGAACATGGGAGATAGTTGTCACATGTAAGGAGCAACCTGTACTTGCCAGAAAGAGCTGCGGCTCCATTAATGTTGCTGTTGGCCTCTTGACAGCCTCTCTGACTAGTTTTTTTTTTGTGTCTTCTCATCAATTTTGGAGGGACGTCCTGTTCTTGGCAATGTCATTGTTGTGCCATATTTTCTCCAGTTGTCAATGACTGTCTTCACTGTGTTCCATGGTATATCTAATGCCTTGGAAATTGTTTTGTAGCCCTCTCCTGAGCGATACCTTTGAAAATGAGATCTTGTTGCTGCTCTTGCAACCAAGAAGATAAATAAATCCTACAAGAACAGCTGAGATTTATTTGGAGTTAATCAGAGTCACTTCAGTTGAAGACAAGTGTGTACTAACTACTATTTCACATGAGCTTGATGACTGGTTGATTCTGAATACAGCCACATATCCACTTATAAAAGGGTGTGCACACTTATGCAATTAGATTAGATTCTGTTTTTTATTTTATCTTTTTTTCTCTGAAATGTCACTTTGGTTTTCAGTGGCATTGTGTAGGTTGTATTTTTTTTACATTAAAAGGTGGAAATGTTCTGACATGATCTTTGTTTAATTTTTTACATCACAAAAACCTGCTGTTTTAACAGGGGTGTGTAGTCTCTTTTTTTCCCTTTCTCTCTCTCTACTGAAGTTTATAAGATAAAAAACTGAGCTTGTCATGTTGGTGAGAAACCAGATAGCACAAAGTCCTGAAGACTTTCCAGTGGTGGAAAACTTACTGTTACAAATTGCTGACACTGGAGACCCTTAGCATAAATGTTAAATAAATGTTTCCTTATATAAATCTTCAACATATTACCAATTAAACATTTTTCTTTGTTAAATAACACATTTTTTATTAACAGTTCATTTATTATTAGCCTTAGATTATGTAGATTGTCCATCATACAAGTCACTGTGAATGAGTTACTATAGAAACAACGTATTAGAGCCAGCGCATTAATCCTGCAAGCTGAATTACAGCAATTGGCAGAGCTGCTGTTAGAAAATTAATCAACTAATGATCATCTGACCAATCAGAATTCAGCATTTTCCAACACTTTCTACAATGTTAAATGTTTTTTTCCACAAACTATTTATTTGAAAATTTTTGACTTTGGTCTTATTGAGTGTCAAAACGTATGGCTTAATATCGTAAAATCTCAACCTTACAAAGATGTATTAAAGTATAACTTTACCTTCTCTAAACAATGTTGCAGATAGCTTAGGGAAAATACAAATATCATGGTGTAAACATTTGCATATTGTGAATTCAAAGTAACATTCATGTAATGAGAAGACAGTTTGAAGATGTGAGTACAAGTGGATTTCTGGACCAGAACAAGAGACTGTGTGTTTGGATTATTTCCCTTTAATGAGAAAATATTTCTGAACTCTTATCATCTGATTTAACAAATCTATCAAAAAAAAATTCTCTGCTTTCAGAGATGGACAACAGATCGATGTTGCTTACTTCTGCAATGGATACCTGGATACATGCCTCAAAATAGTACACCATTTATTTTTGACAGCTTAGAGTTAACTTCTGCTTTCATGATGTTTCCACATTGTCTCAGTTTTATGCAGTGTAAGGATATGTAACATGAACACCTGACAGTCAAACCCATATGTGCTTGTTGAACATATCACTCCAGATTTAGTCCCCCCTTTGCTGTTATTATAAACTTCACTCTTCTAGGAACGCTTTCCACTAGATTTTGGAATGGGAATTTTCCCATTCAACCACAAGAGCTGATGTCAGGCAAGGAGTCCTGGCACACAGTCAGCGTTCCAGTTCATCCCAAAGGTGTTCAGTGGGGTTGATGTCAGGGCTCTGTGCAGGGCACTTGAGTTGGCACACCATGTCTTTATGACAATGAGCTTGCATTGTCCACAGGGGCATTGTCATGCTAGAACAGTCATCTTGCTACTTCTATCAGCAGTCACATCATCAATAAACACCAGTGAACCAGTACTATTGGCAGCCATACATGTCCATGCCATAACACTGCCTCCACAT
This sequence comes from Pangasianodon hypophthalmus, assembly GCF_027358585.1. Classification (NCBI taxonomy): domain Eukaryota; kingdom Metazoa; phylum Chordata; class Actinopteri; order Siluriformes; family Pangasiidae; genus Pangasianodon; species Pangasianodon hypophthalmus. The sequence continues at coordinate 15,251,820 of NC_069725.1, forward strand.
GTTTGACGGATGATGTGGTATGCTTTGGATCATGGGCCCTTCCTTTCCTTCTCCATACTCTTCTCTTCCCATCATTCTGGTACAAGTTAATCTTGCATCAGAACTGGTCAGGCTTTGTAAATTTTTTAATTTATTTTTATTTAAGCAAAGTCTAATCTGGCCTTTCTGTTCTTGAGTTTTACCAGTGGTTTGCATCTGTATTTACATTCATGATGTCTGTATTTGTGTATATTTGTGATTCTGTATTCATGAAGGCGTCTCTTGATTGCAGACTTTGACAATGATATGCTTACCTCCTCCAGAGTATTCTTGACTTGGCTCGATGTTGTGAAGGGGGTTTTCTTCACCAAGGAAAGAATTCTGCAATCCACTTTAGTTGTCTTCTGTGGTCTTCCAGGTCTTTTGGTGTTGCTCACCAGTGCAATCCTTCTTTTTAAGAATGTAACAAATTGTTGATTTGGCCACTCCTAAAGTTTCTGCTATCTCTCTGATAGGTCTGTTTTGTATTTTCAGCCTAATGATGGCCTCCTTCACTTGTATTGACACCTCTGGACTGCATATTGAGAATTCCCATGAACAGCTACCAAATGCAAATTCAACACTCAGAATCAACTCCAGACCCTTTATCTCCTTAATTTGTCATGAAATAATGAGGAAACAGGCCATGCCTGTCCACGAAACTGCTTATCAGTCAATTGTCCAGTTACTTTTGAGCCTGCGAATATGGAGGTACTATGTATAAAATCTCTAATTCCTAAATTTATTTTTGTTATTCCTGCAATATTTTTGTTAAATCCCTTGAATCAAAGCTGAAAGTCTACACTTCAATCACATCTTGATTGCTTCATTTCAAATCCACTGTGGTGGTGTACAGAGGCAAAATTAAGAATGCAGAAATTATTAAGAAAAATCCCCAGAATGTGGCTATGGCTTTGGCCAAATCATACGAGTATGTGTTGAAACCACAGAGGAAAGGAAGAGGTGAGGCTTAGCTGTACATATTCCATCATATTTCACCATGTGCACTTTATGACTTCTATATTGATCTATAGCAACATGCTAAAACATCAAGTGTGCATCCTAATTAACTACAGAGAGATTTTCAATTTAAAACTGGTGACTCAAATACATATTACATATACAAACACACAATGTATTCACTGATGCCTCATACATTCCCACAAAAGCAGGTGCTGAAAAGGAAAGAACTTGAACAAAAAAAACTTAGCTACATATACTGATTGCCACAAGTGCACTGATTTAGCATTGTTTATAACAGTCTATAGTGACATGCAGAAATAGCACTTAAAGTCAACCTAATCTTTATAAAAATACAGTGAGGCTGAAGATGTGCCTCAGTGAACTGGGTGTTTTTGGAGCCTGTATCAGGTACACTGAGGAAAAGAGGAAGCTGCTGCTTTCACTCCAAACAGTCTTGCAAAACAATTTTCTCAGAAAACAAGATTGTCTAATGCTTGCTGTGCTGCTACATTGTTAATAATGACAATCACATAATAATGACAATAATGACAATAATGACAATGATCTCATGTTTGGGAGAAGGCAGAAAAAAAAAAACATGCAAAGAGTCAAAAAAATCAAACAGATCTTACATCTGTATAGATCATGAAACAATGGATGAGGATGAGTGTCAAAACCTAACAGAGGTGATGATGAATGAGTGTGTGGGCCATCTGCTCAGGACGAAGTACGCGGAACATGCCGACGGAGGTGTTGCTGCAGGAGTCGCAGTGCTCGACAATCCCCTACTGATTTAAATCTCAGCGTATCAGGAGCCGAACTCTACACTGACAAACATATCCAGGTTTTATTCCTATATAGCTATAGATTCTTTTATGTTCATTCCTCTTTCAGCACTCGGTAGGAGAAAATACACTTGATTCATTGAAGCCTGTGATTTACAGTTATACATTCCCTCTGAAAATGGTGCTCACTCTGGAAGGAAATTCTGAACTGAACTACTCCCTGCTATAAGTACATTTCTTTAAAACTATTGTCTGAAATCATCAATGGCAATGTTTCTCAGTCCTTTTCCTGGAGTACTGCCACTCAGCACATTTTGGTGTTCAACCTAGTTCATATTTATGTATTAATTAGCTGATGAGTTGAACTGAGTGATTTGGAGCAGCAAAAAAAAAAAAAAAAAAAAAAAAAAAAAAGGGAGAGTGGCGGTACTCCAGGTCCAGGATTAAGAAAACTGATCTATAGTGATCTGCTACAAATCCCGACTACTGATTTCAATAGTGCTATCACAACTCTATAGTACTGTTACTATTGAGTATTAATATAAAATCAGTGACAAGTAGCCAAATTTCCTAAAGAACCAGAGTGTCAGCAACTCAAGCTTGGATCAGTTAAAAAGGCAAATTCCTGTAGGCCATCTCAGAACAGTAGGACTATCTCTCACTGCAAATTTCCAAAGAACTGGTTTACATGTAAAGAAAATGTATTTTAATATAGAAGGAATATGAATGAACTGTGAATGATCTGTTTTATCAAAAGCATTATGCTTAATATTTCTAGGATTCAAATGAGTGATAATGAATGATTAATAAAAATTTTCTCAAAAATTAAAAAATTTTCAGCACCAAATTTGTGAAGACAAATCTAAATTATGCTTTTTGTAATATTTTAATGACAATATTTTGGCACAACATATGACTCATTTTTTTCTAATTCCCAACAATGCCAACTTACATCATGTAAAAAAGAAAATGAAAAATACACAAAGGCCGGTCCTTCTGAAATCTAGATTTAATCACATTACATCCATATAAATCATATTTTCCTCATAGAGCTTGTCAAACATAAGCTACATATCCATCCACACAATCACGTCTTTCACACTCTGCTCACAACAGTGAACTTCAGACACATCACAAAAATGTTTCCAATAAAGTATGACCGTACAGAGGACATGCAGAAAATATCAACCCAAACAGACCAGTGAAAACATCAAAGAGCGGTTGTTTCTGAAAAAGGCCAACTGGGTCAATTGACAAAATAAACTAAAAATAAAGATCGAAAGCAAAAGACACAATAAAGACTGTGCTCAGTAAAACTCATTAAAATGATTACACATTTGTTTGTTTTTTAATCACTGAAAGCTGTTTGCTCTGTTACATTTCATTACATTCCATTTGCTCTGTAATATCTAAAAATGTTTTTAAAAAATGCAAAGTGAAACTGCACATTTATTGGGTGTTTAGCTTAATTTCCTGGGTAAGGCCTGACAGACAGACAGACAGACAGACAGACAGACAGTGACACTATGAGCGAGGAGACAGACAAACACAAATAAGCAGTCTGTCGGAATGTGCAGGACAGGACCAACTTAAAATGCAGAAAAATAAACTCACTAGTTTAAGCATCTCCTGCCTGGCAATAGTAGACAAATATATACTCTGACTTAAGCTCACAGAAAAAAAAACACTATTTGGAGAGAGAAACAGATTTAAAGCATTTTAACTGACAACAGAAAAAAAAACTGAAGCAAAACACTGATAGGTTCTCACTACTGTTATGCTAAAATAAGTGATAAACGATGTGCATAATGCAAGGCTACAGAAAAGGTGATGGAACGTTAAAGCTGCATTCTGTAAGATTTAAACACTGCATCCTATTTACAATAAAATCCGACTAGTTCTCTTACCACTAAACGGCACTCTCATTCATGTCATGTGAAAGCTTTAGGTCTTTTTCACCGAAAACATATAGATATAGTCTCCGACTGTAAACGTCGCCGAGATATCAGAATGCAGCTCTATCAACAGTGACAGGTGTTTATAGGCATTTCCTTTTGAAGATTTTACATTCATTGTTGATTTTCCACTTGAACCCAACATAAAATGTTGAATTACATTGTATCTTCACTAGATCTTCAGTTAAAAAAGAAAACAAAAAACATTTTCTTACAATTTTAATTTTCTACTTAAGATTATAAAAACAGCCATGGCAAATGAGCCAGAATATAAAAGAATAAAAATGTGAACTGCATTTTCAGGTTTCAAACAACACTGAAACTGAACACCACTACCTGCATTTGAAGTGTCACTGTATCATGCTTCATTCTCTCTTTCCCTTCCTCAATATCAACAGAGCCCTTCCTCAATATCTTCCTCAATACCAAAATCACCCTCTCATGTGCATCTTCCCCATGAAATATGTAGATGAATCATCTCATCCAGGAGACCAAGGAGTTACTATAATATGTATGTGTATATATATATATATATATATATATATATATATATATATATATATATATATATATACACACACACATGTATGTGTGTGTGTGTGTGTGTGTGTGTGTGTTTCATAAGTCAGCAGCAGTCAATGTACATGAAGTGTAGCTTCAGATTAGTGGGTGAGGGGGTCAAAACTGAGGAAAGGTCCTCATGGAGAGATGTTCTGAGCAAAGCTGACAAACCTGCCTGTTCTGCTGCATCACCAGTCACCACTCTGCTGTCCCAAACAAAGAATAACTATTAATAACTAAATAATTATTTAAAAGTTGAGGGTTCCAAGAAGTCAGCTACAATCTCTTTACCCTCACTCAGATAGCCAATGTTTGATTCACCTTATGTCTCTCTTTCTTCATGAACTGATATATAGATTATGACAGTGAGTTGCCTAACTGTCCATGCAGCTGTCACTAGTAACATCTCAAGGGAATTTTTGTGAATGTTTTGCTTGCTGATGCACTCAGATCCTGATTATATCCTGTAGTTTGTGGGGGAGCTGTATTTCATGGGATAGATACAGGGTTCTTAGACTGAGTGAACTAGCATGAGGATTTGACAAAGACTTCAAAGCCTGGTCAGGGTCACGGTGTGAAGTGTGTGTGTGTCTGTGTGTGTGTGTGTGTGTGTGTGTGTGTGTGTGAGAGATTCATAAGTCAGCAGCAGTCAATGCACAATGCTGATTAGTGGGTTAGGGGGTCAACATTGAGGAAAGTTTCTCATGGAGAGAAGTTTTGCCAAAAGCTGACAAAGCTGTGGCTGATAAACAGAAAAGAGAAAATAAAAGCAGTGACACTCCACATACAAGTACTCTGGACAAGAGGAAATGCAGGCCAATCCAATAACAAGCATGATGTTGTAGGTACCACCAAGAAAGTTTATTGTTAAGCTTATTGTTGTGGAGCCTGTGTGTAGCCTCCATCCCTGAACCTATAGTTCAAAAGTAAGGCCAGTTACTCTGTTCTTTACTCTTTTTTAAAACTTCAATTTATCCATATAAAAATGCCACATAAAAATAATGTTTGTGTGCAGTACAAGTTAGTGCAATTCTTTTAGTTCTTTTAGTAAAAAAAACCAAAAACAACAAAAAAAAACTCTCTTTGTTCTTCTCATTGGCACTTAGTGAAAGTTACAAGCACCAGAGGGAACCACTCTCTTTCACCACAAAGACAAGATCAGCCTGCTGTGTGCTTAGATCGGGCAGGATGTCTGACAGGCAAAGAGGCAAACAACTGCGATATTAAGATTTAAGATCATTAAGAGAGTTTACCAAAACAATTTTAGGATATCAGTAGGAACTCTGATAAGTGAAATCCTAGAGATAGATTAGAGCTGGGGAAGATGGCACCCCTTCTTGTGTGTGTGTGTGTGTGTGCGTGTGTGTGTGCGCGCGTGTGCACAAGTGAACAGTCATCATTTGCAGCCATGCTCGTCTGGCTGGCAGCAGAAAGAAAGACAGAGAGAGTGTGAGAAGAGCTAGCACAGTGGAATATATGGCGATGTCTACATTCAAAGAGGTATCAAACAAGTATTTTGCCAGAAAAAGCTCCATCACCTTTTAAATCTGTGGCCATTTTTATATGCAAAAATCTGGAGAAATACACTTTTAGGCTGAGACTCTGGTCTCATGTTTAGTATTGACCAAATAGTGGCCACTCACTACTGAAAGTCCTGTTTGGTCACTGAGGAGAACGAACAGGCACGCTCATAACCAATTCATAAGATCACAGTGGAGTACAGCTATACTTATATACACATATCTACAAATCACATTCTACAGTGAGCTGTACCTGTCAACATGCTCGCCTTTAAATTAACACTGTAGTTCACTACAAAAATACCAGTTTATCAAAAATAATTGAGAGATCTGTTTTCACTTTGTATGACAAGGATAAAATAGCTGGTGCAAAATTTATCAGAAAATGAACCTGATTTTTTATGAAGGTTAATTTACATTTTCTCACTATAACAAACTTCTGAGAGAATTCTAATAAGGTGCATCATATCCATTTTGACATGTCAGGAGAGTCTTAAAATAACATTTCTTTTCATGGTTAAAGCTACATGAAACTTATGAGCATCATTTGCTCCATCATCATGATAGCCATGATCTCAGTAAGATTCAGGAAGATGGTTTTATCTGTTTGAGTAAGGCAAAAACACAAATTGAAAATTAAATAAAGCCTAAACTCCAGAGAGAGCAGAATTCTGGACATATTCTGATTGAGAGTCTTCACCTTTGGTTAAAGAAATTATACTGATAGATTCAAAGCTTCAAAGCTTCAAAGCTCATTCAGAGGTTAAACAAAAGGCATGAACTTTAGGCCTGCTTAAACAACTCAATATAAAATGGACTGTATAAAGTCTACCATTCAATAGTGATTAGAAATTGTCAACAAAAAAAAAACTTCAAAGAAATTTGCTGCTTACAATTTTATATATATATATATATATATATATATATATATATATATATATTAATTATATATTTATATACACATATATATACATACACACACACACACACACAGATCAGCCATAACATTAAAACCACCTGACTAATATTGTGTAAGTCCCCTTTTTGCCGCCAAATCAGCTCTGACCGTTGAGACATGGACTCCACAAGATGTCTGAAGGTATGTTGTGGTATCTGGCACCAAGAGGTTAGCAGCAGATTCTTTAAGTCCTGTAAGAAATGAGGTGGGGCCTCCATGGATCGGATTTGTTTATCCAGCACTTCCTACAGATGCTCGATCGGACTGAGATCTGGGAAATTTGGAGGTCAAGTCAACACCTTGAACACTGTCATGTTCCTCAAACCATTCCTGAACAATTTGTGGCAGGGCGCATTATCCTGCTGAAGGAGGCCACTGCCTTTAGAGAATACCGTTGCCATGAAGGGGTGAATTTAGTCGGTAACAGTGTTTAGGTAGGTGGTATGTGTCAAAGTAACAACCACATGAATGCCAGTACCCAAGGGTTCCCAGCAGAGCATTGCCCAGAGCATCATACTGCCTCCACCTGCTTGCCTTCTTCCCATAGTGCATCCTGGTGCCATCTCTTATCAGATTATTATTTATCAGATTATTTATATATTATTATTTATCAGACCAGGCCACCTTCTTCCATTGCGCCATGGTCAAGTTCTGATGCTCACGTGCCCATTGTAGGCGCTTTCGGTGGTGAACAGGGGTCAGCATGGCACTCTGACTGGTCTGTGGCTACACAGCCCCATATACAGCAAGCTGCGATGCACTGGGTGTTCTGACACATTTCTATTATAGCCAGCATTAACTTTTTCAGCAATTTGTGCTACAGTAGCTGTTCTGTGGGATCAAACCAGACGGGCTAGCCTTCACTCCCCACACGCATCAATGAGCTTTGGGCGCCCATGAGCCTGTCAGCGGGTGTCCTTCCTTGGACCACTTTTGGTGGGTACTAACCACTGCATATCACGAACACCCCACAAGAGCTGCCGTTTTTAGACAATCAATGCTATATCAATGTTATTCACCTGTCAGTGGTTTTAATTATGTCTGATCGGTGTGTATTTGTGTGTATGTGTGTGTGTGTATGTATATATATATATATATTATATATATATATATATATAAAACTGCATTAGCTTAGTATCTTTTTTTTTTTTTTAGAATTTTTTTTCTTGACAGAAAGAGAACAAAAAAATCTTGCTTGAGTAGTGCTGCAAAAGCTAATGCATACTGTATTTTTCCAACTTTTTTTTTTTTTTTTTTTTTGCAATGTTTCACAAGAGTGAAATGTGTTTTACTGTTTGCTGCGGTGTGGAGGACATAAAACAGCTCACTTGCTAGAAAAGCCCCTTACCTAATTCTGAGAGTCCTCAAGGAGTGGAGTCCTTTATGGTGCACAAGAGGGGGTCAACAGTGAGTCAGTGATTCAGACACTGATTTTAGAAGAGCCTGTTATATATGCAAGAGAAAGGGTAAAATCAGTCAGTGAAGCGCTGGCAGGCTTTCTTCCAGCGGCATGCCGTGCACCACAGATCTTTCTTCTCCATTCCATACACTTTGCGACACTTCTTCGCTTCTCCCCGGGGTTTTCTGGGTAATAAGAATTAGAGTAAGAATTAATGACATCATTAAACTGGCAAAGAATTTTGTATACTCACATTTTCATTCACTGAAAGATGGCTAAATATACACAGACTGCCTGACTCTACCTGGTTCCAGTGCTGGCTTTGGGTGTAGATATGGTGGTGGTGTGTGTCTTGCTGACGGCATGTGTGACAGTCTGTCTCTTCTCCCCAGTGCTCAAAATGCCAACATGAGTTACTGCACCCTGCAAGAAGCAAAGGTTAAATGTGACCCAACTGTGAAGTAAATCCACCAATATGTGTTCAAATTTTTTATGTATTATTAGAATTCTGTAAAGTACTTTACAATAAAATATTATTTTAACCCATAATTCTGAATATTTTTTCATATAGCAAGTATGATCTGACACAGTAACAGTTCAGGTTGTGCAGCTTTGATTCATATTATTCTCAAAAAATAAATATACCACAAGTCTGTTAAGTTTTGTTAAAGATTGAATGCGAGAATGGTGGATGTAGGACGTAACAGACAGGATAGTCAGTGAGATTATTAACTATAGACAAGACAATACGGGACAGTAGATGAGCCATGGACATGATACCTATCAGGACGGTAGGTTAAGCTGGAGGAATGGGGGGGGATGGGGGGATGTAGTAGTTGGAATGTCGGTTGAGTTAATTAATATGTTTTATAATAAGTTTTCGTGCCTGATTCTTTGTAGTAGGAATTGAGTTTTTTGGTTTATGAGGTCACTGTATATAGTTTGAGTTTCCTTAATTCCGTTTCTGTGCTTTCTGTGGGGTTGATTGCTGTTAATCTCTCTAATTCCCTAATGTTTTGTTCTAATTTGTTTTCGTTTTCAATATTTTTCTTTTTCTTATATGATGCATAGGATATTACTTTTCCTCTGAGAACAGCTTTCCCTGTTTCCCATAGTAGCATTGGTGGGGGTTCTGGTGAATCATTTATTTCGATGAAGGATGAAAAATTTATTTCTCTTTTGATGAAGCTATCAAATTCTGGATCTTTCAGAAGTGATGTGTTAAAGAACCATCTAAAAACTGTCTTCTGAAGGATATTTCTATTCCAGGTGAGAGATACAGGAGCATGATCACTGACTGTAATAGATTGAATCTGTGTGATTGATATGTATGGTATTATTGAGTTACTGGTTAGAAAGAAATCAATGTGAGAGTGTACGGTAAGCTGGTGAGTAATATGTGTATTCCTTGGTGTTTAGGTGCTGTAGTCGCCAACAATCGCCAAGTCCAAAGCCAGACATGTATTGCCTTATTGTTTCTGTGGTCTGCCAGTTCCGTGTTTTATGTGTACTAGTGGTTTTATCTAATTCGGGGTTGATGACTGTGTTCAAGTCACCGGGGATTATTACTGGGGAGTCCAGGAAGTTTGCGAGATGTGTGAAGAGGGTACAGAAGATCGAGGGATTATCTGTATTTGCTCCATATATATTTGTTATAGTTATTGGTCTGTTGTTGATAGAGATGTTTATTATGATGTGTCTGCCTTTGGGGTCAGTGATAGTGTTGTGTGAATGAGACTTTCCTATTTATCAAACTTGCTACACCACTATGTTTGTTATTGTAGTGGGCAGAGAAAATGTGGCTGAATTGTGGTGGTGAAAATCATACCATACAATGATCGTGTCAAAAGATTAAAATCACATGACCTTTTATATTTATTTCTCTTTGGAAATTGGGTGAGACTATGTTTTAGCTGTGGTAATCCCTATTTGGAGTAATAGGTCAGCTCTCTGCCTTTTTTCTGCTATATAATTAACAAAAGCATGTTTGACAGGAAACAGGAAGCTCTGCAAAAAATGAAAAGCCCCCCCACATACTTTGATGACATGGAGTAATGTTGAAAAAGAAAAAAAAAAAAAAAAGACAAGTCAAGTCAATATTTATCATCACAAATCTGGCAAGTGAATTGAGCTGAAAGGAAAATGTTACCAGGCAATTTTTCAAAATACTGAAATACATTTGCTGGAAACTCAAAGAGACTACTGAATCACCTGCCTCTCTTCTTAACACAACACATAGAAGATCACTTTTTATTAATAATGTTTTTAGTCAATGTATACACTACAAATTTTGCTTGAAGAGATGGAGCATGATACGCGGTTTGTATCAAATGGTATTGGAATTGCTCCAATACCTTCAAGACATTTTTCTTGGCCTATATGTTGCTTGCTATTTTAAACAGATTTTGAAAGAAAGGAAAAAACACGCATGCTTTCTTACTGGTTGGCTTTTAAAGATAATGGAAGGTGACTGCCAGGAGACACTGATGGCGCTGTGGTTGTGCAGTGGCTCGGAGGACACGGTAGGAATGCTGACAGGAGCAGTGGCCTAGAAAACAACATGTCATAAAACCTGAGCTATACATTAAGAAGGCCCACTATAGAAGTCAGTGTCTTTTTGGTGTTGCACTGCTAAACATATTATACAAGTGTATGGACTGAAACAGACCAACATGTATTATCTTGTTCATGGTCTTAGAAATATGACCAGATTTATGTAAGAGTAAAGGAGAGGAGAGCTACCTGGTAGGCATGGTCAGTGCGGATATGGCACAGTGTGGAGGGAGCTGACTGGCTGAGTGGACTGTGGATCACAGTGGCAGACTTGGATTGCACCATGTCATTGGCAAGCGGAAAGACAGGGGGCGGGCCAGTGGTGGTGGGCGAGGTCGGTGTGAGGTTCGACAGCCCTTCAGACAGAGTGTCCATGTTCACCTCAATCTCTGAGTAGTAGAAGTCCTCCTCACCATCACTGTAGTCAGAATCTCCATTCCGCCTACACGCACACACGCGCACACACACACACACACACAGTGCAAACACAGAGACTGAGTTCAAATTGGCTTTGAAGTCCAAAACCTAATCAACCTAATCTAAAGTAACACACAACAGTCAAATTCAGGCTCATATAACTTATTTGTAAAGTTGTATATGAAATATGAAATATCCACAAACACACTAATTTGACTTAGATTAATGACTAAGGTCACACTAATTTCCTGGTTCCTGGTTTTAATAAGAATAAAATAGTGAATATTAGATAATTTTCCAGCAAACCTGACTGGCTATATTATGTTATTTTAATAATAGTAGCAGTATGCTGGATATCTTTTCATAAGTCAGGTGAAAGATATCAAGTTTGACTTTAATACTGCTATTATTGTTAAATTTTCAAATTTCAATTTTCCAGATTTAATTTTCATAATTGTAGTGAGCAAAGGATAAACTTGGGCAAACCTCCTGATATTCCTGATCCTAATATTGTTAGAGTTGATGATTTCTAGCTTCCAATATAGCTAATATTAGGTGAAAAGATTTCCCCTGTAATTAAAACAGATTTTATGCTAAGTAGCATCAAGCTGAAGTAAAAAAGGTTGGTAGTGATATCATATGACACAATTTGCTTTTCCTGATGATGCAGGAACTCTCCAAATCAGGACTAATATTTTGCCTCACTAGTCAGGAGGGGGCAGTGGAGACCACACTTTAAAACATGCACATGAAAACTACAGAGGAAAAGTTGGGTAGCAACAAGAGGCTATAAAAACATGCTGCCTAGTCTACAAAGAATGTTTTCTTAAGCTTATCTAGCCTTTGCTTCCCTTAATGGAGTTGTGTAAGCAGATAGCACACTTAAGCTGCATCACAAAGTGACAAACTACACTCTTCTAGATCTACTTCCACTAATTAAATGAACCCAAATACAGGGGCTGCACAATTATTTGCAGTTCAATCATGGTCATAATTTTTGGGTTAACCAAACTTAATTCATTCAGGGGTTCTCAAACTTTTAGCAGTAACAGACCCCTTTTAATCGTTTAAAAAAAAAAAAAAAAGAAAAACATGGACCCTTGCAGTACACATTAACTTGCTATTCATATATCAGGCTGATATTTAAATCTGTACTTTTACAAATTTATGAGATAATGTTTATTATTGACTGGTGCAATAAATGACAAACACTATGTGTTTTATATTGTGTTTGTCATTTTGTTTGTTAGGCATTTAAAAGTTTAATGCTGAACACTCGGTGTCTCTAAGGACCAATCTCATTATGAGGTTTATTACTTTGGAAAAAAATATGCTGGAGTATACCCCGATGAGCCAAAACACTATGACTACCTGCCTAATATGTAGGTGGTTCTCTGCGAGCTGCCAAACAGCCAAGGCACTCAATAAGAACTCTGAAGGTGCCCTGTGGTATGTGCCACCAAAATGTTAGCAGCAGTTTCTTTAAGTCATGTTGCGAGGTGGAGCTGCTGCAGATCGGATTTGTTGTTCCAGCACATCCTACAGATGATCAATCGGATTTGAAGGCCAGGGCAACACCTTGAACTCATTATGTTCATCAAACCATTCCTGAACAACGTGTGCAGTTTGGCAGATGCGTTATCCTGCTGAAAGAGGCCACTGTCATTGGAGAATACCACTGCCATGAGAGGGTGTACCTGGTCAGCAACAATGTATAGGTAGGTGGCATGTGTCAAATTGACATCCGCATGAATGCCTGGACCCAGGGTTTCCCAATACACCATTTCCCAGAGCATCATACTCCTTCCATCATCTTGTCCTCTTCACACAGTGCATCCTGGTGCGATCACTTCCCCAGGTAAACAGTGCACACGTGCCTGGCCATCCATGTGATATAAAAGAAAATGGGACCTTGATGTGCACCTTTGTTAGGAGAGTGGTCTGTGAGTGGTCATAATGTTTTGGCTCATTCGTGTATATAATACATAATTATACTATACAAATTGAAAGACAAGGCTGTTTTCTGTAGATTTAAAATGATAAACTGATAATAGGCAATGAATATTTATTAGCATGTAGCCCGACCACATATGCGACCACAGACTTGATTTAAACTGGAGTCAACGTGAAGGCCAATCAAAAGCACATTGTCTTCACTAGGAAACACATCAATCATTAAGTGGTTTGTTTTGGAGAAGTAGCCTAGGGACCCCTCCCCTTTTCCCCACTCCATTCTTCCATTTGTGTGTTATCACCTCACTAGTGGATACATACCCCAGGTGTATGGTGCGGATGTGCCGCTGGATCCCTGAGGAAGTACTAAGGACCTTTTCACAGTTCTTCCACAAACATTTGAACATCACCTTCATCGAGTTCTGGACCGCAACAAAGAGAAACAGAAAAGTTTAGTGCATAGGACTGAACAATCAGAGACTGCCTAATAATCTGCTCTCTCTGTCTGTTGAGATATATGTGTACCCTGACACAATTCCTCTCACTCGCTGAACCTGTTTAATTTATCCTACTACTCCTGATCTGTTTTTCCTTTTTCTTTATATGGAGCTTTATGCATGTGTAACTCTCCTCCTGTAGGTGTGGATGATCATTTTAATACTTTTACTAACCATTACTTTGCCAAAGTTTGTTTATTAAAATCCTTTGCATATTTCCACTTTTTGACATTTAACAAAAGTGAATATATATTTCATTTATATTAAATGAAATATTTAAATGAAAAAAAAAAAAAAAATAAAAAATATATGATACATCATTTATATTAAATATGCCATTTAACATTAACATTAAATGTGACCAATCTAGAAATTCAAACATTCATACAAATTGAATGATTAATTTTTTTGTGGAATGAATGAACAGAATATTAGAACTACTTTCTAGACTTGTCCTATTAAAATTCAAGAATTTTTGTTAGATGTTCTTTTTGGTTATTAAAGCATTAAAAACCCAGAGACTGAAAGAGAGAGAGAGAGAGAGAGTAGTTTAGATAGTCACTGTTAATCACTATGGGGGTTTGATTATCCCTGTTTGCAACACACATTTCCTTTCAGACCACAGCTCTTATATAAACACCATGTTCAGCTCCTGCTTCTTAGCTGCTCTAGGCTCAACACATCAAACCTTCAGAATATGAGACTAAAACTAATGAATACAAAAACCCCATTGCACAGAACACATGTGTTTGAGGTGCGTGTGATGCACCATCTACATCTCCTCATCTTGTTTATCATCATCAACTTACTATTTTTCCAGCTGACCAGAAAGAGGAAAGGCAGAATGAGTCAATTTCCCTGCTTTCTCACAGAGCACAGGACAAGTCCTGGCCTGCACTGCCAGCACTAGGGAAAGTGTGTGGGTGTGTATCTGTGTTATCTTTCAAGAGCAGAAAGAAAAAAAAAAATAGAGAGGCAGAAACTGGTTTCTCTAGGTTGATCAATTAACCCTTTCTAGACACTTCTGTACATTATGAAGTGAAGTATTCATTAAACAGAACTTCAGGGTCTCAGGGTTTTGTGCCAGAACTGGGGAGTCCAACCACTCCCATTTTATAGAGCCCCTTGTCTATGCACAAGAAATGTACATGTGTATACTTAAGTAAAGATGAAAACACTGATTGTAGACAATATTACACCAGTCTGTAAAACAAATTTATAGTAAAATTCCACAACACACTTTTGATGAATGACTTGCTAGAAGGGAGGCCTTCTTCCCTCAAGTAAAGCCATGGTTCAGCAAAGAAATTTCTGGTGGCCGCAAATTTTGCTTTGTTGCTAGCAAGTAAAGAAAGCCTAAAACATCACAAACATATCCAGCAGAAATCTCCAGTCATCCAGCACTTTTAGCTGGGTTCTCCTAACTAACACAGTGGCCTGCTGAGTGTCGCAACAGAAAAGTGTTCATGCTATCATCGGGAGAGTTTGAATGCCAGGAGAGCCAAATTGCGCTGTTATCTAGGTGGGATGTCATTACACTCTCCCCTCTCAATCAGAGTGACAGCAACCAATCATGCACATCTGTGAGCATATAGGCAGCTGTGAGAAAGAGGGCTGCACTTTCCTCTAATTGTTGTGATGTCTTGTGATGGACAAGAACTAGCTAGCGGAGGGGAAAATTGGTTAAAAATAAGATATTGTATAAATAGTATATAGTTAGAATCAAGCATTGCTTTCAGAAGGAAAAATATGCCTATTGCTTGGACAATCTACGCAAATATATCTGTGCACACCTTCATCTATACAACACTTTTTTTTTTCACTTGTCTGCTGCTGCCCCTATGTCTCTTATGTCTCATGTCTCTTGGTACATGCCTACCTGTACACCATTATCACTATTCAATATGGACTCTTGCACTGCAATCTATAGAACAGGTGCTTTCAGCAGTGGTACTATGACCGGTCTGCAGCTATGCAGCCCCATGCACTGTGTGCCATTCTATCATAGCCAGCAATTTGTGTTACAATAGCTCTTCTGTGGGATCAAACCAGATGGGCTAGCCTTCACTCCCCACGCATCAATGAACCTCGGGCACCCATGACCCTGTCGCCGGTTTACCAGTTGTCCTTCTTTTGACCACTTTGGGTAGGTACTAACCACTGCATACGAGAAACACCCCACAAGACCTGCCGTTTTGGAGGTACTCTGACCCAGTCATCTAGCACTCACTATGGCCCTTGTCAAAGTCACTCAGATCCTTACGCTTGCCAATTTTTCCAGCTTCCAACACATCAACTTCGAGTACTGACTGTTCACTTGCTGCCTAATATATCCCACCCATTGACAGGTGCCACTGTAATGAGATAATCAATGTTATTCAGGTCACCTGTGATTTTAATGTTATGGCTGATTGGTGTATATCAAGCTGTATATAGACCCTGTTTAGACAGTCTCCCATGTTTGGTTAATGCTGCTGTAGAGCTGAGTGATACGGTCAAAAAATCTCATCACGATAAATTTTTCTATATTGATTGATCTTGATAATTACCATGATACAGAATTTCACAGGTGTCAGTTTTTAAAGAATATCATTCTAAATAACGTAGACTAATTAAAAACAAAATGTTCATTACTTATTTAAATATTTATTATCAGAACATAAATATACATACACAGTATAGACCATTTCAAGGAAGTAAACAATAACAAACGAGTTACAATGCTACTGCGCATGTCTAGTCCTGAATCATTTCTGGTGGCGCCATTTTTAAAACTCAGACTTGTCAAAACCAAATGACTAGTGCATACTTTTTAGGTCTAGCTAAAATTGAACAGGTATTTACAAAAACTGAAAATAAACAATTAATTGGCATTTGTCTTGTGTTTGGTGAAGTTAGAGCAAGTCAATCCATGTCAAAAACATACTCTGCATGGTTCATTACTAAGATGACGGGGAGAGTGGGGGGTTATTAGGGAACATTACACTTGCATGGCTGGGTCAGTCTGTCTATCTAAGCAAATAATAAATTACATTGCTAACTCTATGCTAGTAAACTACTTTCCGAATTATAACCCTCAGAATATTTATAAATGAAACGGACATACAAACCTGGCATTTTCACTACAAACTTATCAAATTTCTATCTACCTATGAAAATAATGATGGAGCCACAATGCTGGCTCAAATTATGCTTCATCATACTTAACCAGTGCGCATAAGGAAATACAAATAATTCAACGGCTAATAATCCTGGTTGTTTAGTTGCCAGGGATAAAATGCGTGCTACATATCCTAGAGTTGCTACCTGGTATCCAGCCTTCTCGCTTCATTGCTGCAATCCAGGCATCACGCTGTTTGTTTTTCAGAAATCTAAACACTTTAATTTCCGAAAGTATTTTAGTTCCGGGCTTAAGGGAGCATCCAACCACCGAACAACATGGTCCAAATTTTAATGTTGACATTTCTAATTGCACGATTAAATACGTTATCGCAATCTCACTGTGCATAAAGTTCCTCCTGCTGTTGTTTGGAATGTGCTCGACAACTAACTGTAAACGTCCAAGGAACAATGATGTCACTTCCTTAAACCGATGAATAGCCATTGAAAAGGTCTATACAAATTTTTATACAAATCTACATGGAAGAACCCTTCTTTCTCCACTGTACTTAGTGGCAACATATCTTTAGCCATGAAATAGGTTATGGGTTACCACCTTCAATGTGAAAAAATAGAACGTGGAAAAATGCACCTTGTTTTGTTTCCACCACTCAATTAGGACTACTTAGCACTCCTACCTTACGTTTCCGGGGAATAGGGTCCTCAAACAGGAAGTGGGTGCTCTCTGCCTCCTCAATGTTGTCCTCTCCCTGTGAGTAGATCAGGAAGCTCTTGTTGACATCATTGGAGAGGGGTGGGGATGGTGTGCTGGGCACTGACTGGTCGCTGGCATCCCAGCTCCAGTTTCCACTGGTGGAGCTGCTGTAGCTGGCTGACAGACTCTCCTTCCATCCCCTGCTGGATGTCTCCGATACTCCACCTGCCAGCAGAACCCAGAGAGCTTTGCATTCATTATCCACTAGTTTCAGGACACAAAGATGTAGAGCCTGGCATTTAGGCATGACACGGTACACTAAAACCACGATATGAGACATATCCCGATACTGGCTTCACGAGATGATATTAACACACATAAAATATCGAAATTTATTTATTTTGTAATGACAACAAATCGACCTGCTGCAATATCAATACATTGTATTGATAAGTAGAAAAGTAGATCAGGATTTATAATATAAGGTGTAATATTCCCCTATTATTAACATGGCAATGTTATTAATATGGAAAGATTGTTTGACAGTGGATTGTGCTTTAAATGATTAGGCTAAATAAAAAATTAGTGTCATCACCATTACTACTGCTGTCTGACATTCACCTGAAATGCATGTCACACTTACCAATTTAATTGTACAGATAACAATACAATTTATTTTGTATATTTCCTCATCCCTCCAAAATTATTTTCTGTTTATGCCACTGCCAGCACAACATACGGCATTTTAACCCATGTTTTAGACTGCTATCAAGCCAGCCTCAGTAGAAACCAGAGTGCACAACAGATTATAGTAACTACCCTTCGGATGGCTACACAACAAATCTGCGGTGAATTCTCGATAATGTGAAAATGTTGAGCAGTAGTGTGCTGTGGGCCGTTTCAGTAAACCCCCCCCAGTTAGGTTCCCACTCGCAAACTTCATGCTCTGTTTGCTACTACCTCTGGTGCTTCCACCTAGTGTGTAAGTAGAGGTAGAGCTCATAATAAATATTAAATGGAAATATCACACTACACAACATGAGAAGCAAATTCATTTTGACAGACAATGAATAACTATTACCTAACTATTACCTCTAAAATGTGTACCTTTCAAGTAGGTGTATACATATACTGTTATGCAGACACTGCCGTGTATTTTCTCTGGAAGTGCTACACCATGCTAATATGACAAGGCAAGGTTCACCTAACTAGGGTGAATTTTCACTTTTCACTTTAAACACCTGTGCTTAACCTTTTCCTATATGCAATTCACTCTGTGCTGACTGCTGCTTGAAAACTGCTCCATGCATATTTTACTTTATTAAATAATGTAAAGTTATTATCCCATTTTAAGCCTGATGTGTTTTCTTCTTCTTTCATTTACATTTATGGCATTTGGCAGACGCCCTTATCCAGAGCAACTTACAATGATCTCATTTATACAACTGAGCAGTTGAAGGTTAAGGGCCTTGCTCAGGGGCCCAGCTTGGCGGTACTGGAATTTGAACTCTCAACCTTCCGATCAGGAGTCCAACGTCTTAACCACTGAGCTACCACTTCTTCTTTCGTGTGTTTCTTCTTGAACTTTCAGTGATGAAATTAGGGGTGTTAAGCAGCGGCTTAGTACCTACCTGAGGCACCAGAGGAAGGGTTGAGCACCAGAGGGCTTGTGGACAGAGTGGTCAAGACAGTAGCTGCCATCACCTCCTTATCAGCATGGCCTGAGGGCTTCCTATGGATATGAGAGAGAGAGAGAGAGAGAGAGAGAGAGAGAGAGTCTGTGCTCAAAATACTGAAGTGGCAAGTTATTGACACATATATCAATAATAGTTTTAGAAACTTTACATTAATTTACTTTCAAATGGCACAATAAAATTCATTCTTAATACTTAAATCATGTGTGTCTTGCTATGCTATGTAAAGAATAAAACAAAGAGGCATGCTCTTATAGACAAAATATCAATGACAGAGTGGTCTGATATGGCTTGACATGCAGCATGTTCTGAATTTGCCAACATTTTTATTAACTAAAGAATGTACATGCCATACTTTCTGTCTATTCATAGTTACATTTAATGTTGTGGAACATCCGCAAAACAAGTTAGTTCCTATTAGGTATCTACTTATGTTACTACAGCTATAAAAAGTCCTTCTCTTTCCAGCCATTTTTTCCTCTGCCTTGAAGTTAAAACAAAAAAGAGCCTTGTCATGTTACCAAGAAATGGTAAATTCCTATATCGGGAGCCTTAAGTTATAGCTTTACCTCTTTACTGTTACAAAATGCTGCCACTTGGGACTCCTTCCATAAATGGCAAATAAACATATTGTCAGAGAAAACATCACCATATCAACAATTAAAGAAGATTTTAAAAATCCATTGATGTGGAGCATCTGCCATACAAGGCCCTGTGCATGTTGCTACTATAGAAATGATAACGTTAACCCTTGCAGTTGGAACTACTATCTGAGACTTGTATGAGAATTTAGCATTCTTTATACAACAGAATCTCTCATGCATCTCTCATGCATCTCGTACTGGATCATACGTCTCTATATACTCTCATGCATCTCGTACTGGATCATACGTCTCTATATACTCTCATGCATCTCGTACTGGATCATACATCACTGCATCATACAAGCCATGAGGCCTGTACCAGTGTAAATGCATTATTTTCTTGACTATAACTGCACACTTCGCCAGGTCTAGACAGAATTTAGGAAGTGCATATGCACATAGAACACATCCACTGATAGTGTTAGAATCTAGGCTATAAGGTGTGACACATCCTGCATCCTTGCATTCTGTAACAGACTCATTCAAAGACCATTATTAAAGATTATTAGAGGTATTTTTTTTTTATCGTTTACAGCCTGCCAAAACATGCTGACCTAAAGGTGGTTCCTTCTCTGTCTCTGTTTCCTTGATGTATCCAGGATGTGCAATACAACACATTATTTTTTAGAACATAATGGCTGGGAAGTACTGGCTCTGTCTGAATTAAATAACCCATGCTGCTCTCCAAAAGTCTCTTGCATCTTCTGCAAAGCTGGTACCATCTTCTGAAGCTGGTTGACTAACAAATGGTGGCCATGGGCTGTCCTTGAAGGGGATGAAGACTCTGAACTAGTCTGTGTTAAAACTTTAGTCAATGCATAGACACACGCCAGGTTGACAATGCAACATAACTCACTGTCTCAAAAGACCTTGGCACTACACAGAATTGTTCCATTAATTTGTTTGGAGATTTAAATAGTTTTAACAGAGGGGGTGTGGTCTGCTGGGGAAAAAGTAAAAGCTTGTTAATTGTTTTATTAAAATTGCCATCTGCCTCACAGGTAGCAGAGGGCTCTAAAAATTACAAACTGCTACTTTAACAGTGAGGGATCGCTGAAGTGACCTGCTTGTTATAACAATAACAATGCAGTTTCTCTGTGGCATGCCTCAGAACCAGTTTGTTTTGCATGGTAAAATGGATGATTTTTTTTCAATGTGATTATTTTTAGCCAAGACTTCCTCCTTCCTTCTACCTGCAAACTGGCCCCTCCTCTCCATTACACACAAACACCGCTAGCCTCTCTTTCATGCCACTTTCCCTTGAACACACTGTAGTACAGAGAGAACTGATTGGGGGTAATGGAAAATTCCACCGCAATAAGCATGCAGCCAGAGTCTCTGGTGTATGTTCACACAGCGCAGCCAGATTATCAGCTTTATTTACCCAGTGTGTGTTTATCCATGTTAGTAAATCAATAGCAGGGTTTGTGTGACTGTGTTCCATGAACAACGAGGACTGGATGAATGTCCGTGAGTCTGATTTAACTACAGGCTTTATAGGGCCCTTTCATACTGTCTATTGCCCACCTCATCCCCGCACACCCCGACACCGTCCCCACTTCATCCTTGCATACTCCAACACCGTCCCCACCTTTTCTCTGCAAATTCCAACACTATGCCCAGCCCATCCCCACACTATCAAGCTGGATAAGAATAGATTTATGTGCATCCAGCTAGGATGGATTACTGCACTTTTATATATGGAATATACTGTGGAGTTTAAACTGCTTATTTTTATTGCGTTTACAGCACTGAGCAGATGCCCTTATCCAGAGCAACTTAGAGACTCCAAAGTTCTTCTATATCAAAAACAGCCTCATGCTAGTTCACTAGGTCAGGGACTAAGAATACCTTTGAGAATGTTTTGTGAAAACCAGCCATTTTATTTTATTAATTAAAGAATATAAAAAAATAAAGAAAATGAGCCAATACAAATGCATAAATTAAGGCAAATAAAACTACTCATTCAATTATGACAAAAGAACTGGTGCTGTGTAAACAGAGGACAGGTCTGTCTGTCTGTCTGTCTTCGTACAGCTGTAGGCTGTGAACAAATGCATTAGCTAACAGAGGCTTTAGCACTCTTTTTTTTTATTACTATTATTAATATTATATATTATTAAATATTTTTGCATAGTAATGGGTCAAAATATTTTTCACTTCTGTTTTTTTCTGGTGATTTGCATTCATCAACATACATATGCAAGCACAAAAAAAAATCAGCATTTCCAAAACTTTTGCAAATCCAGTAGAATTTTTTTTGTTTGGTTTATGCAAACATTTACACACAACCTTACTAAAAGTTTGATACATTATGCCCACTGTCCCCAAGCCCCCCTGCTGTGCAAAATGTAAATAAGACCATATTTTGTCATGACATTTATTACATTTAAATAAACACCCATACAAATATTCTTTTTTTGAAAGAAAATAACGCAATTAACATCAGATGCGAGTCACGTGTCAGTGTAGGTGAAGCATGGAGCATTTATTTCAGCACTGGGCTATGAATGATAAAAGCAAATATCTGTACTGTCCGTCAGATTATGATGAATTTGTTACTACTGTTTACTTTATGATCAATGTTCCTTAACCCAGTGAGATTTTCACTCCATTGCTCAGTATCACCTTCATAAAGATTTATTAAGCTTTAATTCAAACACATGCTGAAATATAGCCATGTACCATTTAGATTATGGGCATAAACACAATTAAAAGACAGTGTAGCATGATATCACATTTTACAGTGTTTTAAGTTAGAAATCGTCCATATGACAGCATACATATAACTTGAATGAAAAAAATCTGTGAACGTGTCAATCGCATGTCCAGTTTAAAAGGCCACACTGCTTAAAAATGGAGGTGTAAAAGTGGACACTGAGCCAATGTGCAACACACAAACAGCCCTTACTGACTACCACATTTTGTTTTACTACCATTACTGTGGTGTTAGCATTCATTTTATTACCATTTAATTTTTTTTCACCCCATTCAGCAGATATTTGTGATGTTACTGCTGTTCTTCAATATGCCAACAGTGCCACTGGTGGAAAATATTCAGCCTGCTAAACATGTGTGAGTGGGTGGGTGAGTGGATGACTGAGTTTGAGTGGGTAGGTGGGTGGGTGAGTGACTGAATGGGTGGGTGGGTGAGTGACTGAGTGGGAGTGTGGGTGACTGAGTGTGAGTGGATGAGTGAGTTACAAGCCAGGTTCATGAGGTGCTTCACATCTTTAAAAAAAAAAAAAAACAAAAAACAAAAATTACATCCGACTCCAGCAAACTACGCGGCATAAGTTTAGAGACTGCTGCGTCTTTGTTTTCACAGAGACGTGGCTCAGCGACAGAGTTCCGGACGCCGCCATTCAGCTAGACGGGCTAGCCTCGTTTCGTGCCAACAGAAACACAGCTCTGTGCGGTAAGGCTCGCGACAGCGGCTTGTGTGTTTACATTAACACGGAATGGTGCAAGAACTCGATGTTAATTTCTAGTTACTGCTCATCGCTGGTGTAGTTTGTGACTGTTAGATGCAGGCCATTTTATTTACCATGGGAATTCACCACCGTCCTCATAATCGGTGTGTACATTCCCCCCCAGCGCTAATGCTAAAGATGCGCTCTGTGAACTGTATGGGGCTATTAACGCTGCAGAATTCAAACCCTGACTGACTGTTTATTGTTGCCGAAGATTTCAACCATGCAAATCTCAAGTCAGTGCTCCCTAAATTCCATCAGCATGTGGACTTTGCAACGAGAGGGAAGAAAGTGTTGGACCTTGTTTACACAAACATCCCCGGCGCGTACCATGCGGAGCCCCGCCCCCACCTTGGCTACTCAGACCACATCTCTGTTATGCTAATCCCAGCATACAGACCGCTAGTCAGACACTCCAAACAGGTTCTGAGGCAGGTGAAAACCAGGAGCCATCTCTGCTCTTCAGGACTGTTTTGAACACACTGACTGGCACATGTTCAGGGAAGTGGCAACTGACCAACTTGGAGGAATACGTGACATCAGTGCATTGATGACATCACCGTCTCCAAGACCATCACCACACGCTCCAACCAGAAACCGTGGATGACTGCAGAGGTGCGTGTGCTACTGAGGACCCGAGACTCCGCCTTCAGAGCAGGCAACAAGGCGGCCCTAAGAACAGCGAGGGCCAAACTGTCCCAGGCCATCAGAGAGGCAAAGCGCACACATGCTCAGAGAATCCACAGCCACTTCAAGGCCAGCAGAGACATGCGGCACATGTGGCAGGGCATCCAGGCTATCACCAACTACAGGGCAACATCACCTGCCTGTGACAGTGATGCCTTCCTCCCAGATGCGCTGAACAACTTCTACACTCGGTTCGAGGCACAGAATGGTGTGATGGCGAGGAAGACCATCCCTCCTCCCAATGACCAGGTGCTGTGCCTAACCACGGCCGATGTGAGGAAGACTCTACACAGAGTCAATCCACAGAAGGCTGCTGGACCAGACAACATTCCTGGCAGGATGCTCAGGGGATGTGCAGTCCAGCTGGCCGATGTTTTCACGGACATCTTCAACACCTCCCTGAGCAGCACCGTTGTTCCGACGTGCTTCAAGGCCACCACCATCGTTCCTGTGCCAAAGAAGTCTTCAGTGTCCTGCCTCAATGACTACCGTCCCGTTGCACTTACACCCATCATCATGAAGTGCTTCGAGAGGCTTGTCATAAGGCACATCAAGACCCTGCTGCCCCCCTCACTGGACCCCCTGCCATTCGCTTACCGCCCCAATCGCTCAACAGATGACGCCGTCACCACCACCCTCCATCTGGCCCTCACCCACCTGGACAATAAAGACACATATGTTCGAATGCTGTTCATAGACTTCAGTTCAGCATTCAACACAATCATTCCTCAGCACCTGATTGGAAAGCTGAATCTGCTGGGGCTGAACACCTCCCTCTGCAACTGGATCCTGGACTTCCTGACTGGGAGACCTCAGTCAGTCCGGATCGGGAACACCTCCACACAGCACTGGGGCCCCATAGGGCTGAGTGCTCAGTCCATTGCTGTTCACTCTGCTGACTCACGACTATGTAGCAATGCACAGCTCGAATCACATCGTCAAGTTTGCCGATGACACGACCGTGGTGGGTCTCATCAGCAAGGACAACGAGTCAGCATACAGAGAGGAGGTGCAGCGGCTAACGGACTGGTGCAGAGCCAACAACCTGTCTCAGAACGTGGACAAAACTAAAGAGATGGTTGTTGACTTCAGAAGAGCACAGAACGACCACTCTCCGCTGAACATCAGCGGCTCCTCCGTGGAGATCGTCAAGAGCACCAAGTTTCTTGGCGTTCACCTGGCGGAGAACCTCACCTGGTCGCTCAACACCAGTTCCATAAATAAGAAAGCTCAGCAGCGCTTGTACTTTCTGAAAAGACTGAGGAAAGCACATCTCCCTCCCCCCATCCTCACCATGTTCTACAGAGGGACTATCGAGAGCATCCTGTTCAGCTGCATCACTGCCTGGTTTGGGAATTGCACCGTCTCGGACCGCAAGACCCTTCAGTGAATAGTGAGGACAGCTGAGATGATCATCGGGGTATCTCTTCCCTCCATCACGGACATTTACACCTCACGCTGCATCCACAAAGCCACCAGCATTGTGGATGACCCCACACACCCCTCTCACACACTCTTTACCCTCCTGCCGTTTGGTAAACGGTACCGAAGCATTTCGGGCCCTCACGACCAGATATAGTTTCTTCCCCCATGCCATCAGACTCCTCAATACTCAATACTCCTCAAAACTGGACTGATGGAACACACACTCACATATATACACACACAAATGAGCATCCTCCAACCTCTCTGCAATTTTTTTGCACGTTTTTGTACACGTTTATGCTGCTACTATACTTATTATACAGTACATAGGCTCCTACTCTTATGTTTACACTATTTCAACTACTCTTGTACTATTTGCACTATTGTCATTATGTTCACTTTTAAACAGAACTGTGTACTGGTCGGTGCTGCACTGGGACTTACTATGCCCATTGTCTGTCCCAGTAGTCATTGTACTGTCTTGTACTGTCTTGTGCTGTCTGCACATGTTTGCACTTGTGCACTTTATGTATAAATTATGTAGTCCCTTGTGGTTCTGTATTGTTCCGTGTTTGTCTTATGTAGCACCTTGGTCCTGGAGAAACGTTGTTCCGTTTCACTATGTACTTGTATATGGTTGAAATGACAATAAACTCCACTTGAAACTTGAAACACTTGCAACTTAAATAACATAATTTTGAATATACTTGAAAATATACTTGAAATGAACTGAACTAAAATTGAACTTAAATAGATCTGCAATGATGCATTCTTACACAAACACACATCAAGACTTCCTGCCTTCTACACAGGCAATTCATCCAGATCAGCATTAATCTAATAAAAGAGCACTGAGCTATGTCTGTGTTACATAATCAGAAATCCCCCCTCTGCTTTCCTCTCTCCACCTCTGCACTGATCTCTGAAGCTTTTCTTCTCTGCCTTGCTGCCTGAGCCTCTGCTCAAATGAAAATGTGATATGGGGGGAAGGAAACAAAAGGTGTTGCACACACAACTCACACAAAACAATGTAATGCACAGTGGCAACACTGCTATATATACCACAACATATTTTGGACTGCTTTTCGTAATGCGCAAACATCCCCACAAGGTCAAAATGATCATATATTCTAATCATTACAGCAGATTTCGTACACACAAAGAGCTAAAACACAATGTGTCAACACAATGAAACACACACAAACACACACAACTGCTTCTTTAAGGGCTGTAGCAGAAGTTCCAACTCCTCCCAGCGCTCAACTGCATGGCTACATAACCAGAGCAAACTGGTTTGAGGCAGCTGTGCAAGCCAAGCCCAAACTGTGTTTTTTTCCCTTAAATTGGGTCAAAGAGAAAGAGAGAGAGAGAGAGAGAGAGAGAGAGAGAGAGAGAGTGAAAGAGAGAGAGAGAGGGGTGGGGGAGAGAGTTGACAGACCAAGGAGCATAAAATAAAATATGAAGAAATCATCTCTATTTCAATCAAAGAAAATAGACACAGGACAAAAGGAGGGGGAGACAGCTTTTTAAAATGTACACAAACAAACAGTACTCCATGCCTAGCTTGATTTGGAGTCATGAAGGCATGCTGGGTGAGGAGGGGAGAGGTGAATGAGGAAGTGTGGAAACAGGAGATGCATTGGCTGGAGTGGAACTGCATGTCTGGTTGCCCTCAAATGCAGCACTCTGGTAATTGAGGGATAGATATTTCAAACCATTTCACACACTACACTCCTGGGCAAAAAAATGGGCCAAGCCCAAAATGGATATCTAATGGTTATCTAATGCAGGTTTTGTGTCTAGAAGATTTGTTAAAAAGCCTTTGCTGTCTCAGAAAAACATCAAAGACAGAATGAAGTTTTTGGCAGAATATGGACAGTCTGATTCAGAGTGGTTCAGCAGAGTTGTGTGGAGTGAAGAATCATGATTTGAGTTGCATGGTGAGTTGCAGGCTCCAGAGAGGTGACTTCGAAGATCTGGTGAGAAATACGATAGTGAATTCATCTCTACAACAGTTAAGCACGGAGGACGAGGTGTCATGGCGTGGAGAGCCTTTTCAGCTGCTGGTGCTGGTGAGCTGCTTCACTGTGAAAAGTCAGTTAATGCTTTGGAATACAGGAGAATATTGCAGAAAGGCTTGCGTCCAACAACTGAAAAGTTGTTTTCTAAAGAGGAACAATCAGATGTTATTTTTCAACAAGACAATGCTCCTTCCCACACTGCAAAGCCCACCAAAATGTGGCTTGAGAACAAGTCCATGAGGCTCATGTTTTGGCCTGGTCAGAGTCCAGATTTGAACCCTACAGAGAATATTTGGACTCACATTAAACACAAACTAACCGGGAAACATTTTTCCAACTACTCATAAACTGTCTGAAGCCATCAACATTGAATGGAACAACATCGACTCTTCTTTTTGCCATTTAAAGAAATCAAACGGAAAAGTTATTCCATACTAAATTACTTTATGTATTTGTTTAATTCTTGCTAATTTCCTTACCAATGTTTTGTTGTTAAGACCATTAAAAGTTGAATATTTTGACATTTTTGCTCTAGATGGCTTTGCTCCCGGGAGCTATGTCTTGCATATGTACGGTGTTGTATGTCAACCATCCTTCAGGCAAACGCTGATTAGCTGGGGAGGTGTGTCTGGTATGAGTACCTTGAAGCATTGAGAAGAGATGTTATGACCCTTCCTCCGTGGGTTTTGTCAGAGGTTTCAGAGTAATATTGTTCCAAATACATCTCAAGACATATACAATACATCTCTCACATCTCTACAGGCTGGAGATGTGCTAGTGCTCCCTCAACCCCTTTATGAAAGTGTAGTCCATTAAAAATCTTATACATAACAGCACACATCAGAAATAAATAAATAACAAATAAATGTTTCTAAAAATCTCTGTTTAGACCAAGTCACACTGTTCGTTTCTCAGGTATGATTAAACTTGATGTGAAACCCAAAAACTATGATAAAACCCCTGCATGGACAACTATACATGAACAACACAAGTCAGTAGATCGGTTTTTCCACCAGTATCACACATGGCAATGTATTATTGTATAATGGATTTATTTACAAAAAAACTACAATCATGACATCGTGGCATGTCTGAATATAAAGTGCAAGGCTTTATACCAGCTGTAGCTATCATTATACTGGCCAATATAACTATGCAGAATCACATAGTTTACTTTCTTTTTTAATCTAACAAACTCCCAATAAACCATAAACCATAAACCATACAAACTACAAAATAATAATAATAATAAAAAAACCTAAGGAAACCTAAGGCATCCATCATTCAGTTATTGATAGATTTCTGGATTTAAATACTAGTTAAACTGAAGTGCTTCACTACATGAGCCACTTGATATTGCTGGATACAGAAGAATGAAAACACTTCAGCAAGGCTTTCAGTGAGAATTGACATGGTTTATGATCATGCAAAGTTTCTTTTTTCACCAGCACTTTTCAAAACAAAGTTACACCTGTGTTGTCTTCTGTTTATCTATTTCTACAGCGACACACGGATTTCTCCTTTGTTTTTGGCTCTGATAAGACTTTTTCCCCATTGTGTCTTTTCTGGATATTCTAGTTTGGTTCAGGTGACACTGCGAAAGGAGCAGTCTTCTTCCCCCAATAAAATGGGAACGAGCTAATCAACATGTTAATCTGAAATAATTTGCTCAGGTGTTTTGAACTCTCCAATTTTAACTGACACTGCCAGGAAGCCCCACCCCTTCCCTCTTCCCATCTCACATGCTCTTGGGACACCCACAGCTCATAATATATTATTATGCCCTCTTTGGCTCTCCTTAAACCTTAAATGGTAGAACTGCTCATTTTCCTGTATTTTAGACCATCAGCAATGGTTGATTACATTGTTTATCACAATTTTTTTAAATAGTAAATCATGAGCAGAGAAAAAATTAATATTGCACAAGACAAGGCAAGACAAGACAAGACGCCTTTATTTGTCACAAATACGCTATGTGTCCAAAAGTTTGTGGACACCCGACCATTACACCCACACATAAGTTTGAACATCACATCCAAATTTAATCCCAACCTTTGCTGTTATAATAACCTTCACTCTTCTGGGGTTGAGGTCAAGGCTCTGTGCAAGCCACTTGAGTTCTTCCATTCCAGTTTTGGCAAACTTGACAAATTTGACATTGTATGGATTATTGAATAGAAAAGGGATAGGTTGACATGGTTTTGTTTTTAAGTAAAAAATTATAATATAGGATACACCAATAAGGTTATTTATTTAGATTTTTTAAAACTATAGACAGATATATTTATAGAATGTAAATTATAATATTTATTGATTATAAATGAAATCTATATAGTAATCTTAACCATCAGTCTAAAATCTCTGAGAATGGATGGGACATTATCAGCATAATTAGGTTAATTTGCACTGAACTGATTAGGCATAATTATATAGCCTAATATAATATTTAGCCTAATAGTAGTTAGCTTGATAGTGCCCCTGTTAGCCTAATTAGCTTAAGAGCCTAATTATGTTATGAACATTTTTTTTTAAATCAATAAATGACATACATATTCAGGACCATATCCCATCTGACATTTAGACCTACTTTGATACACTCGTGTTCCACGGGTGAACTTGTGTTGGAAGATCATTTTTAAGAACCAGGCAATGATGACATTGAGGCGCAATCTCACACAGTACATGCCTGTCATTCTCTGCCCCATAACGCTTATTTTGAGCTTCTCCACTATTTCTTGTAAAACTCCTTTGAGTTCATTCACTCCTATGTATTTCTCACCACTGTAAAGACCTAGTCTATGTAAGAAATTATGTGTACAAAAACACGAGACAAATAGCATTATATTTTTCAATACAGGACCATCCGGAATTATAAGGAACGGGCGGCAACCTTACTTATAGCTTTTGGGAATTTGGTCTTGCCTGGGGAGGGTGAATTAAACACGTGCTTCCTCCAAGACACGTGAAACCAACTTCTGCATCTTTTTTGAACTGCTGCTCAAGCTGTGTCACAGGGTTAGCATAACTCTCAGAGGAAAGCGATATCTGCTGTCCTCTGCATATATGAACTCACAGACGCCCATGATTGGATACTGTCACTCTGACTGACATGGGAGAGAGCGTAAGGCCATCACTCCCACCAGGGCGAGCACAACCAATTTTGCTGTGATGACTCCGATGACTATTGTGACTTTGGCATCATTGGGATTCAAATTTGCAATCATAAGGGTGAACGCTTTTTGTTTCTGGGAGTCACATAAATTAATTTTTGTCAAAAATGTTAGTTAGAACCTTATTAAAAGATCTCTAATTAATACTTTATCATATGATACTGTACTTATACATTTATAAAAGTTGATAATCTTCAGTAAGCTGGTAATTACAAAAACACACAGCGTCATGAATCAGGATACGGTGGTTACTGAAAATGAGTGCCTGAGTGTCATTTATGTGATGCCAATCTGAAGCCCAAGTCTATAAAATTAGGGATGCCACGCCTGCTGAATTCATGCTGAACCCTTCCCATGTTCCAAACTTTTGTTAAGAAGTTTGTGGCTAATTTGAAGCATCAACGTTCACATTTCTTTCAATAAATAATTTCCTTACAGTTTAATAGTTTAAGTTTTTGTAATGTGTTTCTTGGTAAATATTGCCATGTAAAGCATGTACATTTTGCAGACTGGGAAACAGTACGTCCATGTTAAAGTGAGTTTAAAATGGATTATGACCATAGTAGATGAAATGGAACAGAGGCCTATTAGCTTACACAATGCTGAGTAACATAAGTAGAAAATGGTGCAAAGATCAATAGACGTGTGGTGTGTGTGCGCGCGTGTTCTATGCAAGTAATGCCCTACTCCCCCTGAGAATAAAAAAGACAGCTGGACAAGCCACTGACTAAGCCAGGTAGGGGAAAAGCTGCCTGGATCCTCATCAGCAATCACCACCATCAAAGACACCAGTCCAATTCCATATACTTGGAAATAAACAGATAGTTACACCTTTATATAACTATTTCCTCCTGGTCGCTTTAAATTATGGCATACCATACGTAGTAACACCCCCTTTGGCAAGTATCCCAGCTTGTAAATGCTTTTTGTAACCAGCTAAGAGTCTTTCAATTCTTGTTTAAGGGATTTTCTCCCATTCTTCTTGTGAAAGGTTTCTAGCTCTATGAGATTCTTGAGCCATCTTGCATGCACTGCTCTTTTGAGGTCTATCCACAGATTTACGATGATGTTCAGGTCGGGAGACTGTGAGGGCCATCAGCTTGAGCCTCCTGAGGTAGTCTGCTGTGGATTTTGAGGTGTGTTTAGGATCATTATCCTGTTGTAGAAGTCATCCTCTTTTTATCTTGAACTTTTTTACAGATGATGTGATGTTTGTTTCCAAAATTTTCTGGTATTTAATTGAATCCATTCTTCCCTCTACCAGTGAAATGTTCCCCGTGCCACTGGCTGCAACACAACCCCAACGCATGAACCCCTGTGCTCAACAGTTGGAGAGGTGTTCTTTCACTAAATTCTGCACCCTTTTTTCTCCAAACACACCTTTGCACATTGTGGCCAAAAGGTTCCATACGACTTGTTTCCAAAATACATCAAGGTTGTTTAGATGTTCATTTGCAAACTACTGATGCTGAATTTCCTGGTGAGGATGCAGGAAAGGTTTTCTTCTGATGACTCTTCCATGAATGTCATATTTGTACAGGTGTTGCTGCACAGTACAATGGTGCACCGCCACTCCAGAGTCTGCTAAATCTTCCTGAAGGTCTTTTGCAGTCAAACAGGGGTTCTGAGTTGCCTTTCCAGCAATCCTAGGGTTAGGGTTAGGGTTAGTTCTCTTGCAAAGTTCTCTTGGAAAGTTTCCTTGGTCTTCCAGACCTTAACTTGACCTCCACCATTCCTGTTAACTACCATTTCTTAATTACATTACAAACTGAGGAAATGGCTACCTGAAAACACTTTGCTATCTTCTTGTAGCCTTCTCCTGCAATGTGGGGATCAATTATTTTAATTTTCAGAGTGCTAGGCATCTGCTTAGAGGAGCCCATGTTTGCTGATTGTTGGGAGGAATCAGAGTATTTATAAAGCTTTGAAATTTGCATCACCTGTCCTTTCCTAACGATGATTGTGAACAAGCCACAGTTCTTATGAGCTAATTAAGGTCTGAGACCTTGGTAAAAGTTATCTGAGAGCTCAAATCTCTTGGGGTGCCTAAACTTTCGCATGGTGCTCCTTTCCTTTTTTTTTTAAACTCTAAAATTGTACAAAAGAAAAATAATACACTAATCTTGCTTACGATGTTGAAAAGAATGTTTCATCTTTAACTTTATGCCTTTTGGAGATCAGTTCAACGTCTACTCACTTAACTATTCACAGTAACAGAAATTTTGACCAGGGGTGCCCAAACTTTTGCATGCCACTGTATATATAATCAGGTCCATAAGTATTTGGACAGTGACACAATTTTGGTAATTTTGCCTGTGTACACCACCACAATGGATTTGAAATGAAGAAGTCAAGATGTGATTGAAGTATAGACTTTCAGCTTTAAACCAAGGGGTTTAACAAAAATAGTGCATTAACCGTTTAGGAATTGCTGCCATTTTTTTACATAGTCCCTTCATTTTCACAGGCTCAAAAGTAATTAGACAACTGAATGATAAGCAGTTTCATGGCCAGGTGTGGCCTGTTTCCTTGTTATTTCATGACAAATTAAGGAGATAAAAGGTCTGGGGTTGATTCCATGCAAGAAAGTAAACAGAAAGTTTAGGACCCAGCTACACAGGCTGGAGCTGAGCCCAAGGCTTGATGTCAAGTATGGAGAGGACTATGGTACTGAATGCTGAATTATAACCAATGAACAGCATTCTCACATAGGGGTTCCCCTTCTCCAGGTGAGTGAGGGCAGAGTGCAGTGTTGTGGCTATGGCATCATCTGTTGATCTGTTTGGACTTAAGCGTCCAGGGTGGGTGCTGCACATGAGGTCCCTAATGTGCTTCTCAAAGCTGATGATGGAGGTGAACTGCTTTGCAGTTGAGGGCCGAGCAATTTTCCAACAGGCAGTGGCGCATCCAGTGAGGATGTTCTCAATGGTGTCCTGTAGAAGACGCGTAGGATTTTGGGACCCAAGACGGACCTCCGCAGCCTAAGATGAAATAGGTGTTGCTGTGCCTTTCTCACCATCCGGGCGTTCATCCCAGGATAGGTCCTCTGCAACGTGGACACCGAGAATCTTAAAGCTCCTGACTCTCTCTAAAGCAGTTTATGGCGATGGGGTCCAGCCTTCAACCCCTCATCCTGACGTCCACAAACAGCTCCTTAGTTTTGTTGACATTGAGAAAGAGGTTGTTTTCCGTGCCAGGTTGTGACCTCTCTCCTATACGCCGACTCGTATTGTTAGTTATTCCAACCACTGTTGTGTCATCAGAGAACTTATTAACTAAGTTGGAGCTGTGTGTGTCTATACAGTCAGTAGAGGTGGGGGCTTAAGACACATCCCTGTGGGGCCACCTGTGTTGAGGGTCAGAAGGGCAGAGGTGTTGGGGCCCAACTTAACTATCAGCTGTTGTCCCGACAAAAAGTTTAGGACCCAGCTACACAGGCTGGAGCTGAGCCCAAAGCTTGATGTCATGTATGGAGGAGACTATGGTATTGAATGCTGAATTATAACCAATGAACAGCATTCTCACATAGGGGTTCCCCTTCTCCAGGTGGGTGAGGGCAGAGTGCAGTGTTGTGGCTATGGCATCATCTGTTGATCTGTTTGGAACTAAGCAAATTGGAGAGAGTCCAGGGTGGGTGGTAACATCCTGCACATGAGGTCCCTAATGTGCTTCTCAAAGCATTTACTGATGATGGAGGTGAGGGCAACAGGGTGCCAATCATTTAAGAATGTAAACTTATTTTTTGGAATTGGTATAATAGCAGGAGGAGACAACACAAAGGGAGAGGGAGAGGTTGAAAATGTCTGTGAAGGGGTTCT
The DNA here is from genome assembly GCF_027358585.1 of Pangasianodon hypophthalmus. Taxonomy (NCBI): domain Eukaryota; kingdom Metazoa; phylum Chordata; class Actinopteri; order Siluriformes; family Pangasiidae; genus Pangasianodon; species Pangasianodon hypophthalmus. The sequence goes on from NC_069725.1 coordinate 15,286,145, forward strand.
GCTGAGAGGTTGCTACCAGAGCACGTAAAGCTCATAAAAACATACTTTAACTGCATTAGCACAGTTCTACTATAGTGAACTTCAAACATTCATACAGTATTTTGGACTGAAATTGCAGTGCAGCAACAACAGCAGACAATAGTGTGTAGCTTAGCAACAAGCTACCAGGCTAATGTTAAAGATAACTCTAATGTTGATTATTACCTTCTCAATAGCTTAATATGGTCAATGTTATAGAATATAGGGTATAGATTTAACCAAGCACTGTGTCTGTATATTAACTGATCTTATACCAATATAAACTAATTTAAAAGCAGAGTTTGGGCACTTTACACTGTTCAAAGTTTGAGTGGCCATGTTGATTTGATGTCGCTCTGTAAATAGGGAAGGAACTGGTAGTGGAGAAGACTACCCCAAGTTGCAAAGTTGAAATTGCAAGGTGGTCATTTTCAGTGGCTTTTACTGGTTGTAAGCGGGGATTTACATTCACATTCAAGGCATTTGGCAGGCGCACTTATCCAGAGCAACTGCTATTTATATTTAGGGTTAAGGGCTGGGATCTTCAACTCACAACCTTCTGACCAGCAGTCCAAAGTCTTAACCACTGAGCTACCACTGGAATTACAAGTTGCAACTTCGCCTCGAACGCAGCATTAGTCTCCACCCAAGCAGCATGTGTGCGAGTATGTGCTCTGAGTGTGTGTGTGGATGTGTGTGTGTGGGTGGCCTGACCCCAGCAGCACACATAAGCTGATAGCAGCTTGAGTAAACAGAGCAGGCTGTGGCTGATAACACTGCAGAGAGCGAGTGTGTCTCTGTGAGAGCACACGAAACACTACAGCGCACACCACATTATTGTACAGAACTTCTGAGGAAAAGAAACCTCTTATCCATCATGATGGTTTATGGAGCAGGGATGTGTCTTCTGCCTAATTCTAATAGTTCAATATCCATAAAGGTTAACAGATACTAAAAAAACTGCTAACTGATATGAAAATGGTAAAACTGGCAGTTTCTCAGTTAAAAAGGTGTAAGCAACACACAGTGCCTTCACAACATTTAAAACAAGCTGGAAGATTATTCAGTTCTAAAATAATTTTTTGTTTCAGCTCTAGTTTATATTAATCTCAGTACAAATATTTGCACGTTGTATTTAATAAACCAGTGAAGGGAATATAAATTAATGCTCCATGTGAGGACAGAGCCTGGTATACAATGAAAAATATCACAGAGTGCTGTGAAATGGACTTCATCCACATAGTTGAGGCACCTGCAGGATGGCCATCATAGTTTTAGACTTTGTATTAAACACTGAAAAAGTATTATTTCTCTTTTATCCCTGGCATCAAACAGTTAACTGGGTATACATGGACACTGAGAACTCTCTCCTCCTATACATATACAGTTACTTTCCCCATTCCTCAGGAAGTAGATATGTCACGACCTTTGGCCTTTGGAACACAGTCTGACACTGAAAAGTGCACATTAAGCAGATAAAATCAGTGCTCTGTACACTTAACACATGCACACAGGCAAATACAAGACTTTTCTAGTCTGTTAGAATAAGCTCTTGGGTCGGATTCGCAGCAGCTGTTAACTGAGGTCCTGGCCCAGCCTCTTTATTTGCCATTCTAAAAGCTAAATCCTGGCCTCAGTTTAGCCCCGTCCAGTAAAAAAAAATGAAACTGCAAATAACAGGGTCACTTGATTTACAAAATGAGTCACAAGAGAAACTAACTCAAAATCTTCTCTTCTGTTTCATTAATTTATTTTGAAATTAAAATTAGAATTATACAAGATGGATTTTGTGTGCTACTATTTTGAAATGTTACTGGGAGCCACATACAAACAAGCAACGTTGTAATTAATACATGCTACTTTAGTCTTTTCAGTATCTTGACATGCTACACTAGCATAATTCAGCAATAAAAATGGACAAATTTACAAATCTACCTCTGCTAAACAAATTACCATTTTGTCTCAAATCACATACTTATGTACTTTCATAGACCACTTTTCCTAATAAAGTTACTGTTTGAATTTTAAAAACCTCTCATGTAGCCTTCAAACCTACTGAAAGGCCTGTTTGGCGTACCAGTCGTCTGGATTTTCTAGATTAGTAAATACAACTCAAACGTAAACCAGGTTCCACTGCTTTGTGTCGGACAATATCACCCCACCCTGGCATGGATTATTTTCCTATAACAACACAAGACTTCGTACTAGGCTGGTAAGTCAGTGCAAGGAATATTCCTGTATGTTACTAAAATAATAAAGTCTTCAAATGTTACAGTAGTCCCAAATTATAAATCTGGAATTTAATAAATAAATGTAAGGTAGTCAAGGCTTGTGGTCATAGAAAATTCATAATGTACAATTGGTGTCATTTGCCCAAAAACGTTTGGGAATCCCTGGCATCCCTGAATGCTATATTACCTGAGCCTGAAATTATTCCTAATGATGATACTTTGTTAGCTAATGTCTTTCATTAGTCCTTCTTTCAAATAGCTCTCGCTATATGTTATTTATAATTATAATGCAGATCTGGGACCACTTTTGCAAATTACACATATAGCTGGGTTCATACCCAAATAATGTCATAGATGGTTCATGGTTCTGTATTTGTATGTAAACTACAATCATGTACACCCAACATCTTCGGCCTTTGTTTCCTTCATTAGACAAAGTCCTTCATTTCCTTCATTAGGAAAAAAAAACTGTTCACCGTACTCTCACATGAGCAAACCAGCTTCATGTGTGACTGGCCTGTGGGTTTCACTCCCACCTTTCTCTTCCCTCACTCAGTTATATACTTGTGCCTTCAGTTCTCCACTAAAGCCTTCCATCTCTCTCTCTCTCTCTCTCTCTCTCTGTTGTTTGTGTACCAGTCAGGTTTATAGAAAGCGTATATGCCTCATGCAGCTGCTTATCTTTCTATCTGTATTTTAATTTCTCTTGTTGTCTCTTTCTCTCAGCAGTTCCATGCTTTCCTCCTAATAATAGAAGGCCCTTCCTCCACCTTCCATTCCCTTGCCACCCCTCCCCCAACCACCGCCACTAACGTTATGTAATCCTACTTGTTCAGGCCAGATACAAACGCGTGCAAGCGTGCACACACACACACACACACACACACACACACACACAGGAGTGGGCTGGATATACTCAGTGTTTACGACAGCAGAACAGTCTCCACTGTGCAGCATTAGGATTGATAAATGACTGGCCTTTAATAGTACTCAACATGGACACGTACACCAGCGGCCCTTATGTAAGTCATTCTGCGTCCCTTAAGACAGGCCAAAACAACACCACCCGTCCACTCCTCTTTACAGACACTGCATAAAGCAAAACTTTTGACTATAATCTTTATACACTGTTACAGCTGTTTGAACATATTTGCTTAAGGCAGAAATGTGAATGTAATACATATGAAAAGATTAAAAATTAAAATGACTACTTTTATGTATTCAGACATATTCCTAATGGCATTCTAGTGAATTCTGGCAGGGAAAGTCCTGATGGTGGAAAACCCAAAAAAACCTCACTCTCAAAACTAACAATATTTAGCTTTTTTTTGTAAGAAAGTCACGAAATAATAAGTATGCTTGCATTCCAGCTCATGTCCAATATGCTTATATTCAACTATAATATATAATATATAATATAACAACTATTCATGTATGGTAAACTGCTTGAAACTTACAAACTGAGCGAAAAAGACAGCTAAGTAGTCACCAACAATTTGCAATGAGGCAGAGTTGCATAAGATTTGAAGAAAAAGAAAAAAAAAAAAAAAAAAGGTGCAGAAATCCACATACAAGAGTTAATGCTCAAGCATGCATGCAAGCACGCTTGCTCACCCTTGTGAATACAAAAGCACACTCCTAAATTTTGAAATATGCATCCACATAAACTTACTACTTCCTCAGTGCATCCAACTGTATTGTCAGTGTTTGCCTGACTGAGACAAAGAAAAAAAAAATGTGTGGCAACAATGTGGGTCATTGAGGTAAACAGTGTTTACAACAAGGTCATCGTTCATTGTCAGACCATCAAAAAAAAAAATAAATCCTTGGCTATGAGTTTTACATGTACAGTGTTTACAAAGTAAGGTCTACTCTTTAAGCATAAAGCATACTACACTACATGGTGGTTCTCAAGATTAACAAAACTAACAAAAGTAAGATCAACACTAACAAAAAGTATTATTTTGGAGTCTACTGAGGTTCAGTTAAATCTCTGTCTCTGCTGAGTGAATGGATTTAGTGTGTGGGGCAATGACTGTACATATGAGTGGACAACATGGTGCCATTTACTCCTATTGTGCAGTTGGGTCAGGGAGTTGCCATCTTGGGAAAATTGGAGCCAGAGCAGTAGAGACCTTGGTGCCAGAGCACATGCAGTAGATACAGTGGGTTGGACATTGGGTCCGCCCTCACCCGCCCATACTGGTGATGGACATGGTACTTGTTCATGTCAGGAGTGTGCATGCAAATGGCACATCGGCTGACTAAGTTTTACAGCGTTATTAATTAATATAGAAAAGGGTAAATTGTAGTTGTGCAATTTTTGCAAGTATATTGATTTTACTGTTGTCAGGAAAATGTCACTAGCTGATATTATCCATCATTTCAATCGCATGAAGTATAAGTAGCTAATGTAAGGTACCAACTGAAAATAGACTGCTAATCAGCAGTCAATATTTACAGTCAACAAAAGTTGCTGTACTCCATGATTTTCATCTAGCCCTGACACCTGCAGTAAGTTATCCAACTGAGAAGTGTGCTCTTTTATGCTCCACTGTTTCTGCTGATGGAGTTTTTTTTTTTAAAAAAAAAGGAGTGACAGGCTAACCTTCCCAAACTACTTTGAGTGTTACCTAGGGTCATAGAGTCAATAAATTGTTATGAAATGTATCTAGTGGTAGCTGCCTTGGTTTATGCCATCCCTTTGTTCACCCATGTTGGTTTGCTAGATTCTATATCAGTACAATGAGCTAGCTTAGACATCAAAATGGGCAAAATATTGAAAAACTGCAAACAACTCTGTTGGAACAGTTAACACAAGACCAAGACACGGCTTTGCTATAGAACTGTCAAAGCTGTCAACACTGTAAGTCTACAATGTTTTAAAAATGTTAAATGAAGTTTGCTGGGCTGTAATCTCAGGAAGAGCTTCAGGATCCATGTTTTAAAGTGAGTGCACATTCATCAGGCTTTACTGTCATTTCTAGCCCAACCCAAAACTGTCAATCACCTAATCAACCACGCCCTTTTATTTATCATCAAATAACACCTATAAAACCCAGTTATCGCAAGGAAAAACATCAGGGGAGATATCAGGGTCAACTACACTTATGAAAACAACAGAAGACTGTCGCATACATTGTACTGCAGCCACTAGAGAGCCTCAGAGACTTTTAAGCTTCACTTCTGAATCTGTGTTACGAACTCCACCCATATATACAGTAATTGGTTGGGGGTCGCACAGCACTTAGAAACCTCCACCAGTAGAGCCTGAAACCCCAGGCAATAGTTATTATTAAACCTGCAGCTAGGTACAAAACACAAAACAGACCTGTTGTAATATTTTAGTGGGTTGCTAGGTTTATCCAGACTCAACTCACCCAACAAACATCAACAGTCCTATAGCCTGTACAGTACATGATATGCAAAAAACAGACAAAAATACTATTATAAAGCAAGTAATTCTTCAGTGCTACAAAATGACACCTAGCCTGCAATCTCATAAATAGTCCTGGTTCTGTACACAAACCTGATCTTAAACAGGGTCACTATAATTAAGTAGGGACTAAATAGCAGTCTCAGCTGTGTGTGTTCTATATTAAGGAATGACCTTGATGCCATATTTAAACCAAAGCTTTGACCAAACAAGATACCAGTGTTTCTGGGATGGCCTGCCTCTGACATCTGTAAAACTTTATAGACTTACATGTATATCTTGCATCATTCCTTGCATAGCTTTGTTGTTGTCATGGTTTTAGGCATGAACTTTTTGAGGATGTAAAATTTTGGTTCATAGTACACTGGATCCAGCACGATACACCATGCATTTGGCAGACGCCCTTATCCAGAGCAACTTACAATTATCTCATTTATACAACTGAGCAGTTGAGGGTTAAGGGCCTTGCTCAGGGGCCCAGCAGTGGCAGCTTGGCGGTACTGAGATTTGAACTCTCAACCTTCCGATCAGAAGTCCAAAGTCTTAACCATTTTAAAAAAACACAAAAAAAAAAAAGATTGCAGTTTATACAGTGGGATGTGTTAAATATGTACTTCATTTACTTTATTTGTTTAATTCCAGATCTGCAAAATCTCACCATAAAATTTGAACTTTGTTATAGATTTTTACATTCTACATTATTGATTCAGTACAAAAACCATTTTAGATTCCCTAACATTAGTTTTCTGGCACAAAATTAAATGATACAGAAAAATGTTTATATGTCAGTAAAGAAAGCAGCAGATTACATAAGAGACACTTTTCAGACAAAAAAAAAAAAAAACATAATGAAGGCTGCTGGGTTTTGCTGAAAAATTAGAAGCAAGTGCAATAGTCAAAATCTCCAGAAGAACTGTGGCTGCTTCTGCAAGATGCTCAATAAAACTTACCAGTTAATGTCCTTATAAAACTGCAGATATTGTAGACTAATATTGAGACTAATATTTTTTTTTTAAAGCAAAGGGTTGTCACACCAGATATTGACTTCGTTTCATTTAATACTGTTTACTGCTTTTTATAGTATTTTTTGAAGTATTTTTTGGGTATTTTTGAAGACGTCCCTGCTCTACAGCATTTCTTTGCATGTGCCTAAGACTTTTGCACAGTACTATACGTAAAGCTACCAATGATTCGAAACAATATTTGAGCTGTTTTAGAGTGGTTTCAATGCTAAAAGACACAATGCAATGTGGAGTAATACAGTGTCATTCAGTATTGTTCAGTTCTGGCATATAGATTTTATTTAATCAGTTATCCAAAGTTTGAGGCACTCATTCAAACAAACAGACCTGTCCTTCTCTCTGCTTTTCTCTCAAACACTCTACTCCTGCTTCTGCCTCTCTGTCAGTCTGGGCCTTTGTTTATGCAAAAAAACTCCATTCTTCTTCTCCACTCCAACCGCCCACTATCCTGTTCGATTTAATAAAAGAGAAATATCTGGGAGGCAGGAGGGGCCTGCAATACTGCTGATCATTATCACTTCTGCTTTAGTATTAACGGCAGAATGGCAGTCTGTGTTTATGAGTGAGAAAGATAGAGAGAGAGAAACAGAAATTATGTGGTGACAACTGACTATGTTGTCTAACTCATGTCTAACTCATCTTCCAGAAGTGGGGCAATGGATACTGTAGCCTTCTATATAGAAACAATCTCTTAATGAATCATACACTGTTTGTGAGCATTTGCTCTCCATTTGTTATTATAGCTGTGGCAGCCTTTAGTGTAAACATGGCACACACACAAATGATGAAAAAAATTAAGCAAAAAAAAAACCCCTGAATTAATTAAATAACTACGTAATGGTGTGTAAACTGTGGAGCATATTTCTGCTTGGAGATTTCCTCTTAATGCTGGACACTGAAGCCCAGTGCTCAACCTCCAATACTACACTGCTGACGAAATGGCAGTTATAAGCTCATTGGTATTAAATCATCATTTTGGCTAGATCAACAGTTATAAAGCAGCAAAAGTTCAAACAGCACCAAAAAGACAGTAATGCTTAACAGGCTGAATGACTTTTGGGTCTGTGTTGACTGTACAGCCCCAAATTGTGTTCTAAGCAGCATACTATCACTATATAGTCACAATACAGTCACAATAACAGGCTGCTTTTGTTGGGCTCCTGATGCTTTGGTCACAACTGCAGCTCCTTTTGTATCAAACATTATGCCACTCATTCAAATCTCCTCAAATTATTCAAGGAAAAACCAATAGGGAGATGTACTTTATTAATCAGAGAAGAAAATATCCACATTCCACAAACAACAGGTTAAAATGTCAAAAAGTGTTCAGCATCCATTCAATCATCAGGCACTCATAAGCACAGGCTATGTTTACGTGCTAAGATTTTCACCAAAAGTTATTTGCATGTGTGGAGCGAGGATGAGTGCCAATGTTACTATAACAATGAGAAGCATGCAATTCCCGTCAGCATGTTCAGCTTTTTAACACTGCAGCTCACGTCTTTAACAAGTTTCAAATGGCTTCTGTCTCAGCAAAATCTCAAAGAACTATGATTAACCAGACAGTAAAAAAGTTGCTCAGCATATATTTGCCTCAGATTCTGAATTTAGGACTCTGTTTGTTAAAAATAACAAAATGCACACATTATCAGTAACAGATATCTAATGCCTTTATTTATCATCTAATGTTAACAACATTGGGCCTCATTTATCAACCTGGATACGAATGGATTTATGAGTAAATCGTTATTACGAGCGTTTGCATAAGAAATTTAGTATTCGTGAAAATTCCCGTAAATTCAGAAAAATGTTCGTATCCTACTCCTGCTCCTGAGTCAGGGTAAATTTATGCCTACGAAGACTAACTAATGCAAACCTCAACTTGATTGACTTGATTGGTCGAGGTTAAATTGGTTAATTTTATTATGTTTACAGCATTTAGAAGATGCCCTTATCCATAGCAATTTATAGACGAGTGTTGGAGTCTCTATTCAAAAACACATCCTCATGCTAGATCACTAGGTCAGGGACTAAGAGTACCATCAAGAAAATTTTCTGAAAACCAGTCATTTTGTATTGTTGGCATTAATTAAAGAATATAAAAATAAGGAAGTGAGTCAATACAAACCCACAAATTAAAACAGATAAAACCAATCGTTCAATTACGACAAAAGAAATGGTGCCGTTTAAACAGAGGATGGGCCTATCTGTCTGAGCATAGCCGTAAGCCGTAAACAAATGCCTCAGCTCACAGAGGATTTAGCGAGGTCACTCCATGCCCCACGTTTGCCTCAGAATGTTAGTTTGGTGTCCAATCAACCTCACAATTATTTTAAAGAGATTATGTGTAACATGGACTGATTTCTTAGACAACTGTTTATTGTTTTTTATATTATTTATATTATATAACTATTTATATTATTTTTCTGTTTACTAGATTGTTTAAAGCTCTTTAAATTGCTTTAAATCCAGCTCTTTCAATTGCTTCGATCGGTTTAGTCTATTCTGATTGAGGTATATACACATACGTATGCAGATGGTTTTATTCTGATTTAGCTATCAGTCAGATTATTAATGGATTATTAGTAACTTAACTTACAGCACTTTATTAGGAACACCTGTACACCTGCTCATTCACGCAAATATCTAATCAGCCAATTATGCGGCAGCAGTGCAGTGCATAAAATCATGCAGATGTGGGCCAGCAGCTTCAGGTAATGTTCACATCAACCGTCAGAATAGGGAAAAATGTGATCTCAGTGATTTTGACTGTGGCCTGATTGTTGGTGCCAGATGGGCTGGTATTTTCCTCCTGGGATTTTCAAGCACAACAGTCCCTAGAGTTTGCTCAGAATGGTGCAATGAAGCAAAAAGATACAGTGAGCAGCAGTTCTGTTTCAGAAACGCCTTGTAGATGAGAGAGGTCAACGGAGAATAGCCAGACCAGTTCGAGCTGACAGAAAGGCTACAGTAACTCAGATAACTACTCTATACAATTGTGGTGAGCAGAAAAGCATCTTAGAATGCACAACACGTTGAACCTTGAGGTAGATGAGCTACAAAAGACCATGTCGGGTTCCACTTCTGTCAGCTAAGAACAGAAAGTTGAGGCTGCAGTGGGCAAAGGTTCACCAAAACTGGACAGCTGAAGACTTGAAAAACGTAGCCTGGACTGATGAATCTTGATTTATGCTGAGGCACACAGATAGTAGGGCCAGAATTTGGCGCCAACATCACGAATCCATGGACCCAACCTGCCTTGTGTCAACAGCCCAGGCAGGTGAAAGTGGTGTAATGGTGTAGGGAATGTTTTCTTGGCACACTTTGGGCCTGTTAATACCAATCAATCATCGCTTGAGTGCCTCAGCCTATTTGAGTACTGTTGCTGACTATGTGCATCCCTTCAAGGCCACAACTTACCCATCTTCTAATGGCTACTTCCAGCTTAATAAGGCACCGTGTCACAAAGCAACAGTCATCTCAAACTATGACAATGAGTTCAGTGTTCTTCAGTGGCCTTCCAGCAGATTACATAAGAGACACTTTTCAGACAAAAAAAAAAACATAATGAAGGCTGCTGGGTTTTGCTGCAAAAATAAGAAGCAAGTGCAACAGTCAAAGTCTCTAGAAGAACTGTGGCTGCTTCTGCAAGATGCTCAGTAAAACTTACAGCTCATTTTCTTATAAAACTGCACACATTTGACCTGAGACTACTATTTTTTTTTTTAAAGCGAAGGACCGTCACACCAAATATTGACTTTTTTCATTTATTACTGTTTACTGCTCTTTATAGTATTTTTTTTAAAATGTAGAAACATTTAATTTCATTATTTTTGAAGGCATCTTTGCTCTACAGCATTTCTTTGCATGTGCCTTATAAAGATATGATTAAATTGATAGGGAAAAAGTATCTGAACACCACATTGGTACTTTCAGCAAAGCTGCTGTTAGCAATTACAGCTTTGAGGTGTCTACGGTAAGAAATAAGTAGGCTTTTGCAGCATTGGCATTCAATTTTGGCCCATTCCTCTTGACAGATCATCTTCAATTGCCCAAGGTTACAAGAGTTCCTCGCAATTTCAAAATCCTCCATATAAATGTTCAATGAGACTCAAGTCAGGAGATTTGCTAGGACATGCAGGACCTTCTTGATTTATTTTGGCATTAAAAATAAATCATTGTGGCTGTACGTTTTGGGGTATGTTTGGGGGGATTTTCATATTTAAACGTCAATCTCTCCCTGATTCAGTTTTTTAGCCAACTAGGTTAAACTGTCCTCTAATATGTCCCGGTACATTGCACCATGTTTCCTTTGATGACGTGTAATGCCCCAGTACTGATTGCAGAAAAGCAGCCCCACATCATGATGTTCCCACCTCTGTACATCACTGTGGGTATGGTGTTCCTGAGATCATACACGCAACTTTTCTTTATCCAAGCATGACAAGCTGAATTATAGCCAAAGAGTTTTAATTTTGTTTTGTCTGATTATATTGTTCCAAAATAGTTCTAATTAGTCTAAATGCTTTTAGACATACATTTGATTTATTTATTTATTTATTTTTGCAGAGGAGTGAGGTGTAGAAACAGTGACTTTATCACTTTTTATCAAACCAATTCTACTGTTTAAGGTTGTTGCTCTTTGCTATGGCTCTTTAGCTTTTTCCGATCAGTTTTATAATATTGTCCCTGAGAAATTTAGGATGCTAACTCGCCATGATTACTGTTTGTTGCGTGAAATCTTCCCATCCAGTGCCAATGTCTTTTATAATGACAACAGTTGCAATTTGCACGAGAAGATTTTTTCTTTTTTTGCAGCATTTAGAATTTTAATATAGTGTCCAAATACGTTTTTCCCCTGTCGGCTTTCTTCTTTAAACATATCTTTGTTTATGCTTATGAATACATACTTTTTTCAGCAAACCTAAAGAGTCATGTCATTTCATATGCATCATTCTCTGTGCTCATACTGTGGCAACTCAGTGGGTGCTGATCAGAGTGCTTTCAAAAGTGATTACAGCCAAAAAAAAGACTAATGTCAACAATGAAACTAACTTTAACCTTTTTCATACATGCACTTAGTCACTTTCACATCATATAGCTTTTTTTTTTTTGGTGGATTGTTGTTCTGTCTTGCTCAGCACAGGTGGAGTCAAAACAAAACAAAGAAAAGAACAAGTCTGAAAGGTCTGCACCAATCAAGGTAGGTGTGAAACCATCCTAAAAACATATATTTCACAGTCTAAATCGGGACTTAAAAAGAGGAGCACTTCACAGATTTGCCACTGACCAATGCTTTTCAGTCTGCTTACAGCGTTGTGCTATGTTTACACTAGTACTACATGAAAACATGTTTACAGTTTCATTTCTTCATTTATAGAAATATTTACATTCATTTCATTTACTGTACATTTACATGTATGTGCATTTACATCAGGATGTGAGAATCAAGCTCATGATGCTGGGATTGGAAGCATGATCCTTACAACTTAGGCTACAGGACATGATAGCAACAGTGACCCCACAAACACACGCATACACACTGTGAAGGCTAGAACACCTGAATGCTTAGTGCAATTGACAGGCAACATGCCTCACAGGCAAGCAGAGACAACTCCTTGTCCTGATTGGTAGGATGTTGGTGGCAACAGAAACTTCATTGACAGCTAGTAGAATAAGGCCATTCTAACTGATTTCCCTATGGTTAATGGTTAATAAAGCTTTCAGATATACCAGAATGTGTTTTATTCTGGACCTTGCAGACTAGTAAATACACAAGTTTAAGGTCGCAGTTTTCACTCTGAAATGCAGCTCATGACAACATTCCCACTGACAGCAGGTTTTAGTGGAACTTACGGGCAGGGCTTGTTTGTGTGTTTAACATCTTCATGCCGCTGCACAGCGATCAATATGTAGTTTGACACCTACATACTGGAAACCTACCAGCCAGGGATGTTTTGTCTCCAACATACCATCTAGCGGATATCATTAAGCCTCGACGTACACGTACACACACACACACACACACAGCTATGCCTGAAGTATAAACCAGGCCTAAGAGAATTACCATTAACATGTAACTGCTCACCTGTAAGCTTGGATTGCATTCCGTCTCACTTGTAAGTCAATTTAAGCATCTTCCAAATGAGTTGATGTAAATACTGTTCAAGTTGTTGTGCTGTGATACACACAGTCTCACATAGTGAAATACCAATTTTCATTTCTTGTAGTATATAGTAATATTTCTAAGTGTGAGGTAGTGAACTTGAGGGAACCAGTATGTATGTTGCATGCTGTAAAAGAGGACAAAACAGTTCTCCAGAGTCTTAAAAGAACTGAAACTAGACTACAGGCAACTTGAAGTTGTGATAAATCATAGGAAAAGGCTAAAACATGCTTTATCTAAGTACATGCCATGTTTGTGGCCTTCTCCTTCAAGACATTGTGTCTCGAAAAGAGCATTCTTTCAGAACTGCTTCAACAGGATTTCATTTCCAACTAAATGTGGTCAGTTTTTTCGTCTGCAAATTTTTTTTCTCTCCCTCACTCTCTCTTGTGCAATGCAATTATTCTGCACAGGACACTTTAAATACAGGTCTTAACAGACACCTCAACTCCCACCAAGCAACATCAGAGGAAATATTTCAACATAAACAGTCTACATCTGTTGATGTATTTCTAAAAACCACAGAACAGTTAGCAGTAAAAGTTGCGCTCAGCAGAAAAGTGGACAGGGTGGACGTTAATGATCAATTGTAAGATCTACTGATGTAGATCAGCCAGCACGCAAATGCACTACAATTTTTGGACAAAAACTAACCAAATCCCTAGTTCAGTGGACAGTTAGAGCCTGCGATTTGAAGAGAAGAGAAAATCTTGAGAGCAAAATGTTCTGCACACAGCACACTACAGTAGTATGTCTGAAAAACACATCCAGAGAGAGAGAGGTGGGGGTGAAAGAGGAGAGCTGTAATAGCTCAATAAACAACGTTGGAGTGTTGCACTTCTCATTATCAGGCTTAATTTTAAATATACTTACAAAACTCTGAATTCAGTTGAAGTAAAAGGAAAATGAAAATACCCCCAACCTGCAATTACTGTTACAGCGCCTCTCCTGATCCAGGTTTGGGCTCGATGAGGCCTAACACATGGCTAACATCCATTTCACTTGTAATGTAATTTCATTTCATAATGTAAGCAAGTGAAATGGTTCCAACATTGCCCCATAAGTGATTCAGGCCTGTTTCATATTTTAATCACAAAACATCTTCACTGTTTATTATGCCACTGTCACAAAATATCCTAAGCATTAGTATGCTCTAACAGAAAATGTGATGCAACATTTCAACCAAATCAGGCAAGAGGTTGATCAGAAACAGTTATCTGACTGTTAGAGTGCCCCCTAGTTTCAAACTAGAGTGTGTGTGTGTGTGTGTGTGTGTGTGTGTGTGTGCGCGTGTGGGTGGTGTTGTTCCAATATGTACGTCAAGTGTTGCAAATTAATATGGTCAAGGCCCCCTTAAGCATTTAAAAATGAATAATAACAGAGAAAGTGTTACATATTAAAAATTAAATTTTAAACTACAGTCATACACTTAAGAAAGACCATCAAGACAAGACCATTTTTCAGACTTATACAGTCCCCTGCGAAAGTATTGGAATAGCAAGGCTATATCAGGATATGATAGAATTTCAGCTGTCATTTCCTGATATCTACATCTAGATGTGTTAAACAACTTGGAACTCGGTACCTTTGGTGGCAGACCACTCAACTGTTAGGTTAGCAAAAGTATAGGAACAAACAGGCTTTAAGTAAATATCATTTAAAATTTGGTTGCATATACCTTGCTTGCAATAACTGCATCAAGTCAGCGACTCACTGCCATTAACAAACTTTTGCATTCTTCTGTGATGAGTTCCCAGGCTTGTACTGTTGCTTCTCTCCATTGTTTGTTTTGGGGGGTTCTCCCTTCAGTCTCCTCTTCAGGAAGTGAAATGCATGTTGAATTGGGTTAAGGTCTGGTGATTGACTTGGCCAGACTAAAACCTTCCAGCGCTCTGGTCTTCGTGTTGGTTTATCTTTTTTTAATAGCAAATGCAGTCAGTCACATGTTCCAGTATTTTTGATCACTTGAACAAAAGGGTTCAAGCAAAAGGTACCATGTTCTAAGTTGTTTAACACATCTAGATGTTAATATTAGGAAATAAAATCTGAAATTCTGATCTATCTTCTCATATTCATCTTTTGATCTCAAACCCAAAGGTCTTCAGTATATAACAAAAATAAAAATAATTGGCCTTGTTGTTCTACTACTTTCAGTGGGAACTGTATATTGAAAACAATTCAATGACACAAAATTACATCATGCAGCAACATGTTAGGATCCTTGGAAACAACTAGAAGGTTTATAATTTGAACATCTTTCAATAAGTGACTGTCTGTGGTATAAACTCAAGAAAACAATGAAAATTAAATTGTATCTGTAAATCTATATTAGAATTATACATTTTTACTATATGGCCAAAAGTATGTGGACAACTGACCATCACCCCAATGTGCTTGATTTTTATTCTTTAAAATTTGCCTTTAAAAATCCTTGTGTGTCAATTTTTGCGTTTGACCTCTAAATGATTAGAAGGTCAAAACATTGCTGTTAGTACATTAACAAACCAATGCACAATAGACTATAAATCTATGAGAATTTCTCAAAAAAAAAAAAAAAAAGAAAAGAAAAGAAAAAAAAAGTATAAAAAGGCCAAGCTAAATAAGTACATTTTAATCTAAAATTAAAAACACCTGTGCTAGCATTCCTTATATTCTCTGGGGAAAGCATTCCAGAGTTTATGGATGATATAACTAAATCTTTCACCAGTGATCTTAGCAAGTGCATATTCATGTATTTAAATGTTTAGGCATGCTAAGTTTCATTCATTATATAGCAAAAATGAATTACAAGTTTCTGGTGTAAAGAATATTTGCTGAAATTTTCATTCTTTAGCACTTGAGTGTATTAAATGAAACATAGCAAAGTCTAACACTTAAAATGTATGTGTGTGTGTGTGTGTGTGTGTGTGTGTGTGTGTGTGTGTGTGTGTGTAATGTAACATACTACAGGAGGCAAGACTTGAAGAACAAATGGTTCATGCAAAAGTGCAGTGTCTGCAGATATGGTGAGCACTGGAAGGTAAAAGTAGAAAAACCACCCAAACCCGTTCCAAATGCGCCTATGGGTCTGTTGCCACCAAGGGATGGTGTTCAGGGCTAAATGAGCAAATGCAGACTAGCCAGGCTCTGCAGGAGAGATCTAAGCACTGACATCTTAAACCAGCTTATGAGTACAATATCACACATCTTCAGTAAACAGTTAACAAGAATGTACAGCTTCAGTGATGTGAAGCAACAGTTTATAGAGCACCCTGGTCCTATTTTTGCTCGCGGTCATCGCCACAAGTCAGTTGAGGTATGTAGGTTTGAGGTGAATACTGGGGTGTCTGACCTAGTTATTTCTAATTAGATAAATAAAGCCTGTTCCTGTTCAAATGTGGGTGTTTTCTGCTTTTATTAGCAATATTATAAAATGAATCAATTACAATAAATATAACAATATAGCCACAAGCAGCGGTCTGCTGGGGTCCAACCATTCCACGCGCGTAGCACCTCCAGTGGCCAGTTCTTGCCAAGATACATAGAACAATAAAGAGACCACATATGAAGAAACTTATCAAGTTTTGTGATGATAGCTCAGTGGTAGCTGTGTAAAATGCCTGCTGAAACCTGACTGGCTGAAGGTGGCTATGTTTCTGAAGTAATTCAGTGATGATTAAAAATACAGATCAGCAGATCAGCAGTTTGATGCAGCACACCAAATTTGAGCTCAATTGGAATTTTGGTTCCTGAGAAACAGCTATTAGGACCTAACTCCACCCCCAATCTTTGCAGTCATTCCCAGATCCTTGCACTGAACATGTCTTTCAAGTTTGGTTCAAATCCATGTCACCAATCATGAATTACAGCTATTTGAGTAATCCAGCTCCACCTCCTTAGAATTTATTTATATATGGAGGCAATATTGTTTACAAATGTCAACATGTTTTTGATGATTATTGATGGACGCTCTGCTGAGTAGTTTGACATTACAATTGTGAAGCACAGAAAATCCTAGCACTAATTTCACAAAAGTAGGTTTCGCATATAATGCAAATTATCACAAATTTCAGTGGGTGGATCTGAAGGGTCCAAAAGACAGCTATTTCAGAGTGTGAGCACACACATTAAGGTTAAAAATAATATATTTTCCAAGAAATGTGCTTGTTTTTGTGTGCACAAACATGAATTGGCCCAAGCGGCCAGTTTGAGTGAGACTGCAATTGATAGGTTTGGATAGGGACCCGCGTTACTATCATTCAAGTTTCGTGATGAAAGCTCAATGGAAACCCTGTCAAATGCCTGCTGAAAACTGACTGGCCGATGGGGGCCATGATTTTCAATCAAGTGAACCAAAAAGCCAGATACACTTAAGCACACAGATGCATCATACCAAATTTCAGATCAATCAGACTTTCAATTCCATAGAAACACAGCTATCTGACCTTAGCTCTGCCCCCTTTATGCTGATCAAATGAATGCCCTTGGGCTAGTTTGGAAAAGAAGGGTTTTTTAGATAATTAAATATGGCAGAAAGAATATCAGCCAAAATTAAGAATATCAGCCGAATTTAATTAAACTATATGGCAAAAAGACTCAGGAGGACTCATGAATTCTGGGTTTTTAATTTATTCCCTATAGTTGTGAAGATATAAACCAAAAGGTAAATTTGTTTATTATAGCGCCCACTTCTGGTGAGTGCACTCTGTGCTTGGACCCCTAAAAATCCTAACAATAACAATAGGCTTTCAGCACCTTTGGTGCTTGGACCCCTAAAAAATAAAAATCAGAACGAAAACAATAGGGTTCCAGCACTTTGTGCTTGGACCCCTAAAAATAGGATCCATAAATAATAGGATCCTCTGTTCTTTTGAATGCTATGTCTTATTTCAGTTTTTACTGGGTACACAGAGTCACTTACAGAGAGGATTTCCAGAGAATATGAAAATTGATTTCACTGGGATTAGGTTTATGGTCATCTATATTCTTATTTAGATATGCATGTGTGTCTTCTTGAGGATACAGAAGGGGTGGTTTGAGCCTAAACAACGGTTAAAGCAAGAAATGCTAAATTAGCTATAGAGATGAAGAAAAGACAGATACTAAAAACCTTCTGATTTATTTTCCAAAGAGCACATGATATACAGGTTATATAAGAAATACACTGGTTTTTCAATCGAGGGCCATAAGAGACCACTTGGGAACACAAATTTGAATGAAGGAGCTTGTTTTTCTGAGTGATTAACAATTTTCCAGAAGTGAGTATGAGTACACATGTAATAAACACCTAGTTAACCACAAACACACAAAACAACAGTGACCTTAGAGTACTCGGTGTGCATTGCACTGCATATTCATGGACTGCAATGGTTGCACAAATCAAGCACGTTCACATGAAACTTCGAGTTTCTGAAGGCACATGAGACAACGGTTTCTGTGTGGGTGTACTAGAATTTCAATGTAATTTGATGAAACATGTTACTATCAAGCCTGTAGCAGCGGTTGGTTCGCAGAGACTCCACCCACTCAATGCAGCACTTCCCAGACAAAATGCGGAGCAGCTTATCAGCACCTAAACAGTGTCCATTTCTGCTGTTTGCTTGTTTCTGCATATTAAATTTAAAATGACACCAAATGAGGTTAAAATACAAAGTTTGTCACTCATACAAGCTTCCTACATTAGGGCAACAAATGTTTAGTGCCTAGGGTAACATAATGAATTAATCTGAGTTCAAAAAGTAAATTACCAGGTTTGAATCTTATCGGAGAAAACGGCATTAATTTCACAGGATTTGCATTAACGTAAATATTTAAAATTCATGTATTTTTTTTAAAATAGAGTGTCTCTATTCCCCTTTGTTTTTTGTGAGCAGTGACCTGTACCGCCTCACTCTGTCTACATACAAAAAACAGATGAGAAACAACTTTGGGAAACTCTGAATTTCCGAATGATTTAAACACCCACTTGTAGTGAGAAGAAACAACTTTGTCCTAAGCAGATCTTTATTACACAGTGCAGTGACCCTTTGAGCATAGAGGATGTTTATCAAGACTGATATTCATTGTCTTCTTATTGCACTTTCACTATATTTATCAACAGCAGAACAAAAACATTGCCACAACTAATTATTTTTTCCAGCTTTATATCTCTGGTTTCATTTTAACTTTGGGAAGACACACTGCACCCTTGGCACCCTAATGTGATTAGTTTAAGTTTTATACTAAACGGCAGCTACACAGTATGGCCAAAATTATGTGGAAACCTAACCACAACAGCCATATGTGGGCCTTCCCCATACTGTACAGCCCTCAAAATGTTAAAATCTCCAATTCTAAAATGTCTAGTGATTTTGTATGTTTTACCATTTTTTATACATTATGGAGAAATAGAAGAGAGAAACTCAAATATGAGCCAATGGCTAAGAGAGAAAAAAAATAAAAATTTCACTGCACTAAAGCCCCTCCCCATGACCTCAGAGGTGTGCTGTGATTGGCCAGGAGTTTAATTAGATCCCGTCTCAATTGCTCTTTGTGAGTATCCCATAGTTTTTGGGTTTTTTCTGAATTCCAAGACCTGAATTTTTACAACCTGAATTTCAAACAGTTGAATTAAAAACCAATATACTAAAATATCTTAAGATTCAGATTTAATTTAATAATTCAGCAATCACATTACACACGTTTTTCTTTCAAGCATTAAAAATTCAGGTTCTGCTGACTCCGATTACACTCTATAATCATAATCTCAATTCTAATCCCAAAATCAAGATTGCTATTATTTCATCAAGAATTATGTCCCTAATTCTGACCTGGTGTTAGTCAAAACATGCATTTTACAGGAATTTGTCGAGGACAGAGACCTGCAATTGTAGATTAATCATGCAATTTAAATTCAATTCTAATTACAACATAATCCTTTCAGAGCCTTTTTTTGTCTTCTTTGTTCAAAATAGTAAAATGTGCTGAATAGGGTTCAGGCAGACTGCCAGTAAGGAATATTCCAGCTGCAAATCTAACCCTCACCCTAACAACTACTGCACTTTACCCTTATAGATACACTGGGTATAGAGCCAAAACATTTGCTACATTTACTTATGGACTGCATTATACCTGCCAACAACACAGCACTATCTAATACAGACTGAACAGTTACAGCTTAAATAGTACATTATCATTGAATCATGATGATTTAGGAATATAGCTTGCTATAAGTTCCCCCTGGCTATTTCCCTGTATTTGCTATCTTCATTAGCCCCATAGCCTCAGAAAGAAACTAAAGAAACAACCTCTGGACATCATAATCTTGGTAAATTTCATTTTGGCTAATCCATCACTTTAAAGCAGCACTACATGACTTGGAGATGTGGTGTTTGGAGACCTTTATAGGTGAAATATGTTCTTGTAAACAAACTCATGACAGAATATTCTGTCATGCAGTGCTGCCCTCCCAAACAGTAGTCATTTGTAGCAACTCAAGACACATTCAAAGTGTGTATGAATGTTGAAGAAGAAGCCTTTATGTGTCACATATACATTACAGTAAAGTGAAATTCTTTCATCACATATCCCAGCTTGTTAGGATGCTGGGGTCAGAGTGCAGGGTCAGCCATGATACAGAGCTCCAGAGCAGAGAGGGTTAAGGGCCCTGCACAATGGCCCAACAATGGCAGCTTGGTGGTGCTGGGGCCGACTGATCAGTAACCCTGACCTCAAGATTTGGTGAATTAAGTGTCTTCAGAAAATGTAACTATCAGTTGCCAAAGTTGCTTACACTGTATTTCTTTTATTTGGCTTATGTATATTTTATTCAAAGTTATTGTCTTGTGCAATAATGCTTTTAAGTGGATTAGAATGTACTTTATGCAGTGTTGGGCAGTAGCATCATAGCCAAGTAGCCAAACTACTGAAATCAGTTAGCTTTTAAAAAGTTTAACAAATGCTATGTTGTCACCCAAAAGCTTTGGACTCAATTCCACAAATGTTTCACCTCATGCAAACATGCCTAAGAAGTATAGTTAACTGATGTTAAATATATACTTGTCAAAACACTTTCAGTTCAGTCGAGAGCATGTGAGATGGGAGAAGGGGGTGGGGTTTCAGGTGGCGTCTGTTAATAGTGGAGAGGCCAAAACTCCTGTGCAAATCATAAAGACTGCCCTTTTGGCATACTTGTGTGTGATAACTTGTATTGGCATACTCTGATGTTAAATTGCAGAGCCCCTACGCAAAATGTGTAAAGGTTGGCAGGTCTAGTAATACAATTAGGTCAAAGTAAACTTCACTGGATATCATGACAGAGAAATAGTTTGTAGGGACAATAAAACAGTTATATTGAACAAGCCTAAACCCAACAAACAGATTAATCAAAGAAAAATAATTGATAAATTATCAATTTATATTGGTAAATCTTTAGTACACAATTAATGTAAATATCATAAAGTAGCAAAGCAAGAATGTGTATGTTTTCAATGTCCTTTATTTGGACTGTACGATCTCTTGGTACTGGAGATTAGCATCCAGTAAACTATAAATCGTCTCCTAAAATACAAACTATGAAACTTCCAGTTTCTTTCACAAATTCATGACCCTGAACCAAGGTTTGTTCTATTTTTTTTATTGCTGAGAAAAAACTATTTCTATTGGGCAGACATACCTGGCTAGCCTGACAAGACATTGCCAACAAGATTTAACGGATGATCGTCAGATAAAATGATACATTTTGTATGTGTTAACACACTGGGAGCTCTTAACTATACTGTGCTGATAACACCTATGAACTACAGAATATTTCAACAGCAGCAACTCAGCCACAAAGTGGTAGGCCACGTAAAATCACAGAGCGGGGTCAGCGCCTGCTGAGGCGCACAGTGCGCAGAAGTCGCCAACTTTCTGCAGAGTCAATAGCTACAAACCTCCAAACTTCGTGTGGCCTTCAGATTAGCTCAAGAGCAGTGCGTAGAGAGCTTCATGGAATGGGTTTCCATGGCCGAGCAACTGCATCCAAGCCTTACATCGCCAAGTGCAATGCAGAGCGTCGGATGCAGTGGTGTAGAGCACGCTGCCACTGGACTCTAAAGCAGTGGAGACGTGTTCTCTGGAGTGACGAATCATGTTTCTCTGTCTGGCAATCCGATTGACAAGTCTGGGTTTGGCAGTTGCCAGGAGAACGGTACTTGCCTGACTGCATTGTGCCAAGTGTAAAGTTTGGTGGAGGGGTGTGGGGTTGTTTTTCAGGGGTTGGGCTTGGCCCCTTAGTTCCAGTGAAAGGAACTCTTAATGCTTCAGCATACCAAGACATTTTGGACAATTTCTTGCTCCAACTTTGTGGGAACAGTTTTGGGATGGACCCTTCCTGTTCCAGGACCCTTCCTGTTGTGAGAGTCCTGATCTCAACCCTATAGAACACCTTTGGGATGAATTAGAGCGGAGACTGCGAGCCAGGCCTTCTCGTCCAACATTAGTGCCTGACCTCACAAATGTGCTTCTAGAAGAATGGTCGAAAATTCCCATAAACACACTTCTAAACATTGTGGAAAGAAGAGGTGAAGCTGTTATAGCTGCAAAGGGTGGGCCAACTCCACATTAAACCCTACGGATTAAGAATGGGATGTCATTAAAATTCATGTGCATGTAAAGGCAGACATCCCAAAACTTTTGGCAATATAGTGTATATATTAAAGTTGCTCGAATAAACTAAAAGAAGGCATATAGAAAGTGTGTACCCTTTTGGTTTCTCATAATCACAGCTCTGCCTCCGATAGCCAGACCAAGAAATTCCGTGTGACTGATGGCGAGACCTCAGTGATTGTCAGTGGTGTTGAACAATTAACTTGGTTTGCTAAGCTCACAGCTTACATAGCTAGCTAGCATTATTTGTGCTTGGGACTGAATTTGTGTGGCAACTGTTTCTGTTTTGAAGTGCTTTCCTGTTTAAAAAATAAGAAAAACACAAAGCTGTTATGAAAGTCAAGTGTACCTGTGGCTGGTCTGAACTGTACTGCAATCATCTGTCAGTTACTCCAATTGACTAACTTTTTATACACATTTTTGTGTTGGCATTCTGCACAGAGTTTATTTATTTTGCACAAGAACATAATGAGACATGCATGCAGCTTAGAGGGAACAGTGCCCTGAACTACCCTGAACATCTGAACGATGAAAATAGTATTGTTAATTTTTTAAGGTCCTATCAACAAAATTAGTCATACTAAGAATTTTAAATCAGCTTGGGTAAAATGTTACTGTTTTTTTTTTTTTTTTTTTTTAATTTCCTGCTTCATTTCATAGGACTCATACAAGCTGATGCTTTGTTCATACTGTACTGGCTGGTTGTAGTCTATACTCTGCCAAAAGAATTCTAGATTGAGAAACAGAAACCAGGGGAAGGATACTCTGACCCAATCCATAGCAGATTATGAAGTTTGAGCAATTTCTCTCCAAGGACAGATATGCCCTAATTTTAGATGCAGATTAGAAAGTCTGGAAAAAAATCTGCACAAGCATGAGGAGCATTCATACACTTAGAAGTTATATTCTAATGGCTTTTTGGGCATACTATGCAGAGAGATGTCTTAGTGAGGTGATGGGCCACCATGTTCAATTCATGTTTTAATGATTGTGGTGGAGAGCGCTGTCGAACACACACACTTTCTGCAAAATTCTGTGCTGGAATTTCACCAAAAAGCTGGTATTCAACTGTGCTGTGTGACACCTGCCATAGCTTTCCTTGCCCAAAGTAATGCCACCTACCTGTTTGCTGCTTTCTTTATGGTCATGTGGTAAGTGTTTACTTAGCAGTTTACTGATAAGCTATAGACATACACAAAGCAATGTTTACACAAGGGGTGTAACGGTACTGCAGGATGATGCAATATCATGATAAAGAGATCTGTAACTGTAATACTGAGACTGTGCTATATCTGTACACATGGTGTAACAAAAAAAACATCTATTTAAGCACAACCCTCTTTGTACTGCTAAAAAAGAAATTATGTTGATTCTAATATGGTGGGACTTTAAAGGTCTGTCATTTAATATCAATGAACTATACCTCAAAATAGATAGGTTGCTACTCTTCGACTAACAGGTTCTTCTTAAATGTCATACATTTGCATAATTATCCAAAAGTTTACAGTGGCATGTAAAGGTTTGGGCACCCCGGTCAAAATTTCTTTTACTGTGAATAGCTAAGCAAGTAAAAGATGACCTGATTTCCAAAAGGCATAAAGATGACATTTCTTTAATAGTTTAAGCAAGATACTTTCTTATTTCCATGTTTTACAGTTTAAAGGAAAAGGGCCCAAAGCAAACTTTTGGGCACCCTGCATGGTCCATACTTAGTAACATCCCCAATGGCAAGTATCACAGCTTGTAAATGCTTTTTGTAGCCAGTTAAAAGTCTTTCAATTCTTGTTTGGGGGAATTTCTCCCATTCTTCCTTGTAAAAGGCTTCTAGTTCTGTGAGATTCTTGGGCCATCTTGCATGCACTGCTCTTTTGAGGTCTATCCACAGATTTATGATGATGTCCAGGTCGGGAGACTGTGAGGGCCATGGCAAAACCTTCAGCTTGAGCCTCCTGAGGTAGTCTGCTGTGGATTTTGAGGTGTGTTTAAGATCATTATCCTGTTGTAGAAGTCATCCTCTTTTCATCTTGAGCATTTTTTTTTTTTTTTTTTTTTTTTTTAACAGACGGTGTGATGTTTGCATCCAGAATTTGCTGGTATGTAATTGAATCCATTCTTCCCTCTACCAGTGAAATGTTCCCCGTGCCACTGGCTGCAACTCAACCCCAACGCATGATCAATCCACCCCCGTGCTTAACAGTTGGAGAGGTGTTCTTTCACTAAATTCTGCACCCTTTCTTCTCCAAACACACCTTTGCACATTGTGGCAAAAAGTTCTATTTTAACTTAATCAGGCCACAGGACTTGTTTCCAAAATACATCAGGCTTGTTTAGATGTTCATTTACAAACTACTGATGCTGAATTTTGTGGTGAGGATGCAGGAAAGGTTTTCTTCTGATGACTCTTCCATGAAGGTCATATTTGTGCAGGTGTGGCTGCAGGGTACAATGGTACACCACCACTCCAGAGTCTGCTAAATCTTCCTGAAGGTCTTTTGCAGTCAAATGGGGGTTCTGAGTTGCCTTTCTAGCAATCCTGTGAGCAAGTCTCTCGGAAAGATTTCTTTGCCTTCCAGACCTCAACTTGACCTCCACCATTCCTGTTAACTGCCTTTTCTTAATTACATTACTAATTTAGTAAATGGCTATTTGAAAATGCTTTGCTATATTCTTATAGCTTTCTCCTGCTTTGTGGGCATAAATTATTTTAATTTTCAGAGTGCTAGGTTTGAGGGGTCAGAGTATTTATAAAGCTTTGAAATTTGCATCACCTGGGCATTTGTAACGATGATTGTGTACAAGCCATAGCTCTAACGTGCTAATTAAGGTCTGAGACCTTGGCAAAAGTTATCTGAGAGCTCAAATCTACTGGGGTGCCCAAACTTTTGCATGGTGCTCTGTTCCCTTTTTTACTCTAAAATTGTACAAAACAAACATAATACACTAATCTTTCTTAAAATGTTGAAAAGAATGTTTCATCTTTAACGTCATGAGGCATATCAAGACCCTGCTACCCCCCCTCACTGGACCCCCTGCAATTCTTTTATTGTCTCAAGCACTCAACAGACAGTGCCATCACCACCACCCTCCATCTAGCTCTCACCCACCTGGACCAAAAGGACACTTACTTTCAAATGATGTTCATATACTTCAGTTCAGCATTCAACACAATCATTCCTGACCGGAAAGCGAAGCCTGCTGGGACTGACCCAGCAACCGGATCCTACTGACTGCACCTCATTCCACACAAGAACTGTGTACTGGTTGGTGCTGCACTGTCCTTTACTATGCCTATTGCCTTGTTTGGTAATTATTGTACCATTATTGCACACATGCACTTGATGTAGTCCTATGTATGTCTTTGTACTGTTTTATGTAGCATCATGGTCCTGGAGGAATGTTATTTCGTTTCACTGGGTACTGTACCAGCTGTATATGGTTGAAATGACAATAAAGGCACTTGAACCTTGAACCTTTTTTGCCTTCTGGAGATCAGTTCATCTTATGCTCACTTAAGTATTCACAGTAACAGAAATTTTGACCAGGTGTGTCTAAACTTTTGCATGCCACTATATTAGGAATTTTTGGCCTTTAAGCCTCTGGCTTTGTATTTGGACTTTCATCAAAGACAGCCAGAGTTAACCTGAGTGTCGATCACAAAGAAATACATTATGACATACAGATATACATTATGATTTTCTCACCAGTGGCTAGTACTTTTCACTCAGAAGCAGTCAGTTGATTGAACATTTGAGATAGTATTTCTATCAACATATCAAGCACTGAAAACCAGTATAACCTGAGAAGCATCACAGAACCCGTTATTTTGAATCCCTTTTTCTGGATATTTCCACTTTCCATAGTCTGATACTGGTGAAATTCAAGATAATGGCACCTGAATGCCTGGAGAGCAAAAACTTACAGTACAATTTTATTCAATCGTAATTAAACTAACCACCTGTACAACACTCTAAGTACACACAACAAAAAAAAAAAGGCAGAGAGAACAAAAATTACCACCTAAAAAAAAAAAAAAAAAAAAAAAAAAGCAAAAACTTAGTTTGTGGTGATGGACAAAAATTCATGCTAACTGCATAAATGACAAAATCTGTAGCGGCTGAACTGATACTTAAGTGCAATTTGCAAACATTTTTGAATTTATAGACAACCAATTTAAAAATGTACAAGCATACTTTATACAATTATTACAAAATTAACATGTCTGCAGTCCAGTCCATATTGCTCATAATAGTAATCTGTCTACAACTGATGTGAAAGCTATTTACTGTTGACCAACTTATTTGCAGACATTTGTAGATCTGACCAGCAGAACAGTATAACAGTGTGAGTTGGTCTTTACACTTTTATTATTGCCATCAAACAACTTGCCTGGCCAAACAGGAACACAAAATACTCAATATAGAAATGATAGATGTTACTCAGCTACATCATGTAAAGTCCTATGGACTGTTCTGAAAAGCTTTCTATCTACTAATGAAAATCAACACTATATTGGTTCTATTGGGTGTGTTTTTGGAATAACGTTTTTTTCCACAGATATGTGTCAAGTATTGTTTTCTAAACAAAGAGCCCACAGTCCCACCTTCCTGTCTTCTATTGGTTCACAAGACAGTAAAGTTGGTGCAAAGTGAAAGTTACAGCTAACAAAAGGGGATTTTTGTTCATTTAAAAGAAAAGCATAATTTTCAGGAAAGCATAATTTTCAGGTGCCTCCCATATTGCCATAGCAAGGGTTCAAAAAACTGTAAATGATACAGCTACACTGTAGATGTTGGCGCCTCTGTATTCTATTCTACGGTAATGATAATACACAACCTAAACAACTCATACTGGAACATATGGAAATGCAGCTCTGCATTTATGGTCAGTAGGCTAGATTAAAAATCTAGGTCTAAGGCTTTACAACACCTTCCATGTCCAAACATACAGCTCATATTTGGTGATATAATGCATGAAGAAAATAAGAGATATACACTGTCCGGCCAAAAAAAAAAGTACAAGATCTTGACCAAAAATTGATGCCCCTCTTGATGGAAATAACATCACAACATTTTTGGTCAAGATTTTGTATTGACAATGAAAGAGGTGAGCACTCTGTAAAGTCTCCTCCAGCACATCCCAAAGACTGAGGTTAAGTTCAGGACTCAGAGGTGCCAATTCACGTGTGAAAATGATTCTTTATGCTCTCTGAACCATTCTTTCACAATTTTAACCCTGATGAATCTTGGCATTGTCATCCTGGAATATGGCCATGATATGTCTTTCTACATGGTTATTAAAGAACTAAAAAGCTACACACTTCATCTCTTAAGATTAAAAGAACTGTTGCCAAACATATAACATGCTGGAAACATTATAATCACTCTAATAATGATCCATTCATAGACTCTTATGTATTCGCCTATTAAAATCTAAACGGCGACTTTTTTTTTGGCCGGGCAGTATATGCTGTTATCCTTATCAGCCACTAATTATTTGTAGTGAAGTAATGTGTAGCAGGGACAATGCACTTAGACTCTTACTGTTTCCCTTTTTTGTCATTAATTTAATCCCTCACCATGGCCACACCGTTCGAGATATCAAAAAGCAGTTTTGGTGCTACAGACCAAGTTTGGTTACAATCACATGAATCCCCTAGGATTCCTGTTGGGCGGGGCTAATGAGTGTCTGTGTGAAAGTTGTTCGGCCCAATGAGAACAATGTGTATACAGAGTTTCGTACATATACATACAAGTATGTATGATTATATGCACCAAGATTATATACCATGTAAAAGGGGGCACTGCAGAGCCCCCCGACCACACCCATGTGCTACCCTTTGCCCAGGCCTAATGGCCGACGACTCTGACGTGTGTGCCAAATTTCAGTTTCCAAATTTCATGCAAAACAGTTTTTGAGCATGTTAAGGGCCCCAAAAGCCCCTGAACCAGTGAATAAAATAAACCAGTGAATGAAAAAAATAAATAAAATAATAATAATAATAATAATATTTTAATAATAATTAATAATATTTTTAAAAATTATCTTAT
Organism: Pangasianodon hypophthalmus; assembly: GCF_027358585.1. NCBI lineage: Eukaryota > Metazoa > Chordata > Actinopteri > Siluriformes > Pangasiidae > Pangasianodon > Pangasianodon hypophthalmus. Next base: position 15,314,671 of record NC_069725.1, read on the forward strand.
TTTTTCTTATTGGCAGTTGCAGTCCAACCGCAGAGCTGAGAACTCTAGGGGTGAGAGGCGGGATATTGAGATGGGCATGGAGGTGAGAATGACAGGGGAGTGTGGGGCTGAGAGCAGTCAGCAGCTGACCAGGTAACAAAAGACATGGTATAACTGTATGTGAAATAGAATGCAAATGCATCATACCTGAAATACATCTTCTGTAGCAAAAACAAAAGAACTGGCATTGCCGTTCCAATACTTTCGGAGGGGAATATATGCACACCAATCAGCCATAACATTAAAACCACCTGACTAATATTGTGTAGGTCCCCCTTGTGCTGTCAAAACAGCTCTGACCTGTGGAGGCACCACAATACCTCTGAAGGTGTGCTGTCGTATCTGGCACCAAGACCTTAGCAGCAGCTCCTTTAAGTCCTGTAAGTTGCGAGGTGGGGCCTCCATGGATTGGACTTGTTTGTCCAGCACATGCCACAGGTACTCGATCGGATTGAGCTCTGGGGAATTTGGAGGTCAAGTCAACACCTTGAACTGTCATATTACGCAAACCATTCCTGAACAATTTTTGCAGTGTGGCAGGGCGCATTATCCTACTGAAACAGGCCACTGCCATTAGGGAATACTGTTGCCATGAAGGGGTGTACTTGGTCTGCAACAATGTTTAGGTAGTAAACAGTAACATTCACATGAATGCCAGGACCCAAAGGTTCCCAGCAGAACATTGCCCAGAGCATCACACTGCCTCCGCCAGCTTGCCTTCTTCCCATAGTGCATCCTGGTACCATCTCTTCCCCAGGTAAGCAACTCACACCCACCTGGCCATCCACATGACGTAAAAGAAAATGTGATTCATCAGACCAAGCCCCCTTCTTGCATTGCTTCATTGTCCACTTCTGATGCACACACGCCCATTATAGGCACTTTCGGTGGTGAACAGGGGTCAGCATGGCACTCTGCCCAGTCTGCGGCTACACAGCCCCATATGCAGCAAGCTGCAATGCACTGTGTATTCTGACACCTTTCTATCATATCCAGCATTAATTTTTTCAGTAATTTGTGCTACAGTAGCTCTTCTGTGGAATCGTACCAGATGGGCTAGCCTTCGCTCCCCATACGCATCAGTGAGCCTTGGGTGCTCATGACCCTGTTGCCGGTTCAACAGTTGTCCTTCCTTGGACTACTTTTGGTAGGTACTAACCACTGCATACCATTAACACCCCACAAGGCTTGCTGTTTTGGCCCTTGTCAAAGTTGCTCAGATCCTTACGCTTGCCCATTTTTCCTGCTTCCAACACATCAACTTGGAGAACATACATACATACACATACATATATACAGGGCCTAAAACTAACTTTTTGCCACACCTGCCTTTTTGCAAAAACAGGCAGTTATTACTACTACAATGACTAAACATATTTAAAATGTTTTTAATTTGTCCTTGCTTTACTTTCATGAAAACAACAAACTGATTTATTGATTTATTAACTTTTTTCAGTTTCTTTTAATAATGAATTAATTCATTTCTGAAATTCCATGAAATGACTGAAAGCCAGACAGTCAAATCAGCCTACTCTCTTTTTCACACACATTCCCATTACCCCTCATCCTCAGATGAAACATATTCTTCATCTTGGTGGCTGTCTGCTCCTGAAGTGTGGTCAGAGCCTTGACTGTCAGAGTTGAAAAGGCAGGCAAAGACGTGGCCTGTGCAACGCAGTGTTTGTGGCACCAGGACTTTTCGTGTTTAACATTTTCGGGTTTCATTTTTTTTGTCCCTAAAACAAACGAATTTTTGAGATTCTTGTCCTTTGCATGTTTTTGGCAAATGGAGCAGGCCATCGTGTTAGTCGCGGTATCAAATACAAGCCAGTCTCTCTTTGATTCATCGTCAGTGAAACGCCATCTCTCGCTAAAACGCCGAGAACCGTCATGACTTTCTGATGTTTGCTCATCATGTTTCCGTTTTGGCGGCGTAACTCCAGGTATGTGTCGCCACATTCTCAGGTTACGTTGAATAAAGAAAGGAAAAGTTAAATAAAGCAGCAATATTCTCTGAGGTAAAAGTTATTAGAACCGTGCCTACAATCAAGCTAGCCAATCACGGCTCTGACCTTATCAGCCCGTTTGTATTCTATTATTTGATTCGCTCTTGACGCGTACGACAGGACGGCTAACCAATCACGATGATCTCGTCTTCGGAAAAGATTATTTTATTCGCTTACATCAGAAACAGCGAATCTCTTTAAAAACTGGCTGTTGTTCTCACTACATTGCATTGTTATAATTCGTTAAAGTTTTACCCGCCAACTGGAGACTGACACTGTTACATATACTCACCATCGCCGATTTTTACTCGCATTTGGCGCTTGGCAAGTGTTATTTTTAGGCCCTGTATATATGTATGTGTGTGTGTAGAGAGAGAGAGAGAGAGAGAGAGAGACAGAGAGACAGAGATATAGATATAGAGATATATATATATGTATATACACACACACATACACACACACACACACACACGCACGCACACACAGAGTGAGGTCCATAAGTATTTGGACAGTGACAACATTTCAGAATTTTGCCTTTGTACACCACCAAGCAATCAAGATGTGATTGAACTGTTTAGGAATTACTGCCATTTTTTTTTTTTCTCCCTCATTTTCACAGGCTCAAAAATAACTGGACAATTGGCTGATTTTCATGGCCAGGTGCTGCTTGTTTCCTCGTTATTTCATGACAGATTAAGGAAATAAAAGGTCTGGAGTTGATTCCAAACATTGAATTTGCATGTGGAAGCTATTCATGGGAACTCTTACATGCAGTCCAAGGAGGTGTCGATGCAAGTGAAGGAAGCAATCATTAGGCTGGAAAAAAATAAAACAGACCTAGGTGTGGCCAAGTCAACATTTTTTTACATTCTTAAAATGAAGGAATGCACTGGTGAGCTCAGCAACACCAAAAGGCCTGGAAGGCCATGGAAGATAAATAAAGTGGATGATAGCCGAATTCTTTCCTTGGTGAAGAAAAACCCCTTCACAACATCTAGCGAAACCCGAAAACACTCTGGAGGAGGTAGGCATATCATTGCCAAAATCTACAATCAAGAGACGCCTCCATGAATGTAAATACAGGCAGGTTGCCTCAAGATGCAAACCAAAAAAAAAAAAAAAATAATAAATAAAAAACACCTCTGTGAAAAAGCTGGTTCTGATGCAAGATTAACTTGCATCAGAATGATGGGAAGAGAAGAGTATGGAGAAGAAAAGGAAAGGCTCATAATCCAAAGCATACCACTTCATATTTCAATCATTTGGAGGCAGTGTTATGGCACAGGCATGTATAGCTGTCAATGGAACTAGATCACTGGTGTTTATTGATGATGTGACTGCTGATAGAAGCAGCAGGATGAATTCTGAAGTGTATGGAGCTATACTTTCTGCTCAGATTCAGTCAAATGCTGCAAAAATGATAGGACTGCACTTCACAGTACAGATGGATAATGACCCAAAACATACCACAAAAACAACCCAAGAGCTTCTTAAGGCAAAGAAATGGAATGTTATTAAATGGCCGAGTCAGTCACCTGACCTCAACCCAACTGAACATGCTTTTCACTTACTGAAGACAAAACTGAAGACTGAAAGACTCACGAACAAGCAGCAACTGAAGGCCGCTGCAGAAAAGGCCGTTAGCATCTCAAGGGAGGAAACTCAGCATTTGGTGATGTCCATGGGTTCCAGACTTGCATTCAAGTATTAAAAATAATCCTAATATTTATGATGTTTGTCCAGTTAATATTTATGAGGTTTGTCCAATTACTTTTAAATCCTAATATATTTATTTGTTAGTTTGTCCAACTACTTTTGAGCTTGTGAAAATGGAGGGACTATGCAAAAAAAAAAAAAAAAAAAAAAAAAAAAAAAGGCTGTAATTCCTAAATGGTTAATGCAATATTTTTGTTAAACCCCTTCAATTAAAGCTGAAGGTCTATACTTCAAATCATATCTTGCTTGAAGGTCTACACTTCAACTGCATCTTGCTTCATTTCAGATCAGTTGTGGTAGTGTACACAGGCAAAATTATGAAAATTGTGTCACTGTCCAAATACTTATGGACCTGACTGTATATACACACACTGAAGACATTTTGGTTTGAGATTAAAAGGAGAATATGAGATGATCAATCAGAATTTCATGTGTTAAACAACTTAGAACATGGCACCTTTGGTGGCAGACCATCCAATTTTTAGGTGAACTAAAGTTCCACTGACATTACCAAACTGTTGTATTCTTTTGTGATGCTTTTCCAGGCTTGTACCCCCTTCTTTCAGTTGTTGTTTGTTTTGGGGGGTTTCTCCCTTCAGTCTCCTCTTCAGGAGGTGAAACGCTGAAGATGGATTAAGGTCTGGTGATTGACTTGGCCAGTTTAATAGCTTCCACTTTTTCTATTTGTTGTGTAGCCAGTGTGTTTTGGATCATTGTGTTGTTGGATGATGAAGTTCCTCCCAATTAGATACATTTCTCTGTAAACTGGCAGACAGAATGTTTTTGTAGACTTCAGAATTCATTCTGCTGCTACCGTCATGAGTTACATCATCAATAAAGATTAGTGAGCCTGTTCCAGAAGCCCAAGCCATGACACTACCTCCACCGTGCTTGACAGATGAGCTTGTATGGTTTGGATCATTAGCAGGTCCTTTCTTTCTCCACACTTTGGCTTTTCCATCACTTTGGTAGAGGTTAATCTTGGTTCCAAAATTTTTGTGGTTCATCTCTGTATTTCTTTACAAATTCCAATCTGGCATTCCGATTCTTACTGCTGATGAGTGGACTGCATTTGTTGGTATGGCCTCTGTATTTCTACTCTTCTTCGAATAGTGGATTGTGATACCTTCACTTCTCTCCTCTGAAGGATGTTGGTGATGTCACTGACTCTTGCTTCACAGCTCTCACAAGGTTACTCTCATCAAGTGCTGTTCTCCTTGACCAATCTGTTTGATGCCTGGTTGTTAATATACCAGTGATTGCTTCTTTTTTCAGGATCACTTGAAAAATGGGTGGGTTCAAAAAAAGGTGCCATGCTCTAAGTTGTTTAACACATCCAGATGCACATATCAGGAAATGAAAGCTGAAATTTTGATCTATTGTCTTATTTTCATCTTTTGATATTAAACCCAAATGTCTTCATTGTATAGCAAAAAAACCACCCCCAAGATCTATGGGAAACACTGTAATGTTTCATTAAATTGTACCACTGTGTTAGTTGGGAATAAGTGTTGGGAACAGCACTTTTATTAAAAACTCACCTGTTGCGAGGGACAGGGATATGAGAGGATGCATAGATCTCCTCTGCTGAAACATCTGTAACACACAGTGGCAACATGCTCCTTAATGAAATTATGGACTCCACTTGCATGTGGTCCTCTTGCCTTTGTCCATTCAGGATCAAGCGATGAGTAAAACTTCTGCACTTCAGGACCTCTCCTGGACCCACCTCCCTCTGATCCTCCTCACTTGCATAGATGGTCTAAAAAAAATATATAATAAAGCATCAATCACAACAGTCTATGACTGTCATACATCTGTCATATGAATGGAATTACACATTACACATCATTAAGAGTAATAATGCAATTTTCCAGTGGTGTAAGATGGCTGAATAACGTCACCTACTGGGAACTGATCCCACATCACATTTGCTCACCTACACTGTGAGGAACGTAAAATCAGGATAAGCCTCACCTCTATTTCTATCACTTACATTTGTTATGATATGCCTATTCAGGACAATAACCAGCCAGGTATATACACTCACCATTCACTTTATTAGGAACACCTGTACATCTGCTCATTCATGCAGTTATCTAATCAGCTCATCATTTGGCAGCATTGGAATGCAAAAAATAGACACAAGAGCTTCAGTTAAAGTTCACAACAAACATCAGAATGGGGAAAAAGTGTGATCTCTGTGACTTTAACCGTGGCATGGCTGCTGGTGCCAGATGGGCTGGTTTGAGTATTTCAGAAACTGATAATCTCCTGGGATTTTAACACACAACAGTTCTAGACTTTATGGCCATTTTCCTCTTTCCCCTCTTATCAATAAGCCCATCTGGTACCAACAACCATGCCACAATCAAAGTCACAAAGAACATACTTTTCCCCCTTCTGATGTTTGATGTGAACATTAACCAACATTAACCTACAGCTTTGTCTTCAGTAAGTGAAAAGCTCAATTCGGCTGAGGTCAGGTGACTGACTTGGCCATTTAAGAACATTCCATGTCTCTGCCTTAAGAAGCTCTTGGGTTGCTTTCACAATGTGTTTTGGGTCATAATCCATCTGCACTGTGAAGTGCCATCCGTTTTGCTGCAGTTGACTGAACCTGAGCAGAAAGTATAGCTCTATACACTTCAGAATTCATCCTGCTACTTCTATCGGCAGTCACATCATCAATAAATACCAGTGTCCCATTTCCAATGGCAGCCATACATGCTCATGCCATAACATGCGTGCACCATGTTTGACAGTGGTATGCTTTAGATCATGAGCCCTTCCTTTCCTTCTCCATACTCTTCTCTTCCCATCATTCTGGTACAAGTTAATCTAGACAAGTTAAGTCTAATCTGGCCTTTCTGCTCTTGAGTGTTACCCGTGGTTTGCATCTTGAGGTAAACTCCCTTTATTTATATTTATGAAGGTGTCTCTTGATTGTAGACTTTGACAATGATATGCCTACCTCCTCGAGATTGTTCTTGACTTCTTGGCCAGATGTTGTGAAGGGGGTTTTCTTTACCAAGGAAAGGATTCTGTGATCATCTACTTTAGTTGTCTTCTGTGGTCCTCTAGGCCTTTTTGTGTTGCTGAGCTCACCAGTGAACTCCTTCTTTTTAAGAATGTAACAAATTGTTGATTTGGCCACTCCTAAAGTTTCTGCTATCTCTCTGATAGGTCTGTTTTGTATTTTCAGCCTAATGATGGCCTCCTTCACTTGTATTGACACCTCTGGACTGCATATTGAGAATTCCCATGAACAGCTACCAAATGCAAATTCAACACTCAGAATCAACTCCAGACCTTTTATCTCCTTAATTTGTCATGAAATAATGAGGAAACAGGCCATGCCTGTCCACGAAACTGCTTATCAGTCAATTGTCCAATTACTTTTGAGCCTGTGAAAATGGAGGGAGTCTGAAAAAAAATGGCTATAATTCCTAAATGGTTAATGCAGTATTTTTTGTTAAACCCCTTGAATTAAAGCTGAAAGTCTACACTTCAATCACATCTTGATTGCTTCATTTCAAAAGGCAAAATTATGAAAATTGTGTCACTGTCCAAATACTTACGGACCTGACTGTGTATATGTATGCATGTATGCAGTATATCTCACTTAAATCTGACAGAATTAAAATCTGCTAACAATACTGAGTGAAACATTTGCCAAAGCTGAGTGGGAAGTAACATGAGAGGATCATCTTCATACTGTCAAATTCATTTATTTGAGTTAACAACTTAATGTAAATGCAAAAATAATATCCCTCAAACCAAATGCCTTGGAGCTTTTGCTGATTGAAAACCAAGTCTCTGCAAAATGTGTCCAGAAAGGGCCTACCTTTGAAGCAGGGTTATCCCATGAGGGCAGTTACTCAGATTTTTTCCCCTGATATTGATGTGTTTATAGACAGTTTCCAGTCAACATTTTTTGTCTAACTCAACTGACTTCATGCTGAAATACTGCAATATTTTGCAATATTTTCAATTTAGCAAATTATTCATTTTGGTGATAATCACAACAAAAAAAAATGCAACATTTAACAACTGATTTTGAACATAGATGTTTATATTGAACAATTAGAACACAAAGATACTACTTACACATAGTAAACTTCATTGTTATTTATCTGCAGTCATGAAAACAGCCAGACTGTATCACAAATGTGCAACACTAGTTTTGTAGACTAGTTTTCAGTAATCTTTTTGTTATCTTTGTCTGCCAGTTTGTATTGCTTTCCACTATGGTGGGTCATCAGTAGGGCTTCTACAGTACAGATGACATGATGTAAGGGAACCCAGCACTGTGTCATGTTTTAAGCAATCAGATATGACACAGAAAGAGGGAGACTTAAAACCTGATGAACATCTGGAATATACAACAAACAGGTGTAGAGTGGCCTGGCTATTATCCCAGTGATGGCTTTGAACAGCATCTTGAATGACAAAGCTGTAGTTTTCTGTCCAATAACATTATTGCAGCATCATCGTGAATAGACCCTTTGAGCTCACGGAGTTCAAATTTGCTTGTGCCTTTGCAACAAAGTGATAATGGTGAAGATCATGACAAAATCATGCATTGGCAGTTGCATGGATGGTAACAGTAGTTCAGTCTGTATGGAGCCACTGCTTGAAACTGATATTGTATTCTGCATCACTATCACATGCTGAAAACACTTTTAATACATAATCTTTCAGTTCATCTTTACCTAGACAGTTTTTACAATAGTGTAGCATACATTCTCTGTTATCTATTTGACATACTGTCTTCTTTAGTAGGACATACAAGTCAACATTTCCTGGAAGAGCTGCTGCCAGTAATTTCGCGTTTTGATGGTACTGGCACACACAGACAGAATGCATCCCAGAGGTGGCGACTGGAACACACCATTTTGGACGCAGAACACAACATTTGGCTTTTCCAAATTTTAACACCTGTCTGAGGTACTCAACATGCAATTCTTTTATTAGCAAGAGTCTTTTTTTTTTTTTTTTGGCTCCTTGTGGCCATCAATCCTCAGAGTCTTTTTTTTGCCAGGGCACATCCTTGGATATTCATCCATTTGATAAAATGAAATTATTCTTTCTTTGATAGCAGCATCTAACTGTCTGCCTTTGTTGTTATCTGGATGAACCAATATACCTTTGCCCTTCTTCAGCTGCCTTGCTGGCTTGGCTAGATATTCAGTCACATCACACTGCTGAACTACTTTTTCTATGGTCCAGCTGTCTGGAACAAGTGTTAATCTTTAGTTTTTTTCCCTTTTGGTTGGTATCTTTGCATTTTTTCCTTCAAAAGATCGATCAGTATATCCAGATCTTTGCTCTTTCCATAAGCAGGCTTGTCCCTATGGCTTACAGACTTCAACGGAGAAAGTCCCAGTATCTGTGCACTTTCATTCAGTTCTTCTCTTACAGCTACTGGATCTTCATATTCTTCTCCACTGGATTCGGACATCTTCTCATAGCTCTGCTGACATTTTTTTTCACACTTTTGACAAAGCCTTTTGACCAGGTTTCAAGCCAAACTTTTCGGCAGATTCTTCACTGACTGTTTTAATAGGGCCTGAAATATAAATTCTTCGTATATTTTAAAGCTTAATAACCATGCTTTATTATCAGTTTAAAATAACATTCTATATCCTATCATACACTATACGTTTTACTTTGAGTCACTTCAAATGTATTTATGTAATACAATTTAAGCATTAAAACTTACTGTGAATGTGCTTGTTGTGGCAAAGGGTCACAGCAGTACTGCTGAAGATTTGTATACCGAGAGGTATACACGTTTCTCATGATGAAAACAAATGTCATTAGTTGTAGCATCAAACTGTATCTCTGCTTTCCACTCCAAGAGTTTTTGTTCTTTTTCTGTGAAATCACTAACTCATGATAATCCACATTGTCTTGTGTATGTCAGTTTATGGCATACCTCGTTTAATTTGTATCCAATGCTACACTGCGTCAAGGGCTGCACAATACATTGAAATTATCAAAATATCGCAAATGTAAATATCACGATATGCATATAACAAGGGCTTGCAATAACTGAATGATTTTAATACTTCAAAAAGTTACAAAAGGTCAAAGTATTAGGGTGACACACATAGCAGAGACTGCTTTCTTTTCCTCAAAAGAACATGAAACAAGTTGGTTATGTCATTATCAGTTTTTAAATATATACAGTACTGTGCAAAAGTCTTAGGCACATACAAAGAAATGCTGTACAGCAAAGATGCCTTCAAAAATAATGAAACAATGTCTCGACATTAAAAAAAATACTGTAAAGAGCAGTAATAAATGAAACAAATTCAATATTTGGTGTGACGATCCTTCTCTTAAAAAAAAATAGTAGTCTCAGGTACAATTTGTACAGTTTTATAAGGAAATTAGCTGCAAAAATGCAGCAAAACCCAGCAGCCTTCATTATGTTTTTTTGTCTGAAAAGTGGTCCCTTATGTAATCTGCTGCTGACATACAAACTTTTTTGTACCATTTAATTTTGTGCTGAAAAACTAATGTTTGGAACTCTAAAACGTTTTTGTACTGAACCAATAATGCAGAAGTCATAAAATAAAAATGTATAACAAAGTTCGTACTAAAAAAAAAATAGGGTGCCTAAGACTTTTGCACAGTACTGTGTGTGTGTGTCTGTGTATATATATATACACATACATACATACATACACACACACACACACACACAGTACTGTGCAAAAGTCTTAGGCACCCTATTTTTTTTTTAGTACGAACTTTGTTATAGTACACGTGTATATATATATATATATATATATAAAATATATACATTATATAATATATATTGATTTTACACACTTACAGCATTATCGTATCGCATTTTTTTTTATATCATGCAGCCCTAAGTAACATCCAGATCCTTAGTGAAGTTGTCAAGATTAGGTGAACCACGACAATTGAAAAGTCACACGTTCCCTTCCCACAGATGAAGCTTGTTATATTAACAGCAGGCACTTTACCTGTACATAGTACAACACTGATTGGTGTTGCACATTTCAGATGGCTTCTCATTCTCCTGCAATTTGTCGGCTTAAACTTGCTATAATTTTTGTAACGTACCCTGCTTGCTCCCCAAAATTAAATCCCATTTTGATATTATTTTCCAAGTTAACAATGTCAGTATACATTAAGCTATGAGATAGGAAGTTGCTGAAAAATGAAAAACAATTTTGAGTTTAGATACTGTTTGAAGACACATGATCAGGTTTGCAGTTGATGTATATAAAAGAAATGTATATCAAACAATTTCTGGTGATATGTCAGCACTTTGCAGAATGACTTGCAACATTGTTTTTGATGGGAAAAAGGGGATTTTATATCAAATAACACAGTGCAGATATATGTATCATGCACTGTACCTTATGGGAGAATTGCCAAGAAAAGGTCCTGTTTTCACTATATAGCCATTTGAGAGGGGAAAAAATTGACTGTCTATGTGAGGGGGAAAAAAAATCAGGTGTCTATGAAGTTTTCCCACATGTCGAAATCTTTCTTTAAAGATAGGCCGTTTCTTGGCACATTTTTCAGAGACTGGATTTCAATCAGCAAAAGCTCCAAGGCATTTGGTTTGAGGGAGAGTGTATTTGCATTTAACCCAAATAAATCAATTCAACAATATGAAGATGATACCCCATGCCACTCTTCCTTAAAATCTTTTAAAATATGAGGGAAAAAATGTCCAAACACCCTACATTGCCAAATTTGGCAGTCTAAAGAAGACAAAATATGACTTCAAACATAGTTTTGCAAATGTTTCCCACAGTATGGATAACAGGTATGACACCTGTCAAATTTGAGCGAGATACATGCAATAAGTTTAGAGATACAGTTCTCTAAGTGACAAAAGAAAGAGCTAGCTGAATGCCCCATCTTTAAAACCATATATTACAAAAACCAAAAGGAACTAGAGCAAACGATTTTGCATGTGCTCATTCACTCATATGTAGGTACTCGTTAAAAAAAAAAAAAACAGATGGTGACCCAGGACAATTCTCAGTTTTGGGGAGATCTGGCATGGAATGACCCAGTTTTTCAAAACAGCAATTTCAGTTCAGCATCTTACATTGTCAGAACCTAAGAGATACAAGGCCTGTGTACTAGCTGTTCTTGCATTCAGGAGTGTTTCCTGGACTGCAAGGTTGCATGCTCTGTCCCAAACAGCCAAACCCCTGTAAGCTAGAGCCTGTGCACCTCTCACTGAAACAAGGACAAATCCCTGCCTGTGGTATTTAGGGAACCAGCTGTATGCAGATAAACCATTTCTGAATGTCTTTTACTTCCAGCGAGCCCAAGGAAACTACTGCTTGCAGCTGCCAGCAGCAATCATAGTCTCCTCAGTAGGAGCTGTTACTGCATATAGAGAGTGGGCTGGCTGAATCCAACTGGTGAGTGCAATAATGTCTGCTACATATTGGGGTGACACGGTGGCTAGCGTTCTCAATAAATCTAGCATTACACCAATAAATTGTGTGATCTGTTTCAGTGTTATGGAGCACTTTTCTGAGCTCACCTTGAAACTGACTGCCTTAATGTCAGCAAGGTGGATGGATGTGTCTTGAATAGCCTGCTTCTTGGTGGTGGTGCATAGAAGCCAGTGGGCCAAATACGGCAGTATCCTAATGCCTCTTGCCATAAGAGGAGACAGGGCCACATATATGGATTTCAAACCCACCTATGGTACTAGAGAAAATTAAAACCTGGAATGTTTGTCCTTGGAACACAAATCTCAAAGTATCTATGTTCAAGGGTGATGGGAACATTGGTTTTTTAAAAGTTGAAAAAAGAGTAATTTTTCTAAAATTGGTCATGGTGTTTAAGATATTAAAGAAAATGGTTCCAAAGTATCTGTTAGAATATTATGTATTTGTAAGAGAGGTTCACGGTCATTCTACAAGGGCGAGTAGTAATGATATATGTCCTTGTAGATTTAAGAGTGAAATGGGAAAAAATTCTTTTTTATATACTAGCTCTGTTGCTTGGAATAAATTACCTGGGTGTATTCAAGAGATACAAGTTGATAGTATTTTTAGAAGGGAAGTGAAAAAATGGTTGTTTTTTAATTGATGTTTTGAAGTTGGTGTGGTGAGTTTCTGAACTTGAGATTGATTGCACTCCATTTATGTTTTTGTTCATCCATTTTTTAAACATCGAGGACCACAATGGAAATAAGCCGATGGCTTTTTTGTGTATTTTATCCTCGACAGTTTTGAAATGAGTATGAATTAGCCTTTTTGGACTTTTTTGTATTATGTTTTAAATTTTGTCATAATAAAACAAACAAACAAAAAATAGGAGTCACACAGAGCCTCCTGGAGAGTTTATTCCAATGCTATCAGTAGAAAGGCTAAAATATTACTAGTGCATACCACAAGCAATGCAATATCAGGAGTTCTCAATGAACATCATCAGTGTGTCTGCATTTAGTGCTTAGGAAGCACACATCTGGGTGTAGAGCTTCATCTGCTGAGACCACCAGCAACACAGGCATCAACAGAAGGGATGTAGCTAACCCAGGCTGACCTGCTTGTTATCTGTCAGACTTGCTAAAGAATGTGACACCAAGTTAGAGTCTGTGTAGCTGAGTCATCCATCCAAAACCTCCTTTAAATTCTTGCACTGTGGCACAGAGAATTCACGACCAATGCTTTGCAAAAGAGCATATTTATTTCTGCAGGCTGCACATCACATTTCAATCCCACTTGGATCACTGCCATTTTGAGGATGGCTGTCACAGCTATTTTAGAACCTGTCAGCAGTGCATGCAAGCTGACAGAAGCTAATCAAGACTCCTTTTTGGCTGCTATTGAGGCCAGAATTAAGCATGGCACTTCATCTTCATCTTCAGTTCATCTGGTCAATATCAGCCATTAAAAAGATTCCAGGGGTTGTTGTTAGTGTGAACGCTCAGCAGAAATGGCAGCAAGGGAGAAGAATGAGAGGCAACTACCGCTAATAAGTGAAGATGAAAACTAGCACTACTGACTGGGAAAACGAAGCGGGCACCAAGGAGTCCCATAGCGTTCTCCAGAAAACATGCTAGAACATGAACATAAGGAAAATGCACTCACAGCAGCAGAAGAGAACATAAGATAGCTATGGATAGCTTTGGAGGAAACTTTGGAGACTCTGACTGTAGTAATAAGCTGTTACTAACCACAGAGCTCCATATGGTGTACACATGGTCTGACATCTTTATGAATCAAGAATAAGAAAAGGACGGATACAAGACAGAACTGCTGTATATATTCATTCACTGCTGTATTTTCAGAAACCACTTTATCCTGAGCAGGACTGCAGTGGATCGGCCATTGCACAAGGCAGCAGAATTGCCCGCGGATGGGACTGTTTGACAGAATTATTTATTAATTTATTACTGCATCATACGTCATTTCATGACTTTGTTCGCAGCTCTAAGCATGCGTGAGTATATTCACCAGAAGCTGTCTAAGCGAGTCGCACCGCCCCTAGCGGCTGCAGCGGGTAAGACAGAAGCTGCCTCCTCGGTCTGAGGGGGCGTGACGCCTACACAAGCTACTGTACAGAACGAACTTGTATCAACACGCACATTTTTTACTCTAAATAAGTTTAAACACGCAGGCAACGCTCTATCCGCTACTTAGTGCCACCCAAATTTGTTATGAAACACTTTTGCCTCTCAGTTGTACGTGTGCAAGCAGCAGCTACCGGCATGGAGCTCAGCGTGGGGGAGGGGAGAGGCTGTCCGGCCCTCTTTTCCTCTCCTTAAACTTTGAACAACTATAAGTCGCCATCTTAAAACAAACGCACACACTTGCAACTGTGCTTTAGTTTACAAAAATAACTGTCAACATCGTATTCTTGATAAACAAACGCTGACCTTTTAGTGCACTTTATGACACGACTGTGTAGTTTTAAGGGAAAATGTTGATCTTTATGTGCTGATTTCTGTCCACCATATACATGCACAACACTACAGTAACAGTCGGGCATGTTTCAAGGTATCGCATCAGGCTCCATAAGACTACTCACCTTTTTTTTGGTGTAGTGCTTCTCTCGACCTGAAGCCAACTGGTTTCCACTAGGACACGTTTCTTTGCTAGGCTCTTGCAGGGAGCACGTATCCACTATTTGGGTGTCAATCCCGTTTACCGTTACGGGTGATTTCTTTCTGGTGATGACTCCGCCTGTCTTCGCTGCAAAATGCTCGCTGTGTTTAGTGCAGTAGTTTCCCGCATACCCGATGCTACCGGCGCCGCTCCCTCTCACGCCGGCTGGGTTCTTATCGAGGAGGCGCTTCGAAGTCATTTTCAAACAGGCCAAGTGCATCTAAAGAAGGATAAGATGTCGGCAGATTCTACAGCCTAACAAGGAAAGATACATTTAAAATGACTCTGCTGACTACAAAGCCCAGTTATTTCGGCGGAGGCACTAAATAGTACTACCAGTCTAAAACAACCCAAAATACAGCCGGTAAAGGGAATAGCTCAAACGATTGTTTTGCTTTTCTCCCTGCCCGAACCAACGTCACGCCCACTCTGAACTGCGCGTGCAGCCGGGCGAGATTTCATATAGCCCC
Organism: Pangasianodon hypophthalmus; assembly: GCF_027358585.1. Taxonomy (NCBI): domain Eukaryota; kingdom Metazoa; phylum Chordata; class Actinopteri; order Siluriformes; family Pangasiidae; genus Pangasianodon; species Pangasianodon hypophthalmus. The sequence goes on from NC_069725.1 coordinate 15,330,031, forward strand.
TCCTCTCATTGATTCCAATTGGCTTTTGCCGTAGATAAATATTCTATTTTGGCACGCGGCCACTGAACAACGGCTGCCGATTGGACGATTTGGAAATTGTCAGGCTGCTTCTTTTCAGCGAGTGATGGGGGTGTGTCTGATTTCGCCGGCCGGTGCTGACTGCTGAGAGAGAAGAACACGCATTGATACAAACTCTCTACTGCCTGCAGAAGCAGTGCACTTTTGCACATCAGATACACAATGCCAGAGTAAAATCAATTCCTTCACAAGAATATTTCTGAAGTAGTCTACATCTATTATATTATACACGCCTTTGCAAGGCTTCTAATCACGTCTAGCACACGTCTACTTGTTGCTCGAAATAGCCAGGCCAGTTCGTCGTTGCAAAACAGGTTAACCTACAAGTGATAGCGATTTGAGGTGGGTTTTTTTTAATATTTGATCCACCTTACACACACACACACACACACACACACAGAACTGATAGGAACTGTGCCTGAAAACTTACAACACACGCAGAAAGCTGTCACGTGGGATGTTTTCTCCACATGCTGTTCACGCTAAAAACATTCTTACATTATCGTGGGGATAAAACTATTTTGTAAACTGCATAACAGTTAACACACATATTGCTTTAATATTCAACTTTATTACAAAAATAAAATGCAACAATTTAATGAATTATTAGGTAGAAAACGTTACAATTCTTTTTCACACTGTTATATTACTGAGACCAAAAGTTTACATACTAAACTCTAGTTGCACAACATTCAGCTGCAATAAGCTGATCCTGGACAAATGCATAAGAAGCAGAGCTGACAAAAAGATTTAACTGAATGTCTGTAGGAAGCATATCCAAAGCATACGTGTGCTCAGCTCATGAAACAGCAGTACCATGGGGCATTGTGGGGGGCTGGCATGAAATCTTCACACCTTGGGATAATTAGTTTCATTGAAAATGCAGTTTGGATGCAGTTTGGTTCTATTCCTTCTATTCCAGCTCTACATGTGCTAATACAAGGCCTGAAGGTCTGTGCTTTAGCAGACAGCTTCATGAGTCAGAGGAACTTGAAGTAAAGAGAGGGACACTTCTCCAATCTGGAAACTGTTGTGTCTCAAGGATGCACATTAGTAATGCTGATCAATGGTTTGGGGTTGCTTTGGGTGTGCGCATCCATACTGCTTTTAAAAACTCATGCTGATATGTACTGTGTAATTCATCACACAACGCAATAGCGTGATGTCTCCTCCTGGCCTGCTCCTTTTTTTGCAATACGTAATATTTACTGCATGATTCAATTCTGAGCACAGATTTTGGGAACACATTATTTTATAAAATTATTCTCCTGTAGAATAAATACCACGTAGAAAATGTAGTATTACGTTTTATAAAATGCACACATATGCAAGATTAACCAATTAAACACTGAAACACATGCATGGCAGTGGTGCTAGCATTCTTAACAATTATAATAAATGTGGAAAGTAAACAATGATACATTTTATTTTTCAGAAAATAAATAAAAATCTCATATAATCTTGATATATGGTATATGTATGATAAAAGATACTGTATTTGACATAACCCCACATACTTAAATTTATATTTAAACTGATCCCTGAGCTAATCATTCAATAAATATTATACCCTCACAACTGCACAGAATTTTCCCTTAGCCTCTATGGTAAATAGATTTAATAATTATAAAGTACACACTGTGTCCCAATTCCATGACCCAGTTCCAAATTCCAAATGTCTCACATGTGCCATGCGGCATGTGAAAAGCCTTTTTTTTTTTTGGTGGATTGTACTGTAACATGCAGAAAGCCTACAGCAGGAGGCTTCCTTCTGAAAGATTCTTGGTAGTGACCAGAGCTGGTGCTAGGTTTACCTTATCCTGTGTTAAGCAGTGCTGTTTAGGCCAGCCAACAGCCAAAAAAACCAGAGGCCATTGTCCAGATCTGGCACCTGAGGACAGAATGTGGACCCTGCGAGATACATAGCCATTACAGACTTCAGCCCTGCACAAGCCAATCTGACCACAGTGCTCCTGCATGCCAGTACTACACGCCCCATAAACCCAAATGTCTACAATACCACAAAGAAATAACACCGTTAACTTCATGTGTTGAGCCTTGCTTTGTTAACAAAGTGCTCTTTTTTTTTCCTCATCTCTATTTCCTAGAAAAACCTTTGCCTCTTTTCTAGGAAATTAATGAGTGTCCAGACTGGGACATTAAAAAGGAGACTGACTCTTTCTCTGTGGGGGAAAACCATGCTGTCAACTGTTCAACTGTTCTAGGTTTTCTGGCTGCCAAAAAATGGGTGGAGGATATATGCCATGTTATTCAAAAAAAAAAAAAAAGAAAAAAAAAAAAAGAAACAAAAACTGCTGTAGTATTCAAGAATTATTTCCTTTATGGCTTTTAAGTCTGCCCAGAGGTACAATATCACCAACAGAAACATGCACAGCTATCTATACCATCTAAAATTCCACACATAACATAAATACCCTTTAATAAACAAAATCTTCTGCACTGGTGCAAATGAGTGAGACTAAAGAAGAATAATTTTAAAGACAGATCTGCTGAGGTCTTGACGAGGCCATGCATTACCCCAATGCTTTCAGTAGAGATTGTATCACAGCAGAGAAGCCAGATTTGATGCTTTGCCTCTCAGAGACCTTTTGGAGCTGTAAAGGTTGACTCTATTAGTCTGAAAAAAGTCTATGGTATGTGCTCATTCGTCTGTGTTCGCAACAAAAATATAATATCTCGTCTCAAGTACACATTGTATTCATACATATGTGCTTATCACAGGTACATTACAGACAGGTGTATATCGATCTCCACTGCTTTACACCAAAATTTGTGTATGCATGTATGTTGACGTCTCACATTCTAGTCTATTTTTCAGACTTCTTTTGAATTCACATGCACCCAACCAAGATCTCTACAGCCCTGTGACGTACATCTCCATGCCATCATTAAAGGTGAAGATGGTGGTGGTGCTGGTGGTGTTGGTACCCTGCTTCACGTCCCCAATGCTCTCATAAAAGTTCTCGCAGGTCATGGCCGTCTCTGGTCCCTGCGGAGGCCCACAACACTTCTTTGGCGTTAATGTGCTGCTGCACAGCATTTCTCTCTTTTGCATGGGGTTGACAGTGGCATAGGCCGGGTCAGAATCTAGCACCTTAGGCCAAGTTTTCTCTCCCACTGCCTCATAGCAGTGCTCCCCTGACGGCCATGATACAGGTCCATTAGAGCCCTTCTCTCCAGAGCCTACTTGCCCACTGATCTGCTGTGCTGACCCCAGATGTTCTTTCTTCAGGGGTTTACAGATGGTGGAGTATGTCTCAAAGATCTGGGGAGAGAGAAACCACAGACTAAGAAACACAAAGCTCTGCCAGAAGCCAGGCAGTCAGTAGTAGATTGCATAATACAAACCATCCTGAGGAGCAAAGCACTTGTGTCCAGAAAGGAGGAAATAAAAACCTCCTAGACACATTCATAAAATGATTTCTCTAATTTCAGAAACACCTTGAGAAGAAATCTCATTATATATAATTATCACAAAGGGAGTGTAGGTCATTTGACTATTGAAGTTGGTTGCCTAGTTAGCCAGATTACTAATACTCATGCTCCCTGCTGCTTATGCTAATGAGTTTTCATTTGTTCACTGTCATTCACCGTATGAATATAATCGTTTTGGTTTGAGTATTCCCTCCTCAATCCCATCTAGACCTGTCTAAACATGTCTAAACAAGTACTGTGGTTTGTGTGCATATGTGTGTGTGTGTGTGTGTGGTTTGAGCTTGCAGGGGAATGTATGCTAAATAAATCTGCTTGCATACAGCACAATTATGACCCACTTTGACAAAGAGAGGCAGTGCCAATGCAAACGCTCTTATCTTCTAAGACTGGCTTCAGTGTTACCTAACTGCCAGATAATGCTGTTAAACTTTTACCACAAGAGCTGACCAGTGAGAACACACATCTCAAACTGGGTTAGCTGCAGAAATACACTCAGTGATTCAGATAAAGCACTGCAGTTTTAGTCTGTAACACCCCCCATCAAACACACACACACACACTAATGCACATATGCTAATATTATAAAGCATCTTTTACAAGAGTGATATGTGCCACTTCAAGCCAAATGGCAAGTGAATGTGTAATGAGCATGTCTAGTGATGAATTCAGCTCAGTCAAAGAGTGACCTTTATGGAATTTGTTTGTCAGTGTAAGGAGGGTGGTGAGAGAAGAGAGTACTTGGAAACACAATTATGTCAGACGACTGTGCTATAGTTGCGTGCTGTAAATAATCCTGTAAATAAGACTGTCTAGTCAAAGCATAACCCCTGAACGCAGAGTTCAAGTCTTTCTGTATTTGTCTCACTGTGTTTTTTCTGTGTTAATTGAGCTCCTTGCTTTGTGTTGAAAGATGTGGACTCTGAGAGATGTGTGGGGGCAGAGGGAGTCAACAGATACAAGTTTCAAAACTTACAAAACTGCAGCTGTTGAGAAAGCATTAAGAGGGTTGGTCATTTTCCCAGATTGCCATTTGGCTCCACTAGGGGGAGCCATACTTGACAGTGGTTCGACCCAGCATTGGCAAAAAAAAAATGTTTGTTTATGCCTGGTTGAATTTCCCAGATCTCAATGCAAGTGTCAATCTCCTGGCTACATGCACTGTTTCTACAGCAAAGCTTCTGCAGCATTGCACTGACCCAGTAGGTAGATGTGTACAGTGCTGTGCAGGGGCAGGGGGAGTCATGTGGATAGAAGTTTCAAAACTTACAAAAATGCAGCTGTTGAGAAAGCCTTAAGTGTTGTTCATTTTCTGAGTCTCTCTCTCTCTCTCTCTCTCTCTCTCGCTCTCTCTCTTAGTTCAGTTCAAGTCAATTCAGTGACCATTACAGCAGTTACAATGTTGTCCAAGCATTGAAATGAGAAAGAAATGACAATCCTGGTGGGACCCTCTTCACAAGGTTAGGAATATGCTTAATTTACATATGTAATCTTGTTCTATGAACTCCAGATAACTACCAGGGATAGTGTTTTACCATCTGGATACCGTCTTGTGCAAGTGCATGTCAAGACCTTTACCACAAACTCACACATTGACCTTTTGTCCTCATAAAATGCTATCATCAGTGGTCATTGTTCCCTTTAGAACCTTCTCGCGGAGTTTGGCTCCAGTGGTTTCGAGTGACAGGCTGGTGGTTATCTCAAGTTACCTAATGTTTTATTATAACCCTCATAAGTAATAGGGGTGGTGTTTTAATACATGGATAACCTAAACCAGTTAATCACAAGGAATCACCTCACCCTGACTGCACTGACTGGAAGGGTGTTTGAATATGATCACCGCACTGGACAGGTGCATGGCCATGCTCAGCAGTGCAGAACTCATGGAGCAGCATCCTCTCAGTAATGCCCATGACAACAGAACATGCCTTTTGGTGTGGCCCGTCACGGTAGGACAATGCATTTAGTCCATTCATAGGCTGTGGTGATGACCCCTCACCCAGTGGCCCAAAAATCTGCTTAGACAGCGACCATGCCAAATGAATAGCTGATTCTATGGCAAAATAGCTGTTGTGCAACTCAGATAGCACCGCAAGGTGTATATTGAACATGGTAGGGAACGTTCTGCAGATTGACCCTTGCAGTGCACTGAGAAGTTCATCTCCATGTTCTCAGGGTTGAGATACAAACCATAAGCAGGAACCCAGGGTTCAGCCACATGGTCACTCAGGAACCATCAGGTCATCAGCGTACGCGGGATGAGCTTATCTCTAATGTATGCGTTTCTCTTAGCCCTTTCTGGGAGGTGATCATCAGCCAAAAATAATGTCTAAAATGATACTCCAAACATTCTGTCTGGGTCCATATGAGTTATTAAAGGACTCCAAACAAGGGGGATCCCATGACTGACTCCTGAGGTGCATGACAGATGGACACTGCCTAGCTCTGTAATCAACACTACTAGGGGCTACCAGTGTACAAGGCCCAGTGTGAAGATCTATGCCATAACCATCATTCTGCACACCATATCAAGGGACCACACCCAGGGGTGCAGACAGCCTGGTCAGGGTGCCACACCTTTTTTGCTTGTCTGTGACAATGAGTCTGCTGGGCAAATATTCCCAGGGTACTCCAACCACTAGTGAGAGGGTCTTGTTGGCCTTTTCAGGAGCCTCAAGTAGACCACTGAGGTCCTGTTGCTGAAACTGGCCACTGGGGAGCACTATTTGTGTTTGTGCACACACAATCAAGCATAACTCTTGGAAAATAAGGTGTACAGTTAAATTGCTTTTTTAGCTTGATTGTTTTGCTCAATCCATACAAAATTGACTTTTGGAACACACCCAAATGATCAAATTACCAAATCTGTGAATATTTGCATAATATGTGAAACCTACTTTTGCAAATTAGTCCTAGGATTTTTGGATCTTTAAAAAATTGCCGTCAAACTACTCCAGAGAATGTGAAACTCAATAATTATCAAAAAAATGCTGACATTTATAAACAATATGGCCATTACATGCCAATCAATTCTTATGAGGTGGAGCCTAATTTACTCTAACAGCTTTTAAGTCATAACTGGTTGCAAGGATTTGCACAAAACTTGAAAGGTACATACAGGAAACATTCTGAGGTCATATGCATAAGTTGTGGTCCTATGTAGGGGCAGAGTTAAGTTCAAATAACACTTTCCTAGGAACTAAAAGTCCTATTGAGCTCATATTTGGTAGACTGCATTTCTGTGCTAATCTGTAAGTCAACCTTTGATGATGACCCGATTATTTAAAAAAAACAAAGCCACCATCAGCCAATCAGCTTATAGCAGGATGGGTTAACATTGACCTATTGTCCTTAAACTTGAATGATAGGGTCTTCTAGGAGCACACTAGTAAGCCATGCAACTAACTCAAATCCTATTCATGGTTTTTCCCACAAAAGCAAGTATATCTCTAGAAAATAATCTTAATAGCGAAATTTGATTTCCCCATAATCCTTTGGCTGAACACATAAAAATCTGCCTTTTGGCCACACCAATATCCAAATTTATGAACATTTACATAATATGCTAAATATATTTTTGCAAACTAGTCCTAGGAATTTTTCACCTATGCTCCCATGGTGTCAAATTACTCAGCAAAGTCTGATCCTCAACAATTATCAAAATCATTTTGAAATTTGCAAACAACCTGGCCTCCACATGCCAATCAATACTAGGAGGAGCTTGATTTACTTAAACAGCTTTAACTGAGGACTGGTTGTATGTATGAAACTTGCAAAGCATCTTCAGGCCAGTGTTATGAGGTAAGCAAAGTTTGAGGTATGAATGTTGATATGGGGAAGAGTTAACTTCAAATAGTTGTTTCTCAGGAACCAAAAGTCTGATTGAGCTGAAATTTGGTTTGTTTAATTGTTCTGCTAATCTGTAACTGGATTTTAATTTCCATTGTGTTACTTCAAAAAGTCAGCCAATCAGCTTTCATTTCAGCAACATTTCATGACAATTTCAGACATTTCATACTCAAGTTTTGTGAGGAATCCTGGTATGTATGTTCATCTATGGAGTTTTTATTGTTCTGTGTAACTTGCATAGAACTGGCCACTGGGGGCAATATTTGCTGAAAGTGCTTGGACCCCAATGACTGCCGCTTGTGGCTATATTTATTATTATTATTATTATTATTATTATTATTATTAGAAAAGGAAAGGGAGCTAGAAATAAGTGAGTTTTCATCTCACACCTCCACCCTCCATTACCACTCATTCCATTTATTTCCTGTCCGAGTAAACAAACGCTGACAGAAAATAGACAGTGCAAGACAGCCATTAAAGACAGAGTCAGCAACAGCAACATGTGGGACATCAGACACTATTCATCCACTCTGAGGGTCATATATTAGAGACAACCATGTGTGGATATGTGCAGGTCACATAAGGCCTTGGGTGTGGGTGTGTGTGTGTGTGTATGTGAGAGAGTGTGAGCATGAGTGGTCAAAAAAGCCAGTAGTCCAAATAGATCAAAGGTCAAAATCTGAAGACCTTAGCTTAGCACCCTGTCTCAGATGTCAGAAAAGCGCTGTGGTTTTACCTCGGTGGTGCTGGCATTGCTGTGGCCATTCTCCAGTGCTGGATCCCTCAACGAGTGAATGTTGCTTTCTTCCGGAGGCTTCCATATGTACTCCTCTCCATTACCCATGGACACTCTCCCCTAGTGGCCAGAAAGAGAATTTTATACACATTACATACATTATATTATATTATATGTATATATATATAAATAAAACACACAGTGACCATAAGATATCAAATTAAGTTCTCATCAAGTTTTCATTCTTGTTCTTGCCTTCAATCTCTTTTTTCCTTCCATACACACACACATACATGCATGCTTGAAGCATGTTTACCACAAAATACTCAACAACTTTTTCCACAGAATAAATTACAGCAGTCAATATTTTGTCACCATTTAAAATTCAGTGTTAAGTGTAGGGGTTAGAACTTGGATGCAGAGTTAGTGATGAAAGTTTACAAGCATGAATGGTTGCTGTGCGTCCAGCTATTTATTTTCCTGACTGAAGCAGTTACCACCTCAGTATTTCCTCTCTACTACCTTTAACACAAAACACACAGTGCAGCCTGTGCAGCCTGCCAAAAGCCCTCTTACGTAATTACCCCATCGTGTGCTGCATTTGCACATGCACACAGTTCTGCACATAGCCATTCACAGGCTGATATGAAATGCACTTAGCATTTGGCAGCATCTGTATTGGTGCACAATTTTGTAGCAGCAGGAACACAAGCAAAAATGCGAGCAGACACACACACACACACAAACAAGCACACTTTGGAGAAACACAGATATGCACATTCATACGTCATACTCAAAATATACATACCTATACACTGTTTTACTCATCTACTGTATACAACCAGAGGTTGATATTTAACATCACTGATTTATACGAAAAAACATATCCTATGCATATTCAAACAAGCATGTATGTTATGCCCTATACCAAGCAATGGTATATGGATAAAATTTCTTAATGATGGTGTGAATCCATGCAAACTATGGAGTAACACTCTGGATATGCTACATCCTCTTACATTTCCAGACATTCCTACCTGGTGTGTCGCTTGGCTATCTATTTGTTTTAGAAATTTAAAAAAATTCAAGAAAGAATTCTTGTACAGATCTACAAAGAAAAAAAAGTAGCAATACAGTGGATAAATTTAATGACTGAACATTACAGTTACATTGCCCTTGTTGTTCTCCAGGGTGATGTTTGACCAACTGTGTTATTGACAGTTAAAATAAGCATAGCTATTTAAGCATATAATCTTATATTTACAGAATATAGCTGCAAGTGGTGATTATCAGGGTCCAAGCAGCTTCAGTAGATATCAATTACTCTCCTGAGTAATTTCACACTAAATTTGTGAAGACTGTCCAAAAACCCTAGGACTAGCTCACAAAAGTAGGTTTTGCATATTATGCAATTGAACAAAAAATCCATCATGACAAAAATTTGTGTGCAGGGCCTAGTTTAATTTGACTTAAGCTAAGGAATAGGGCAAAAAAGAATTTTGAATGTACGACTTACAGTTCTTGAGATTGGCCAAAACATATACACTTGCGCTATGGCACCACTATCAGGCCAGTTAGGTCCATCTCACTTGCCTGCTTTCAGGCACAGAGTCATACCTAAATCTGATTGGCCAATGGCAGCCATGTTTTTTAATTAATTAGGTCATCATCAAAATCCACTTATAGATTAGCACATGAGCACCCAAAAAGGTGTTATCTGACCTTAGCTCTGCCCTCTTTGTATAATCACACCCCAAAACTTTGCATATGACCTCAGAATCTGTCATATGATCATAACATAATCTGGCAATCATGAGTTACAACTGTTTGAGTAAATAAGACTCTGCCTATTTTGGTTTGACAAGTGGCAGCCATGTTGTTTATGAAAGTCAGCATGTTTTTGATGATTACCGAGGTTCACACTCAGTAGTTTGACACCAAATTTGGGAAGATAGGACAAAAATCCTAGGACTAGTTCACAAAAGTAGGTTTTGCATATTATGCAAAGTATCAAAAAATCTAAGTCCATGAGATATGTACCAAAACGTAAACACTTTCGCTTGCCTGAGCAGACAGAGGGAGTACTACATGTTTACCAAGTTTCATGTCTCTATGACTTATGGTTTGGTCTGCACGATTTGTTTAAAAGCAATAAATAAATAAATTAATTAATAAATTAATTAATAAATACACAAGCAGTGATCTGCTGTGTCCAAGCGGTCTTAGCAAACATTGCCCCTAGTGGCCAGTTCTTGCCAATGTACATAGAACAATAAAGAGACCATATATGAACATACTTATGTAGTTTTGTGACAATAGCTCAATGCTTGTTAGCAAAAAATCCATCATGCCTTACAGTTCTCGAGATACAGGAGAAAAAGCTTGCGCTATAGCACTACAATCATGCCAATGCTGGTCCCTTTACTTCCCTGAGTAGAGATGGGAATTCTGCTCAATGTGACAAACGTTGGTGTTTCTATGACTTTACGTGGAAAAATCCTAACAATTCCAATAGGGTTTCAAGCACTTCATGCTGGAATTCCTAAATACAGCTGCAAGTGGCAATCTGCTGGGGGCCAAGCACCATACGCAGATCACAACACAGGTAGCTAGATCTCTTCAAGGTGCGTCAAGAACACTAAAGCAAATACAGATGAACATACTATTAAAATTTGGTGATGGTAGCTTAATGGTAAACCTGTGAAGTGTGTGCTGCAATGTGATGGCTGACGGCTGACCCCAAGGGGGCTGACCCCAAGGAGAAACAGTTATTTGAATCTAACCCCACTGCTCCTGAAATCTGTAAGATGAACTATATTTTCTAATATGACCATTGTATCAAACAAAATCGGTGGCTGTGTTCTCTGCAAGAACAATTGGGTCATGATCCGCTCCATCAGGAAAAAATGATCATGTAACACAGTTGATGTTACAGATTTGAAAGTAGTGGCAGAATTCACTGTAACAACCATACTAACACCAGATGCATAACCGCATAAATATAACATTACTATATTACGCATTTGGCTTAATTAAAGTCAAACAACAGTGAAAATAACACAGTCGTACTTACTTAGTATGCACACACACTGCACCTAACTGAAAGTAAGTAAACAAACCAACCACTAAATAAACTTAACGAACTAAATAAACTTAGCACTCAGCGGTTCTTGAAACAAGCACGAGTCTTTTCTTCTCTCACAGTAGCACCGAGTTTGGTGCTCGCAAATGGCACACTCTGATTGGTCAATCCAATCAAGTCCATTTAAAGGGACCACAGCTTCTTTAAAAAAACAATCATCTCCCCTGAAAACAAACATACTCTCATACCTCGCATTTTTCTGATGATACACACATACACACACTTGCACACAGCCCAGAGTCCAAAAGACTGCCATATTCTGAGTATGCAGTTTTGGTAAGCTATATCTCTTTCCCAAATGTATTAATTAGAAAAATGACTTGAAAGTTTTCAATTTTGACCAAGAACATCAAATTTCACCTTCCTAAATCAAATGGTTGAAGAGATGTATGCATTTTTTAGTTATACTGCCCCCTATTGGCCAATTGTTAATTGAAAGTTGAGGGGTGGCCAGGGAGTGTCCTACGGACCATGTATTGTAAAGTTTGTAGAAACTTTGCAATCAGAAAATACGGCTATTTTAGTACACACACATGCAACAGCCTATAAAATTTCATTGACCCGTAGCTGCCAAATGTTATGGCCAATCAATATTGTTTCATTATGTTTTCGTCAGGAAACTCTCTACTTGCTAGATTTCACATTTGCTGATGGGATGAATGGCCTAGGAGTAGTTTGAAAAAGAAGTTTTGTTTTCAGAAAATGTTCGGAAAAAGTATCAGTTAAAAGTATTTAAACTATAGGGCAAAAAGATGCAGGAGGACTCAGGAATTCCGATTATTAAATAATTCTAATTATCTATTCTAATTAATTTTGCGGGTCACACTCTGCTGAGTAGTTTGACACCAAAACTGTGAAGATAGGTAACAAAAAAATAAATAAATAAATAATAGGACTAGTTTGCAAAAGTAGGTTTTGCATATTATGCAAATTAGCTAAAAATCTATGGTGGCAAAGCTTAATGGTTCTTGAGGCTTTCTGTTCAGGAGAACCGACTGAATAAGGAGCAAAAAGAATTTTTATTGTAGGACTTAAGATATTTGAGATATGAGCCAAAACATAAAATACTTGTGCCACCATTAGGTTGATCAAGCTCATCTCTCTCATCTGCAGGGTTCAAGCAGTCTTAGCAAACATCGCCCCAGGGGCCAGTCCTTACCAATGCACATTGAACATGGACCATAAAGGGACCATACATAGACATACTTATAAAGTTTTGTGACAATAGCTCAATTCTAGTTGTGCGAAATGACTGCTGAAAGCTGATTGGCTGAAGGCAGCCATGTTTTTGAAATAATTAATTGGTGATTAAAAATCCAGCTATAGATTAGCGCATTGATGCAGCACACCAAATTTCAGCACGATCAGACTTTTGGTTTCTGAGAAATAGCCATCTCAACTTAACTCCACCTTTTTTTAATGGTTACACTCCAAATCATCTCAGAATCCTTTGCCATACATGCATTTCAAGTTTTGTGTAATTACGTGCAGGCATTCTTGAAGTACAACTGTTTGAGTAAATCAGCTCCACCGCACTGGGTTGACTGGTATGTGGCAGCCATATAGTTTATAAATTTCAACGTTTTTGATTATTTTTAAGTTTCATCTTTTCCTGAGTACTTCTGACACCAACCTTGTGAAAATCCAACAAAAATCCTAGGACTAGTTAGCAAAAGTAGGTTTTGCATATTATGCAAATTATTGTAAATTGGACTGGGCGGGGCTAAATGATTCAAATGGCAAATTTATATAGGTTGAGCCAAGCACTAACAAGAAATTTCACTGTGACTCTTATTTTTTAAGAGATATGCTTGTTTTTGTGAGCAAAAACATGAATAGTGCCCCCCAGTGGCTAATTGCCGTGAGATTGTATCAGATAGTAGTGGGTCCATACTTGAACCTAATGAAACCCACAGTGCGTACTAAATGATTCACATGACACAGGTTACCGTTAACAGATGAGTCTATATTTTAGAAGCACCAACAATATGGCACAGCCTAACTCACCTCACACACAATCACACCATATGCAGGGCCTGGGAAACTCCAAACATGGGTCTTAAAGCAACATACTCCCAGATCACTACACTACCATTCAGGTTTTGTGCCTATAGTGCAATGGAAACCCTGTCAAATGCCTGCTGAAATCTCATTAATTAGTGGTGGCAATGTTTTTTAAGTAATTAGGTCCTAATGAAAAAAATCACTTACAGATTAGGACATAGATGCAGCAGACCAAATTTGAGCTCAATCGGTCTCATGGTTCCTGAGAAATAGTTATCTGACCATAGCCCTGCCCCTATGCATGACCATGCCCCAAACTTTGCAAGTCACCTCAGAATCTTGTCTTATATATGTGTTTCAAGTTTTGTGAGAATCTATGCAATCAATCATTAGTTGCAGCTGTTTGAGCAAATTAGAAAAAATGATTGCCATGTGGCGGCCATATCATTTATAAATCTCAACTTTTTTTTGATAATTATTGAGTTTGACTCTCTCCTGAGTAGTTGGCATCAAATTTGTGATGATAGGTATTATCACATTATATTATCATATTATACAATTAGCAAAAAATCTAAGTGGGCTAAATGGTTTTTGAGGCTTTTGTCATGTCTCTATGACTTAGTTTGGTCTGCACAAGCCCCTAAAAATAATACAAATCCTAACAAAAAACTCTAATTAAATAAACATATCTTACTTCTGAATTTTTGCACATCTAGTCTTGCCTCCACACTCTGAACACTCCCTACTGACAGCACTTCTCTAACTCTCCTTAGAGACTTCAGCCTCCCCTCTGACAAGCTTGAGTCCTGTTGCCTTCTCCCTCTACTGCATTTCTTCTCCCAGACATTCAACAGATGCCGCCCCACACACAAGGGAGGAAATGTCCTGGAACTAGACCTCAGTCACCCCTCTCCAGCTACAACATCAATGCTACCCCAATCCACATCTTCGATCATCACTTGGTATCCTTCACCATCACTCCCTATCCTGCCTAACATCAGCTATCAATACCTCTCTCCCTTCGCCAAAACCTCCACTCTATCTCCCCTTCCTCTGTAGCTTCCTGCATCTTATCATCCTTTCCAGACCCTGACTCCTTTTCCTCTCTTCTGCTGGAGTTAACCAAAGACACTCTCCTTACATCCATTTCCTCATCCATGGACCTCCTCTGCCCTCTATCTTCTAAACCCAGGAAGATTTCTCGCCCTGGATATCTGATGTGCAGCAATCTAAGAACAGCAGAGAGAAAGTGGAAGAAATCACAACTCGACACGGATGTCGTCCCTTACCGTGCTCTCCTGTTCTCCTTAACATCTTTGCTTATCCTGCTGGCTCCTCCTTCTCCATCCTCTCTGACTGCTGATGTCTTTGCCACCTTTTATGATGGGAAGTTTGAAAAAATCTGCCAGACCTTCACTTCTACCCTGACACCTACACTACACGTTCAGGATTCCCCTTCTCTTTCGCTGACACATTTTTCTCATCTATCAACAGAAGAGATTCTGCAATTCATCTTGTCCTTCATATCCCAACAACTGCCCACTAGACCAAATCCCTTCCACAATGCTCCAGACCATCTCACAAGACCACCTCCCCTTCATCACTACTATCATTAATGATGGCTCCATAGTGTCTGGTTATGTACCAATTGCACTCAAGACAGAAAGGGTTATTCTCATCCTGAAGAAACCCATTCTGAATCCCTCAGACATCAGCAACTACCGACTGGTATCACTTCTCTCTTTTCTTTCTAAAATCCTGAAATGCACTGTCTACAATAAACTGTCTCTCTATCTCTGAAAGGTCCATTGTTGAGAAGCCCCATGCTGCTAGATCATACAAATTGTCACCAGTCCTCAACATTTGCAGCCTTACTACAAACATTAATTTATTCTTTCTTTCTTTCGTTCGTTCATTTTCCTCTCCTTCCTGGTGGGGGTTGCAGTGGCAACAGGGTGAGGTCAGCCCATATTTCTCTGATAGATTGTCTGATCTCAGACAGATTCCAGGTCCTCCTGGGGGATCCCCAAACATTCCCAAGCCACTCTTGGCACTCTGTATCAGTGTTTACCTTGGGGAAGCTGGGTATGTGGAAAGGCTCCACAATTTTTCTGTCAACAGCGCTGTTGGATGACTCTGATGTATTTTCCTCCTCTGATCCTTCCTGCCTCATCTCTCTGTCCAGCTTTTTCACCTTCCTCACACAGGCATACTCGGCCATCACGTCTGCTTGCCCTGCCTCATTCAGCCCTCTACTCTCCACTTCTCCTCCTGCTCCTTGTATGTTCTCAGTAATTGCTTGGCTTTGTATTGAATTCAGAACTGGAGCTGGGGGAGGAGCTCTCCACACGCCAACTCTTTCATATAGTCCTTCGTCATCTGGGTAGAGATGTTCACGCTCCTCACTCTCAGGGCCAGTGGGGATGCGGGGCAGCTGGCAGCTAGAGGTTAGAGGGTGGAGGTCAGAGACTGAGCGGTGACTTTGCAGCAACAGTAGGTCCATGCTGGCTGGCCGATCCTTAGGGGCACCTATCAACAATACAAATATGTTATTCACTAAAAGTAGCAAATGGACTTGTCATTGTACTGGATCTGTAATTTAGCACATTTTGCTCATCTTACACTTCTTAATCCTGCAGTATTTGCATTTTATACAGTCCTGTGTAGAGTACTTCTGTGCTGCCTTGTGCATTGCACCAATGATTCCAGAGGCATGTTCATCTACTATGCGCATATATACAAATATGAGGACAATAAAATTGTCTTGGCCTTTAGTTGAAATATGGGTCATAGATGACTTCATTAATAATGTGACTTTGACAAGAACAACAGACAGAAGACCAGGGGTCTCATTTTACAACTTTGTGTGGACTCCAGAGTGAAAGTGTGTGTACACACAAAAACCAGGAAATTGTGTGCGCACTAAAAGAAAAATCAGATTTATAAAACCTTGTGTATACATACCTGTATGCCAACTCAGCACACAGTTCCAAGAGAAAGGCTCTTGGAAATTTAAATTGGCTCATTAGCCAGTCATCATGGCTCGCCTTATTGTTCGGTTGGTGTGCTCTTTCGATACCAAAAATGCTACTGGGCCATAGACAATGCATCATTCTCTAGCTTATTTATATCATTCTGTATCCTATTAATAGATCTGTGAATGTGTGAAATTACTTAGCTCTTTACGAAGTGTAATGTGTGAGAGCGATTTGCATGCTGAGTTGTAATTACACACATATCCATAGGGTGTCAATAATTCCCGCTGTTTTTAAAATGTTGCGACTGGCTCTACACATGGGTCAAAGCTTATACACGCTCAACTTCCCACCAAGTATTTCTTTATTACTTCCTTTTTTTGTGGGATGTTGCATATGTGCATTTCAGACCCATTTTTTGTATGTACACACTCTATAAATGAGGCCCAAAGACAGGTCAGTCTTACTGACAGCTTAGTGACAGGTCAGCATTAAGCAAGCATATGAGTGTGGGAGCATGTGTGTCTGTGACTGTGTGTTTTAATGAGGATGAGTGTGTGTTTGTGTGTGTGGGGGTGTATGTCAGGGGTATAAATATTGTCATAATTCTTTATGAAACAATTTATTCAGTTATATTTAGTAGATTAGACAGTAGAACTTCACCATCCAATAATGTAGACAAAGCTTTTCTTCCTGAGAGGGAAGACATTGAAGAACTAACATTAGCTTCTGCTACATACTCTGTTTAGTGTGTGTGTGTAGTGTGTGCGCTCTGTGTTCTGTCAGTCAGTAGAACCATGCCTTGTTTGATTATCTGGATTTATTGAATTTTTACATTTGAAAAGAAAACAAAGAAATTCTGTGTTGCCCAAACAGGAGTACATACTTTGACTTCAACATTCTAATATCAGTGCAGTTGAATTGCTAACCTTCATACACTGTATTTCATACAATGCATTTTATGCTCCTACTGTGTGTGGTTGATTATGAGATAATTCAGTATGTGTGAGGTTCAAATACAAGCCCTGGAGCTTCTAGAAGCCTTAGTATGTTGACACTCTTACTGTCTCACTTTCAGTAACAGCTTTATCTTAGTTAGGGTCATGGTGTAACACACTTTGGATAGGATGGCAGTCCATCACAGGGCACCATGCACACACATTCATCCATACCTAGGGGCAATTTATCTTTACCAATCCAGCTACAGTCATGTTTTTGGGATGTATGAGAGAACCAGAGGACCCAGGGGAAATCCTTGCACAGAAACTCCAAACAGAGTGTAAGCTGAGGTCAGGATCAAACCAGGGACCCTAGAGCTGGGAGGCAGCAATACTACCTGCTGCACCACTGTGCTTCCCAAGGCTGATGCTCTTAAACTATTTCTTTCTAGTGAAGGAAGTTGCAGCAACTCTAAAAGACATGAGTTCAAGTTTAAAGCAAATATGCAAATCACTGCAAAAGGTGAAAAGGTGAAAATAAAGCTTGCTATATAAATTAAATGAATGGCTGAAGCCTTTGCTTTACAGACGCATGATGAGGTGCTGACGTATGGTAAACGTGTCCTCACTAGGGCTTTCATATAGGGCTGGAGGACGAATGCCCTCTGATGTATTTGGGAGCAATCTGGATGATAACACACTGCACACTTCCTACTCACTGTAGGTTGAGACATACCAGATCAGTCACTAATCTCTCTTTGAAATGTGCCACTGGCAAGAAACCCCAGCACGGATAAAACTTGGACTTGCACAGGAATAGCACAGGATCCTTTTGTCAGCCGAATTAGTGCTGACTCTAAAGTGTTGCCAGTATTAAAAAAGAAGATGCCGTGGCATCTTATAAGCCAGCTTTCATCCTCTGAAAAAAATCATACTGGTCTCTAAAAATATTATATATGTTTGTGTAATTGAAATAAATAAGTGATTTAAACAT
Source organism: Pangasianodon hypophthalmus (assembly GCF_027358585.1). NCBI lineage: Eukaryota > Metazoa > Chordata > Actinopteri > Siluriformes > Pangasiidae > Pangasianodon > Pangasianodon hypophthalmus. The sequence continues at coordinate 15,348,200 of NC_069725.1, forward strand.
AATCCATATTTTAAAAGTGCAGTAACTCTGCAAATTATGTGATTTGAAGCCGATCAACTGAGGTTTACATTAGCTAGTCTTCTTATGTATAAATTTACACACATTCATGAGCATGAGTAGGATACAACTTTTTTCCCAAAATTACAGCACCTTTATAAATATCAATTACTTGTGTAAATGCCTGTACAAATGATTTACGAATAAATGCAGCTTTGGTAAATGAGGCCCATTGCTGTTTTGAAAGATAGTTCTCTAGCGTACTCAGGCACATTTAATATAGAGCTTACCACAGAGCATCTGGTTGAGGCCAGTTATGAACTCAAGCAAAGTAGCCTAGTAACTGTACAAGTTCAGGAGTTGAATAAAGTTATGCTCTGCAAATTGCTATTTGTTGTTGTTTGTGAATGAAAAAAAAAAAAGGTAAAAAAAAATATTCCCAGCAGCCCTGTTTTTTTTTTGTTGTTGTTTTTAATTATTATTTTATCACATTATACCCCCATCTCTGACACACGCACACAAATGCGCACACACTTTCCACTCACCATTTGCACGGCAGGGCAGTCGGTGCATCTCATGCAGTCTTGTGTCAGATTTACTCATGGAGCTCAGCTTGGACTGATGAAGAACACCCTGAAAAACACACATCTTTAATGTGTGCATGTACATGTGTGTCATGCTTTACTGTGTGCCTGTTATCAGCATAAATCAACAACTCACCATGTCCCTCTTTTGACTCCCCACACTGGCATGACTGTGTTTACTTTTGCTTTTCCTGCAAGAGCAAATTACATAGTTAACACTAGAGAAATTAGAGTAGGGAGAAACATGCCAGTTAAAGCTAGATAAATTATAGTAGGGAGAAACATGCCCCTCTTTTCCTCTCTTCTTTTTATCTCTCCATCTTTCCCATACACACATATCCCTCCTGACAGCAATCCCTCTGCCATTTTCTTATTTTCACACTCCCTCCTTGTTTTTCACTTCCTTCACTCTTCCCTCTGTTTGATCCCACTCTCATTCCGTTTTAGCTTCTTCATCTTTGTGCATCTATGACAACGCTTGCATGTCAACATTAGAAAACCTACACACACCCATACTGTTAATTTGTGCTTCAAAATGTATAGAAGGCTTTCTGCTATGTCACTGTCATCATTACTGAGTGATTAGAATCTGTCTGCTGATTCTGTTAAATCGATAACACATTCAATTTACCATGTTCCCTACTATATTCCCATAGGGCTTTTTGTTGGCAATGAAAGATGAGAGATTTTGCTCTTTCATCTGGTACTTTAACAGTGAAACGTTCATGTACACAATAACATTGTTTTATACCATGAGTGTTCTGTAACATGCTTTACTATACCCCCCTGCATATTACCATGGCCTTGAAGAAGACGGCAGCCACCGCAGCATCACCACAAATCAATAAAAATTAAAAACAGATCAAATATATAAACAACCAGTTAAAATCAAACTAATTAAATAATAGGTGTCCGAGTCTCCTTATAGTTTCTCAACAAATGTGTTGTCCTAAAGAACAGCCCAGAGAGGCCAGCTCTCTATAAATCACTTCAACACGGGACTCCCCATGTGATGAATGATATTACTATGCATACATCTTCTCCCATTACTGCAGCATGAGACACAGATGCAGAAAAGAAGAAAAAAAAGAAAAGAGGGAAGTGTGGAGGAGAGACTTACTGAAAACAAATGCCTATATTGACAAAAGCTGGTGGACATGTCAGCAACAATGATACTTTTATTTTAAGCCATAGCTAAATCCAGCAGAAAGAAATATATTTTAATGCTTTCTTATAGGATAAATGTAGTTCAGTTTATTCTAGAAATATTAATCAATGGGAGTGTCTGCACAATGTACACATGCTAATCACAATAAAAATTCTATGCGCACTACATTATAGCTTTGAGTAGTCTTGGATATTTTTCTATAAGCTTTGTGTGATTTTGGCATTTTCTCCCATTCTTCAAGACAAATTTTCTCCAACTCTCCCGAATTAGACGGAGAATGTTGGTGGACACCAATTCAGGTCATGCCATTTAATTGGATTTAAGTCTTGGCTTTGACTCAGCCATTCCAGAACACAAACCTTTTTTCCCCAAGACATTTCTTTGTAGTTTTTGCCCTGTGATTTGACTCATTGTCCTGTTGGGATGTAAATTTTTGCCCTGACACAGATTTCTGACTGACTAAAACAGGTTCTCCTCAACAATTTGCTTGATGGTAGGAATGGTGTTATCTGGGTGTTATTTGTTATCAGGGGCTGTATTTGGTCTGCACCAAACGTAACACTTTGCTTTTATACCAGATGGCACCAAATCTTTTCCCAAAAGCTCTCAGATTTTGTCACATCACTTCTAGCAAACTCCAGATGTTCCTCCAGATGTTTTCTTTTTCAGAGGTGGTTTCCTTTTAGCCGCTCTCACATAGAGGCCAGATCTATGAAGAGCTCATAATGTTGTCTGCATAGGTTCTCTTATTTCAGTCAATGAGGTCTGTAACTACTTAAGTGTTGTAGCCGGCATCTTGGACACTTCTCTGACAATTGCCTTTCTTGCAGTGTGATGTGGAAGGATGGCCTGACCTTAGTAGTGACAACTTCATTCTGAAGCTTCACTGGCAGTTCCTTGGTCTTCATAAGAGCAGGACTAATCTGATCTGCCACGGTAGCTGTGAGGCCTCCCAAAGTCAACAGTAGTCAGAGTGCTCAAGAAAATTAAATATTAGTCCTAATTTAGACTGATAAAAGAAAGGGGCATGAATACTTATCAGTTAAGCAGTTTTTAGATTTTCAATTTTAAATAATTCTGAGGATATATTAAATAATATACAAAATAATTTCATTTTATTTCTGTAGAGAGTGAGTTCAAAAGGAGCAGAAAAAAATCCCATTCTAATATATTTAAATTTTATGTTGCGATACAGCAAAATGCGAAATAATCATTAGTCATAATATATATACCAATCAGCCATAACATTAAAACCACTGACAGGTGAAGTGAATAAGATTGACTATCTCCTTACAATGGCACCTGTCAAGGGGTGGGATATATTAGGCAGCAAGTGAACAGTCAGTTCTCAAAGTTGATGTGTTGGAAGCGGGAAAAAGTGGCAAGCATAAGGATCTGAGCAACTTTGACGAGGGTCAAATTGTGATGCCCACATAATTGGGTCCGAGCATCTCCAAAAGGCAGGTCTTGTGGGGGTGTTCCACCCAATTTTTAGGTGAGCAAAAGTATTGAAACAGTCTTAAAGTAATTTAAAGTAAATGCAAGCCCAAGCCATGACAATACCTCCATCATGCTTCACCAATGAGCTTGTATGTTTTGGATCATGAGCAGATCCTCTTTCTCCACACTTTGGCCTTTTCCATCACGTTGGTAGAGGTTAATCTTGGTTCATTTTACATTTACATTTATGGCATTTGGCAGGTTGTTGGTGACATCTAGATGTAAATATCAGGAAATGAAAGCTGAAATTCTGATCTAAACAGTATACCACACCATTACTTCTAAATCTAAATGAACTTTACTTCATTCTACCTAGAACCCGCCTCTCCCCCACTCTTAGAGCAGCATCAACCTGATCAGTGCAGTTGTGACTGTGAGAAAGCAAGTGAACATGCAAAACACCCCGATGAACATCCAAAATGTCATCAAAATGATTAAAACTCTCTGGACATGAATGCAAAAAATGACGGCTTTTAAAAGAACATTACAAAAACAAAGAGACTCCTTTTTTGAAATTCATTCCCCTCTGGCAGTCAAGATGACCGTGGTAGAATCAGCAAAGACAATGCTAATGACAGTAAATTGTGGATGTTGTTAGTAAAGTAGTGGAGGCAGAGAGCTTAGCCGTGGTCAGCTTGTCTGATGAGGGACAGATGGAACAGCAAGGAGTAATTTTACCCTCAGAAGGTGAGGAAAGATGTCATGATCCCAGCAAATGGCCAGCAGTAATAAAGCCTGGACTTAGAAACACTTTGCTTCAGGGAGGGGCACATCAAATTAAAGGCATATGTTTTCCAAAGGACAGTGGGAATAGGAAATTTTCTGAGCCGCTCATTAAATGGGGGCTCTGTGATGGTTACACCAACTTCGGCGCTTGACTACATGTCCCATCAGCCACTGCACCCCACTGGAGAATGTCACATGACCACCTACACCTGTGTCACATCTTTGTTAATGAGCACTAGTATTTAGTTACATCTTGCACTACTCTCCTGGTCTTACTTTTGTCTTATGTTGCCATTGTACCGTTGTCATATTCCTTAGTCCTTGTATTTCTCTCTGCCTAGAGTTCATAGTTCATGTTCTGTGTGTTTAGTCTACAGTGTTTGTATTGTTTGTTAGTTTTCATTAAATGCACTTGCATCTGCACTTGCATCCACATTCGTCCCAATTACATGACACATGTACTACTGACCCTTTGAGTAAAGAGATTCAAAACAAAATTATATTTGATGCTCGCATCTCAGATTCAACAAGAAATTCTCAAAATGCTTAAATAGGCCAAATACTTTTCAATAATCTTAGATTAAACACCTGATGTGAGTAGAACTGAACAGATGACAATTATCATGCACTTTGTGACAGCACTGGAAAGTAGTGTGAAGATTAAGGAACATTTCTTAGAATTCACACAGTTAACGGATTAGACAGGTGATAGCATGACAGATCTAATGGTCAAGAAATTGGGTGAGCTATGGATTGACATAATGCATATGAGGGGTCAAGGATACGACAACGGGTCCAATATGCACAGTGGTGTCCAAAAGAGAGTGCGGGACATAAATCCGAGGGGGCTCTTTGTCCCATGCAGTGCGCACTCTTTAAAATTAGTAGTGAATGATGCAGCGTTGTGTTGCCTGCAGGCAGTGGACTTCTTCACAGTAATAAAAAAAACTATACAACTTTAGCGATGCTAGATGGGAAAGCAGGATTGATGCAATCAAACCCATCCAACATCATTTAGGAGATGCTTATGATGCCCTACTATTAATAGCAGAAGATGACACTCTGACAGGCATTTGTGATGGCAGAACCAGATGTGAAGCAAGAGGCATGTGATAAAAATCAATACCTATCCATTCATGTGCAGTATCCTAGTATAGTATATTTTATATGAAAGAAATATTACTAGCAAAATGCTGCAAACAACGAACCTTGACTTGCCTCATGCAGCAGAACAGCTGAATGCGACAAAACGATTCCTTGTGGAATACCGCACAGATAGTAATTTTGACAGAGTGCTGACCAGTGCAAGAGAATTAGCTGATGAGTTGGAAACACAGGCCGTCTTCCCTCTACAAAGTGCAGTATAACAACAAAAAAGAAAGAAAATGTTTCCTTATGAAGGAGTTGACATGCCTGCCATGGACACAAAACAAAACTACAAGGTGGGCTTCTTTAACCAAGTGCTCAACTGTGCGATCTGTTCCTTGGAGGAGCACTTTTCTCTGGTCCGAGAGCATGAGGACATATTTGGATTTTTATTTTTGATTGCATCTATCAAAGACAAGGAGATAACAATAGTTCATCAGGAGTGCGTAAAACTGGAAAAGGCCCTGACTCATGGAGACTCGAGGGATGTTGATAGGCGTGAAATATTTGTAGAGCTGACTGCTTTGAGCCGATGCCTCGCTGCTGGTTCTAAAGTACTGGATGAGCTTAAGTTTTAGCTTTGAGAAACTGCATTCTCCCAAAACCACAGTGACAGGAAGAGTGAGAAGCAGCCTTAATGGGACCAAAACATTTGGAAAAATAGATTCCATCCCTTTTTCACAAATGTTTTTGTCACATTAAGACTGCTTCTCACTCTCCCTGTCACTGTGGCTTCGGGAGAATGCAGTTTCTCAAAGCTGAAACTAATTCAAAATTATCTCTGCAGGACAATGACCGAGGACAGACTTAACGGACTAGCAACGATTGCAAATGAGCACGAACTTGCAGAGAAAATTAAGATCTAGGAGGCAATCAAACCTTTTGCCACTATGAAAGCCTGGCGCACATGCTTCTGTGAGGACAACTGAGGGACTCATACACTATTACAAAAGGTGCAAACATTCACTGATTCTCAAGAAGGCAACACACCACATTAAGAGCCAGGGGGATGTAAACTTTGAACAGGATGATCAGTGTAAACTGTTATTATTTTGTCGTAAAGATCTTATTTTTTTTCATTTAGTATTGTCCTTCAGAAGCTACATAAGATATTTACGTGTTTCCCTGAAGACAAAATAATAACAATTTAGACCGATCAACCTGCTCAAAATTTTATATCCCTTGGCTTTTAATGTAAAGTCTACACTTCAATAACTTCTTGATTGCTTCATTTCAATTCCACCGTGGTGGTGTACAGAGGCAAAATTGTGAAAATTTTGTCACTGTCTAAATACTTACGGACCTGCCTGTATGGGTCACGGTGGCTTAGCAAGTTTACCTCATACCACTACGGTTGGGGGTTCGATTCCTGCCTCAGCTGTGTGTGTGTGTGTGTGTGTGTGTGTGTGTGTGTAGAGTTTGCATGTTTTCCCAGTGCTTCAGGGGCTTCCTCTGGATACTCCAGTTTCCTCCCCCAGTCCAAACACATGCGTTGTAGGCTGACTGGCATCTCTAAATTGACGATAGTGTGTGAATGTGTATGTGTGCACAATTGAGCCCTGCGATGGGTTGGTTCCTCATCCAGTGTGTCCCCTGCCTTGTGCCCCAAGTCCCCCTGGGATAGGCTACCTGTGACTCTGTGTAGGATAAGCGGTACAGAAAAGGGATGGATATATTACAGAATGTAAAATATACCATATTTAGGGACTATTATTATTACAACTCACTGTAATATAAGTGGTATTTTATGACAAATTGCCTACTTCATTATGCAGTCTGCTGAATTAATTGTTACGCAGATGTATCGATTCAAAAGCCTCATCTCAGTCAATACAATGTTATACCATAACGTTACACCCCTAGGTGTAATATTGCCAGATTTCCTGGGATTTTCACACACAGCAGTTTATAGAGATTACACAAAATAGTGGATAGAAACTATTTACACAGTAGTCCTGTGGGTAGAAATGCCTTGCTGATGAGAGAGGTGAGATGAGATAAATGCCTTCAGGTAGGTAGAGGATGGTCTGTTTGTAGGCGAACATCAGTATTTTAAATCTGATGCAGGCAGCTACAGGACATCAGTGGAGGGAACGAAGCAATGGGCAGATAATGGAGAACTTGGGGAAATTGAAAACAAGTCTTACAGCTGTATTCTGGATCAGTTACAAGGGCTAGATGGCATGCAGGGGAAGATCTGCCAGGAGCAAATTGCAGTAGCCCAGTCATGAAATAACAAGAAACTAAACAAGCACCTGTATGGCCTCTGTGGACAGAAATGGTCAGATCTCCCTGATGATATAAAGAAGAAACCTGCATGAGCAAGTCTTGTGTATGACCAGATGGTATGATCTGAAGGTTGTACAGGGAGATCACAAGATCTTGACATAGGGATGCATCTCCAGGGATATAGTTTCCACTGATGAGCTGCCATCAATGATGAGATCAGTGCAGAAACATGAGCGTCTGTGCAGTGTCAGTGCAGAAACATGGCATAGCAGTGTTATGAAAAACCATGTAAGGACATGACCTCACTGAGAGAGTAGGTATAGAGGTGAGAACAGAAGAGGACCCAGCACTGATCCTAGTAAGACACCAGTGAAGAGTCTTCATGTAGCAGATTTGGATCCTCTCCATGTCACCTGATATGAACATCCCTCCAGGTAGTCCTTCCAAAAAGCAAATCAATGCCATTCTGTTCCACTAAATCCAAGACTCTTGAGGATGTTTTTTCTGACTGACAGTGTCAAAGGCTGCTGAAAAGTCAACAAGGATCTGGACCAAGGACCAATGGATGGTTGATCCAACAACATGAAGTTTCTCAGTAACAGCCAGACTGGTTAGGATATTGGAAATCATTCTGGGTAAAATAAAGATACAACTGATTTCATACTGCATGTTCAAGAATTTTAGGAAGAAAAGAAAGAAGTGATACTGGTCGTTTGTTGCTCTTTACTCTTGCACAGCTTTATGAGCAGCCATAGGTGTATGCTAAGCTAGACTGAATGTTTTTTGGAGTTGGAGAAGCCCATGCCATAGGGACACAACATGCAACTGGGTCTCTGTATTAGTGCAGTGAGGGTTGTGTATACATTCTTGGTGTTAAGTTGAAAGGTGGGTTTTGGACTGGGTTTTGCCAAGAGTATCAAGATGCAGCCAAGGTTGAAGAAGTGTCCAGTATGGAGGTTAGAGGTAACATTCCAGTAATTTGCAGATAATATTGTTCATTTGGCACCATTTGAAGTGGACCTCCAATACTCATTTGAACATTTCGCTGCTGACTGTGAAGCAGCTGGGATGAAAGGGATCCCAGAAAAGAGATCCCTTCAGTTCTGAAAAGGCTGGGCACCGGTGGCAGAACTGTAGTCTGTAACGCCGCATCATATCAGGAGCCAGGTGTGAAAGCACCACAGCCCCTGCCCTTCAGTACTGGGGGGCTCTGTCTACAATTAGACTCTAGGGTCTGACTACTCTTGGAGACTAGGTATATCTAAAATTACAAATTGCCTCAAAAGTCCCTCCATGTCCCTCTAAATAAACTGGCATTGTTGATCGTCAGCTGTAGATGGACCGGCAGGTAATGTGACAATTCTAACCTGTGTGTCTCTTTGTGCTTTCAGTGATGCCTGGAAAGGCAGCGATGACTTTGTCTCTATTTGAGTCTCTTTGTGCTTTCAGTGACACCCAGAAAAGGGGGGATCAGGAGTTGGTTGTTGGGGAGAGAGAGCTACCGCTTGGCAGATCTTGCGAGACACACGCACACGCACACACGGCAAGGAGCGTGAACTTGAACCTGACCAAGTGAAAGCTGAGAGTCTGGGATGGACCTGTCTTCCGTCGTTGTGCTGTTTTTGTTGAGTTTTTGAAAGTGCGCTGAAAAGCGCGGACTGAATAAACGCGAGCCCGGAGCTCAGCTAAAATTCTGACTGCCTCCCGGATCTTCCTCCACACTCTTACACACTGGAGTTTTACACAAATGAATGAAAAAGTGGACTTAAAAGAAATGTTTCAGGGAAAAAGGTAACAACTTACAATAACCTGGTTGCATAAGTGTACACATCCATTTATAATGGGAAAAGTGACTGTGCTCAGAATTGTCTAATCACATTCAAACTCATGTTCAAAATTAATTAGCATACACCTGTCAATAATGAAGTGATTCTGATTAAACCCAAATAAAGATCACCTGTTTCTTTAGGATTTTCCTGACTTTCCTTTCTTCATTTCAGCTGACTGCTGAAGCCATATTCCACAAAGAGCTTACAAAGCATGTACAGGGTCTCATTGTCAAAGGTATCAATCAGATCTCTCATGTTCATCACATGTCTGGGCTATGAGGTACTGTGGCTAGCTGGAAGCTCATTCTCATGGAAAAAAAACCCCAAAAAACATCCAAACCCACCTGAATTTTGCCAAAACCATGTGACAAAATGTGTCATTGTCTGATGAGAACAAGGTAAAACATTTTGAGCATAATACTAAAAGATATGTTTGGTGCAAAACAAGACAGCTTATCACCCAAAGAACACCATACCCACGATTAAGCATGGTGGCGGCAGCATCATGCTATGTTGCAGCTTCTCTTCAGCTCGGACTGAGGCGCTAGTCAAGACAGAAGGAATCATGGACAGCTCCAAATACCAATCTATTTTGGCACAAAACTTGCAGGCCTCAGTCAAATTTTTTAACTTCTAGCATGATAATGACCAAAAGCACAAATCCAAATCAACAAAGTAATGGCTTCAGAAGATCAGTGTTTGAAATGGCCTAGTCAAAGCCCAGATCTAAATCTGGAGTATTATTGCAAATAATAAAATTGCCAAATCAAGCAATTTTACATCACAAAAACCTGCAATTTTAAAAGGAGTGTGTAGTATTTTTATATCCACTGTAAGAATGTTCTGTACAAAGATGTATATGAAAATATTGCAGAATTTTATAGAAAATCTTCTAGAAAATTTGTATTTCATTTATACTTGGTAAAATACTTTATTTTCAGGGCCTTTGTCATGTATTTGACATGACAAATCAAGTAGAAATATGTTCTATAGGGATATCTTAATGTTCATTTACTAACAAATGAAAGTATGGCAAGAAAACACTGCTGTGCCATTGTATTGCACCACTTTTTATGTTCATTAGAATAATTGAACCAAATCTGAACACTATATCCTCCAAGTCAAAGATGTCAGATGACACCAAACTAAAAAAACAAGGAAAAGGTGCATCCGAAATGGTTGTCAGAAAACCATTAGAGGTTGCAGTGACGAAGTGGCAGGACAATAAGGCAATTCTGATGGCCTCCAGTGTCCATGGGATAGAGCCCCAGGACAGCTGCCTGAGATGGTCAGCAAAAGAGAAGTGCCATGTAACTGTGCCTAGACCTGCTGTTGTGGCTGAGTACAACAAAAACATGGGTGGAGTTGATTTGCGCACTAGGAGATTTAATTCCTAAAATAATGTTTTAGTGTTCATATGTGCTTCCTTCATCTAACTGTTCAGTTCATGAATCGGTTCACGTTTTGACTCAGTTCATGAAAAGAAAAGAAATTTTAACAGAAATCTGCGTGAAAATGAATACGTTACATTCATTACATTCTGTGATCAAAAAAGAGCTGATGTCCACTTCAAGGGACAGATGATAAAAAATAAATAAATAAAATTTTTGAAATTTTCTTTTTGCTGTAACATGTTTCTTTCAACCACAATACTTAAATTATCTAAAAAATTTCTAAATATTGAAATCTTTTTTCTTCTGGGTCTCAGGAGGATATGGCCACAAGTTATGGACACCCAACCGTCACACCCATACAGTATGTGGCTCTTCCCCAAACTGTTGCCACAAAGTTGGAAGCACATAATTGCATAGGATGTCTTTATATGCTGTAGCATTACAATTTCCCTTCACTGGAACCAAGAGGCATAGCCCATGTCCCAGCATGACAATACCCCTGTGCACAAAGACAGGTCCATGAAGACATGCTCTGCCAGGGTTGGAGTGGAAGAATTAGAGTGGCTTTCACAGAGCCCTGACTTCAACCCCACTGAACACCGTTGTGATGAACTGGAACACAGACTGCACCCCAGACCCCCCCCAAAAGTATTGGAACAGCAAAGCCAATTCTTTTTTTTTTCATGTCAGTGGGATGCCAGATTGATGCAGTTATTGCAAGCAAGGGATATGCAACCAAATATTAAATGTTATTTACTTTAAGACTATCTGTTCCTATACTTTTGCTCACCTAAAAATTAGGTGGTCTGCCACAAAAGGTGCCATCTTCTAAGTTGTTTAACATATATAGATGTAAATATCAGAAAATGAAAGCTGAAATTCTGATCTATTGTTTCATATTCATCTTCTGATCTTAAACCCAAATGTCTTCAGTGTACAGCAAAAACAAAAGAATAGGCCCTGTAGTTACAGTGCTTTCAGAGGGGACTATACTTTTGGCCAGATAATGTACATGTTGGAACTATCATTTCACACGCACACTACTGTATATTCCCTTTTTGTTAGATAACATTCTATTAAAATCATGTAAGTGACCTTTGTCATTATTCTCACTTTACTGTAATAGTTTATTCACCTGCTTAGACTTATGTGCAGTCCTATAATTGGAATAATTCAGTGTTACTTGACAATAATTCAGCGTTACAGTGAACACAGATTTATTAGTCATGTTCTATTGCCACTGGTCTTCACTTACGTGTGACACCCCACACACACCAGCACAATGAGGATGGTGACAACGAAGGCTGAGGCAGCAGAGATGGCCCCCAGAACCAGCATTTTACCATAAGGGAGGGCCAAAATATCCATGGAGGACCAAAAGGAACATATACAACTTCTACACACTGCAAGCAGTCTTGTGAACCTGTGAAAACAAGAATGAGGCTGAAATAAAGGCACTGTCTCTTAAAATGCACATCTACAATACATACATAAGTAGAGTAAATAGCAGTTATGGTCACTTAAAGAGAGCATTTACTGTTGCATACATATACAGTACAGTACAGTGAAATAATTTTCTCTGCATATCCAATCTTGTCAGAAAGCTGAGGGTCAGGGTGCAGGAGCAGCCATGACACAGCATCCTTGGAGCTGTAACCCTGTGGTGTAAAGCTAAGAATTAAATAGTCATGCAGACTGGAGTGGAGAATAAGCACAGCACAGAATACAATATTCAGTATTCAACCCATTGAAAAGTCAGTGTACTGGACTATTTTTCAATTAGAAGCAACTTCAAAGTGATGTTAGTGCTCTTTCTCCAAAGTCTACATATCTAGAGTATTGCTCTTCACAAATGGCATCGTATCCTGCCAGCCTGTAGTCAACAGCTGATTTTTAAAAATGTTTTAGACAAAACACCATGTTACCATGTCTTGTGAAAGAATGCGAATGGAGCATACAACATTTATTTATGGTTACTTGTGCTGTTTGTGCCGTGACCCAAAATAGGGTTCAGCTCAAGCATAATTGCACATGTTTATGCCTGATGTAATGTGAGCCAGAAATCAATTGACTTAGCACTGAATGGGAAATGTAATGTTGTCAAAATGCCCAGAATTCCATTTTGCATACACATACACACACACACACACACACACACACACCCACACACACAGCGGGAGACAAACAGAGACAAACAAACAGACAGACAGAGAAGCAAAGGGAGAGAAAGAATAGATTAGGAAAGGAGGTCATGTAAATGTGAAACCAGGTATGTTAAGTCATTTAAAAGTCTTTCTGTATCTCTTTCCCTGTCTCTCTCTCTCTCTCCTTGATACTGTGTTTCTACTCAGTGGGAACCAAATAGCTCTCTACATGCACTTTTAAAAAAAATTCTGTTAATAAGGGGATGAGAGTAGGAGGAAGTCTATGCCGATTTGACCAGGGTCAGTCTCAGCAGTCTGAGAGAAGGAGCAGGTATACAAACCCACTCCATCTATCAAACTTAACATAACATGATGTAGCCAGCAGGTACATACAATATGGGTAAAACACATACCTGTGACAAAGAGTGTTTGTGGATCTCCAACAGAGATGGAGCATATGAGACAAAATCTATAGTTCATCAATATATATTTTTATCAAGCAAGAAAAAACTCACCATAAATATAGTGAATGAAAGATATAGATAAAGAGGGTGGATGGCCTCAAGTGCTTACAAGGTCGTTTCCCAAAGAAGGCAGGCAATGTTCTCTCACCAGGAATTGGTCATTCTGGATCACAGAAAAGGAGAACAAAGAGAAACAAAAGAAAATATAACTGTAAAATATAGTAGCAAGCAGCGGCTATCGGGGTCCAAACACCTTCAACAAATATCGCCCCCAGTGGCCAGTCCTTTATTGTTACACAGAATGACAAAGATTCCATAGATGAACACACTTTGAAGGTTTGTGAGGATTGCTGACAAATGAAATGCCTGAAATTATATGAAATGTTGCTGAAACCCATTTTGCTGTAGGAGGCCATGTTTCTGAATTAACCAATAGAAATTAAAATCCAGTTACAGATTAGCAGAGTGATTCAGCACACCAAATTTCAGCTCAATCAGAATTTTGGTTCCTGAGAAACAGCTATTTGGACTGTGTATATTATTAACTCCATCCCCTGTCGACATCCATACCCCAAACTTTGCATAACCTCCTCATAACAATGGCCTCAAAATGCCTTTCAGAGTTTGTGTGGATCTATACAACCAGTTCTTGGTTACAGTTAGTAAATAAAGCTCCACCCTACATGGACTGATTGGCATGTGGAGGCCATGCTGTTTGTAAAGCTCAATGTTTTTAACAATTATTGAACATTAGACTCTACTGAGTAATTTAACACAAATTTTGGGAACATAGGCCAGAAAAGATTGTATGTATAGACACAATGCCTTCTAATTTTTAATTTATAAAATTAAATTTGTTATACGGTGACTATGTGCTTCTTTGCCAACAACCAAAAAAACAGTTATTCAATACCAGGTCATGTCAGTTTGTGCTTCAGAGTGCTCTAATGAAACTGATGAATGACTGATGAATGTTTGCTTTTGTGACCCAACTTTAATGATACTTTCTCTTGCAGAATACCCTGTGCTCTCTGCAGTTCTGAACTGTGAGCTAACTAGTGCGCCATGTCAAAGTAAATGAATGAAAGATTACTGGCAGTTACAGGATGCAATACTGAGCATGTCATGAATGAAAAATGTGAAACCTTATTGTTGTATCTACAATTTACAAGACTAATTTGATTAATGCATATATCATTCAATTTACATTCATTCAAATAAATGCCCCTCATTTTTTTACATATCCCAGAGACTTAAAAAAAAGCTTTTAAACTCTCCCTAAATATCTCTGCAATACATTCCTTCATATCTTTATAACATTCAAATTTTATCCAATAAACAGATTATCAGATAACATACGTAACCTGATTTCAAAACTAAGTTTGTAAAAATTCTCTTTTGACAAAGTTTGTCAAAAAATGGTATTTTCTATTTTAACATGTCTTTGAAGTTCTACTTGAATGTATTTCAAACATATACTTGTAGGATATTAGAAAACATTTTTTGGATGTTGTAGTTTGGATGTAGCAAAAAAGAGGAGACATGTGCAGAAAGTTCTTTGGGAACTATGTATCTCAGCATCTTCAAATGATCCAAAAATTGATAATCCAGTCAATTCTTATCATTTTCATCATTTCTGTTACTGAATTCAACGGCTAAGGTGGCATGAGTGATCACAGCCTCCAGCCAATTCCAGAATATCAAGATTTCATTGACAACATGGTCATGGACTATAATATTAATTTTGACTTTGAGGATGATTTATATGACTGCTGCTGAAACATAGACTGTGTCAGTGATTATAACAATGTATGACGAGTTTTACAGTGATTTGGAAAACACACTGAAGATGAATATCAGGACATAAAAGGTGAACTTTGCCAATGGACAGTTAAGTACAGAGTCACCATGAATGCAGCTGATGGGCTGTTGACTATCTTGAGCAAGTATATACTGGCATATCCCAAATGTGCAAGAACATTAATGAAGACCGAAAATGCTATGGATAAAATATAGAATATCAGTGGAGGAGAATACATTCATTTTGGAGTTTTGCCACATTTGTTGGATAACCAAGAGGTTCTTCCAACATGGGGTGACACACTCAAAGTCCAAGTGAATGTGGATGGCTTTCCGTTGTTTAAAAGCTCTTCCAAACAGTTGTGGCCATTATTGGGCAAATTTCCATTTGAAAAGGATCCATTCATGTGGTGGCGGGGGCGTGGTCAAGCGTCAGCTGTGGACGGAGAGGAGGTGGGTCGAACCGGCAGGTAAAGTGATGATTCTCACCTGCGTTGAGCTACATGAGCTACCTTCTTAGCATAATGATGCATGACATCTATGATCAGGTGGACAAAGTAAACAAAAGCAATGGCAATAACAGATTACTTACTTGACATACTAATTTATTAGAACACCCTCTTAATTATGCTCCATTTCACTTCACTTTTGCACATAGCTATGGATGCGATGGGTGCATGAAAATTATACATGCTTCCTGACACGCCCTAATGCAGGGTTCTATAGCGTACCTTCAATTAAAAAAAAAAATTGCAAACAGAATTTAGATTTAGGAGCACCTGTGCAAGGACAAATTGACCTGAGTAGCCTACCACTTTATTATATGTATTCATTATGCATGAACACAGGTGTGCAGATTTTGTTCAGGCGTGGAATCAATGTTACTATTCTGACAAGGCAAATTAGCCTACTTAGCTTACTGCACAGGTCACAAGAAGCCTGATTAACCTGCTAAATAACAAACTTGCATAGCTCTCAAGTCTCACAGTTTAGTTAAAAATTGCTGGTTCATCCCATATCCCTGTCCTGATTTCTGTACCCAAGGATTCTGGCAGCTATCATGTCCACTTGATTTAAAATAAAATAACCCATTCGCTGTTGTTGGCTAACAATATTAGCAGACGCTATCCAAAATTTAGTAAAGGAAGAGTAGTGAATACAAATATTGAAACTAGGAGACACTGTTTACTATTCCTAGCTTAAGTACACGAATAATCGCACAGCTTATCAATCTATAATGTTCAATTAAAATTAACAGATCTGATATGTATGATTCATCCATTCAGTAGCACTGACCATTTTAAAAATAGTAAGTTAGTACACTTTACCTTACTTTACTTTTAATTAGTAAAAAAGTTTTTTATTTCACTCGCATGAGCTTGTGACCTTGTTTGTTTCTGTGGCCTTTTTTATGTATGGAAAAGTAAGAACGTATTAGCTTTTTTTTATGCATGTGTTTATGTGCTGTTAGTTTGTACATTACATAGTGAAACTTTAGTTGTTCATTCTTTGTTCAAATTAATTTTTTGCCAAAGCATGCTAGTGTGTGTGCATGTGCAGGGCTCTGCATATGCCTATTTATACTGTACGCACATCAGGGTATGTGTTCACTATTGCAGTGTACAAGAGTTATTTTCTACCTTAATGGAATGGAAATACTCAGAAAGTTTGCTTTAGTAACCTAATTAACATAAAATTAGATCATGCTGAAAACACAGCCAACACCTTTGATCTAAAGCCAGGATTGTTAAATATTAGATCTCTTACATCTAAAGTGCTTATTGTTAATAAAACTATTACTGATCACGAGATCATGAGTACTGTGCTCAACAGAAACATGGATTAAACCAAATGAGTATGTGGCATTAAATGAAGCTAGTCCTCCCGGATACAGTTATATACAGCAACCTCTTCTAAGGCCAGAAATCCTAGGTCTAGTGCGCAAAAGCAGGTTTTGCATATTATCATAAATTTGAGTGGGTGTGGATAAATAAATTTTTTCTACATCTTATTTCCCAAGAGATATGTTATGAATAGCCAATACCCAGTAGCCAATCTGAGTGAGACTGCATCAGTTACTAGTGGGTCTCTACCTGAACCTACCATACTGCTTACAAATGTCAACATGTTCTTGATAATTATTGAGGTTCACATTCTGCTGAGTAGTTTGACACCACACTAATATAGATGGGCCAAAAATCCTAGGACTAGTTCATAAAAGTAGGTTTGACATATTATAGAAATTATCACAAATTTAAGAAAATTTGTGATGTGCTATGGTGGGCTGATTGGGTGATGCAAGGCCTTACGTACTTGGTGACATAGTTTCAAATAATTTGCCGGGAGTTTTTTGCCGGTGTCGGCATTTAAATTATATCTTTTTAACTTTTTCATCAGTAATATTGTGCTATCGTTTTCCTTTGCTGTATTTTTCACTTATCCCTGCTGCCGCTTTTTTATTTTCTCAAAAAATGCTTGGTTTTTTGTCTAAAGACAGCGAGCAGAGGCCATCCATGCCAGTGTCAGCGGATACCATTTAAAATATCAACAAATCTTCAACTAAGGTACGTTAAACACTCAACATGGCAAACATGCAGCTTGTTCAGTGTGTCAAGTGCAGGATGTTTAGTCATAGCTTTATTTGTGATAACTATATATTGGTTAGCTATCTGACGGAGAAGATTGCAACATTAGAGGGCCGCATCCAGACTCTAGAGAGGGTTAGTGAGAGTGAGAGCAGCATAGTTTCTGTAGAGGAAGTCTGGTTGCCTTAAGTGGAGTGAGCAATCCCCCAACTCTGGCATTAGGGCCCGCACAGCGGGACAAATGGGTGACGACTCGGTGGCATAATCACAAAGTTAAAGTTAACATTAAGGCTCGCCCACAGGAGCACCACTCCTCTCCGCTTCACGTGTCTAACAGGTTTGCTCTCCTCAGTGAAGCACCCGCTGAGAAACCTGAAAGAGCTCTGGTTATATATCTATCTTAAGGCACATGAAATTAGCCAGGCCTTTAGGGACACCAGCTGCACTAGGTAGGTGTATACCGGGAGCCAGGGTGCTGGACATTGTAGATAATCTTAGGGTCTTAGGCAAGCATAAGTTTTCAAAGGTAGTTTTTCACGTAGCAGCCAATGATATATGCTTTTGACAGTCAGAGGTTACTAAGAGTAACATTGTAGAGGTGTGTAAACTAGTGAAGGCAATGTCCGGGTGGTACCCAATGTGGTGTGGTGATGTAGCTTACAGCAGATTATGGTCGCTAAACTGCTGGATGTCCAGGTGGTGCGCCAAAAACAATGTGAGCTTTAGAGATAATTGGAGTAGTTTTGAGGTCAAGGCTGGCCTGTTAGGGCGGGACAGTGTCCATCCCACTCAGGAAGGTGCTGCTCTCATTTCGTGCAGCATAGCACATAGTCTCAGAACAGGGCTAGTTAATTGGTGACAATCCAGAGTCAAGGCCAGGGAGCAGACAAGCAGGCTAAACCAACCGTCTGCTAGCTGCACCGAGTTGTCCCTTAGGTTCCACTATATTGTGTCTGTTCCCCGAGCTAAACAAAAATGTAGAAATCCTCAGAAAGTTTGTTTTAGCAACCTAATTAACATAAAATTAAATCATACTGAATGCACAGTCAATACATTTGATCTCAAGCTAGGACTGTTAAATAATAGATCTCTTACATCTGAAGTGCTTAGTGTTAATGAAACTATTACTTAATGCTAATAAGTATGTAGAATGAAGCTAGTCCTCCCAGATACAGTTATATACATCACCCTCGTCCAGAGGAGGAGGTGTCACAGCTATCTATAATGATAATCTAGGTGTCACACAAAAACTTAGTCATAAATTCAGCGTGTTTGAAATTCTTTATACTAACATACACTATATTACCAAAAGTATTCGGTCACCTGCCTTGACTCACATATGAACTTAAGTGCCATCCCATTCCTAACCCATAGGGTTCAATATGATGTCGGTCCACCTTTTGCAGCTATTACAGCTTCAACTCTTCTGGGAAGGCTGTCCACAAGGTTGAGGAGTGTGTTTATAGGAATTTTTGACCATTCTTCCAAAAGCGCATTGGTGAGGTCACACACTGATGT
The DNA here is from genome assembly GCF_027358585.1 of Pangasianodon hypophthalmus. Taxonomy (NCBI): domain Eukaryota; kingdom Metazoa; phylum Chordata; class Actinopteri; order Siluriformes; family Pangasiidae; genus Pangasianodon; species Pangasianodon hypophthalmus. The sequence continues at coordinate 15,367,284 of NC_069725.1, forward strand.
TGGTCGAGAAGGCCTGGCTCTCAGTCTCCGCTCTAATTCATCCCAAAGGTGTTCTATCGGGTTCAGGTCAGGACTCTGTGCAGGCCAGTCAAGTTCATCCACACCAGACTCACTCATCCATGTCTTTATGGACCTTGCTTTGTGCACTGGTGCACAGTCATGTTGGAAGAGGAAGGGGCCCGCTCCAAACTGTTCCCACAAGGTTGGGAGCATGGAATTGTCCAAAATGTTTTGGTATCCTGAATCATTCAAAGTTCCTTTCACTGGAACTAAGGGGCCAAGCCCAACTCATGAAAAACAACCCCACACCATAATTCCTCCTCCACCAAATTTCACACTCGGCACAATGCAGTCCGAAATGTACCGTTCTCCTGGCAACCTCCAAACCCAGACTCGTCCATCAGATTGCCAGATGGAAAAGCGTGATTCATCACTCCAGAGAACGCGTCTCCACTGCTCTAGAGTCCAGTGGCGGTGTGCTTTACACCACTGCATCCGACGCTTTGCATTGCACTTGGTGATGTGTGGCTTGGATGCAGCTGCTCGGCCATGGAAACCCATTCCATGAAGCTCTCTGTGTACTGTACTTGGGCTAATCTGAAGGTCACATGAAGTTTGGAGCTCTGTAGCAATTGACTGTGAAGAAAGTCGACAACCTCTTTGCACTATGCGCTTCAGCATCTGCTGACCCCTCTCCGTCAGTTTACATGGCCTACCACTTCGTGGCTGAGTTGCTGTTGTTCCCAAACTCTTCCATTTTGTTATGATAAAGCTGACAGTTGACTGTGGAATATTTAGGAGCGAGGAAATTTCACGACTGGATTTGTTGCACAGGTGGCATCCTATGACAGTTCCATGCTGGAATTCACTGAGCTCCTGAGAGCGGCCCATTCTTTCACAAATGTTTGTAAAAACAGTCTGCATGCCTAAGTGCTTGATTTTATACACCTGTGGCCAGGCCAAGTGATTAGGACACCTGATTCTGATCATTTGGATGGGTGACCGAATACTTTTGGTAATATAGTGTATGTAGCCACAAAAATAAGTCTACCCAGTTGATTCCGCTAATTATTATTTACAGACCCCCAGGGCCATAGTCTGATTTCCTTTGTGAATTTGTGGATTTCATCTCTAACCTGATTGTTTCTTTAAACAAAGCATTAATTGTTGGAGACTTTAATATTCATTTTGATAATCCAGAAGACCCTCTGAGAACAGTGGTTGTGTCCAGTAGGGGTTAATCACAATGTAATAGGACCCACCCATAATGGTGGTCACACTCTTGATCTAATACCAACATTTGGATTAAAAATAGAAAAAATAGTCACATTTCCACAGTCTGAAGTTATCTCAGATCATCATCTCATCTCATTTAAAATGTGTCTTAGTCATAGTATATGCACCTTGTCACGCTACAGTGTCAAACATATATTCAAGTAGCAAAATTAACTAGGAATAAGACCACCACAGAAGCATGCATACCATCAATATGTAGCAGCTTTGACTGAAAATATCAGGCAAAAATTCAGACTATAAATTTAAAACCAGACAATTCTACAACTAACCCTACCTACATGTTTCTTCAAACAGATAATTCCAGAAACAATCGAACCTCTGCTAAAAATAATTAATTCTTCCCTTAGCACTGGCTATGTACCTAAATCTTTTAGTGAAGTGAAGTGAAGTGACTTGTGGCCAAGTATGGTGACCCATACTCGGAATTTGTGCTCTGCATTTAATCCATCCAAGTGCACACACACAGTAGTGAACACCGGAGCAGTGGGCAACACACACCCGGAGCAGTGGGCTCCCCCCCCGGAGCAGTCTCTTCCCACATGGACAGCATAAAGATCTGTGAAATTACTGTATGTGTTACCACTTAAAACCCATGAAGATGGCTCTGGACTGCAATTGATATGAACAGTCTTGCTACAATGGTTTAGGACTACAATTGCTATGATAACTTTAGCTTTATTGCCAATTTGCACTCAAGTCTCCATCAGCAAACAGTTGATAACTTCAGCAAAACAGACTTCATGTGAAAACTATAATGAATTTCCTGTTTACACAAGTGCACTTTCTGACCATGTTTTACATAGTTACAGGAGGGAATTATTCATAAATTTAAATTTTAAATTTCTAAATTTATCCCTAATTAGCAAGCCAGAGGCAATGGTAACAAGGAAAACTCCCTGAGGAAGAAACCCTGAGAGGAACCAGACTCAACAGGGAACACTCAATTGGGTGACACTGGATAGTGCAATTGTAAATATTTTCCCTTCAATAACTGTATACTATATAGACAAAAAGTGCAACTGTGTAAACAGGAACTTATGAGGTTATGAGCAACTTATGAATATGAGCATCAGAGTCATTTCTGAATTCATTAGAGTTTTAACTTGAAGTCTGTTTTCATGAAACTATCAACTGTTCAATGATTGAACCTTGACTGCAAAACTGTTTGTAGCAATTGCAGTCCTAAGGCTATGCAAGGAAGTTCTAGAGATTCACACTCTGCAGGTTCACACTCATCTGAGTAGTCTGACACCAAATTGGTGAAGATCATGAAGCCCAAAACATAAAGCCCTGTGCTACAGCACCACCATTTGGTCGATGGGGCCCATATCTAAGAGGAAGTACTACCTACTGACCAACTTTCATGTCTGTAGAACTAATGGTTTGGTGTGCACAATTTGTTTTAAGGCAGAAAAATAATATTAAGAAGAAGAAGAAAATCCTAACCAAAACAATAGAGTTACAAAGACCCCAATGCTTGGACCCTAATAAGAAGAAAATTCCTAACGAAAACAATAGGGTTCAAGCACCTTCAGTGATTGGACCCCTGAAAAGAAAAGCAACCACTGAATGCAAAAAAAGGAACAGTAAATTGCTACGGAAGATTATGTGTGGTTGTGTGTGTTTGTGTGCAAACAATTTTGGTGTACTTACCAAAATTATTATTATTAGATTGTAGAGGTAATAATACAAAGTTGATTCCTTATAACTCCAATAAAGCAATCATTTTTATATAAAGCAACCATTTTTGTATCATTTTTGTACATAATTTATTTCCAGTAGCATAGGTTCATCAAGATCCATAATTATCAGCTTATGTAGATATTGGGGGAAAAAAGGGAAAACTCCAAAACAAAAATACTCAAAAAGGCCTGCAGTAGTCACATGTGATAGTCTCCTAAAACAAGATCTACTGATTAAACAGATGAAACCAGGTGTGACTCCTGCTTGGTTGGAATGAAAACTGCACCCACACTGGCCCACTGAGATTCGGATTGCAGCTAGGTTTCTGTTGAAATAAAGTATTATTTGACTAACAAATCTCTCTTTTTGGACAAATTAAAACCTAGTTGTTTTTTATTATATGGCATTTATTCATGAAATGTCCACTCATTTACAAGTAAAGTCTGTATATGTAACAGTCGGGGCATGTAAAATTAAAGGTAAAAGTTTGTTTAACACACGATGGTACTTCTCTTTTACTTTACTACATTACTTTTGAAGTTAGACCATATTTTGTACAGCAAAATTGGTTTTAGGTTTATAAATTGTTACAGTAAAAATAATAGGATTGGTTTGTATTACTATTTACAGTATTTTGATATAAACATTTTCCCCCTTTTTTCCATTTACATTTTTTACTGTTGATATATCACAGTATTTCACCATAAATTACATGGACATTTTTTTTTACAGCGTGGGCTTCAGTTGAAAACACACCAACATCTGCAGCTAAAAGACAGGGAGTAAGGAATAGTTGCCACAATAAAGGAGTAGACTGATAGAGAAAACAGAGAAAGATGATCCAGATAGACCTTTCATGGTGTTGTGGGCATCATCTAAAGGTGACTAAATCTGGTCTTTAGTAGAAGCTGCTCACAGGGGAGAATGCTTTGAGCATAATCCTAAGAGAGACCTCATCACAGCAACATAGCACACACATCTCTACTGCAACCACCTCTCACCATAGCAGCAGTGACGAACACAGGAAAAAGCAAGCATACACAGGTCAGGTCCTAACCACATATTCACACTAAAAAAATTATACAAAGGCACATATGGTCAATCAGGAACCAGAGTATTCCTGTTGAGGCACATAAAAATGTCATGTTTTCTCTGTATTTTTTTCATCTTAAATAATTGTGATGTTACTATGCATCCTAAAATGAAGAGTCCACCCCTCCCATCCTTTTTAGAAAAACACTGTTTTTAATTTTTGACTCCTACCATGAGTCCAAATTAATCAAACCTGTTTTTTTATCAACTTTTTGTAGACAGAGGCTCATCTGGTGTAAAATAAAAAAGTCCACAGACCTCCCTTAGGATTTTCCAAACTAATTCAAAAATTCAAAATTAACTATTCAAAAATTAAGCACATTATGAGAATATGTACAATCATTTTTATTTTCTGGTGCCATAAGAGATTTTTTCTCCTGAGCCTTCTATGCACAAAATCTAAACCAGTTACCATATCTTGAAATGTAAATTTAAGCTTTCTATCAAATTAACAAAATGTTTTCTACTTTTATTAAAAATTGCAGTTAGTTGCAATCTGACATTATTTAAAGTTCTTTAAAGGTTTCGATGTAACCCACTCAAATGAATTCAAGTGACCAGTCAATTAGGTCAGAACTATAATATCTTAATAATAACTATGACATGTGTAACAAATTTCATACTGATTGACCTTTAATGTCACTTTAGTGCCATTTAAAAAAACAGTTGAGAATTTTGAGAACCACAGCACAAGGGGGCACATTTATATAAGTAATTTCTTGGTATGAATACCTAATAACACAATGAAAAGCACAAATGCATGATAAGGTATGCATATGGCTTGCACAAAAACACATTAATGATGGTCAAATCTAATTCATACAAATTTAAAATAACATTGACGAAAACTGGAACTGGAACTGTGCCTTTGCACAGAGGAAATAGTAAAGCTGCAGAGTGCAGGCATTGTGCATTTTCCCCGAACTACCACAAATACCAGAGCATCAGTCTCATGATTGTGTAAGCATAGCTGTTTTACGGTCATGTAAGAGATGAAAAATGTGTTCGTGTTAAAATGCAATATTTTGCTGATATGGCACAGTTATGTCATAATCTGAAACTAAACTATTTATGGTCCTATATCACTCCCATGAAACTTTCCAGGTGTTCAAACAAAGGCCCAAAGCCCAATTTAACTCACTGCATGGGATTAAGAGTCTGTGACTCTAATTGCATCCAACAATTTACAAGTCAAATGTTAGTGGATATCAGAGGGCTGATGTTACATTTTACTGCATCAGAAATCTCCTCGCAGACAACACCAACCCTGAAAACTATTTACAATGACACTGGATGGCTCCAGTGACCAGTCATGGCCTAAAAATTGGCTCACCTCAGCTGTTTGGGTGCTGATGAAAGATGATGAGTATTACATGCATCAGGGAGCTAGCAACAGCCCTCCTTGCTAATGTCACAGCTAAACCTGAGCATAACAGACAATAGCATGTAATGACAATGAAAGCTGTTCAGAAATCTCACTCCTTTCCACCATCATCTTCATCCATTGATCCCCCCTCCTTCTCTATAAATTACAATTCAGCTTCAGCATAAGGACAAATATATGAAGGCAACTTTTTTGCTCTCTTTCTGCCGCACAACCACATGATAATGAAATGCAATTCAAAAGGTTGTTGAGAGGTCACCAACAGCACTATCATTCTTCTGGCAAGTGACTGTGGAGGACATCATGTCAAGTATGATGTTAGTCAGTTGATTAACAAAAATGCTTTTTTCAAACCAATGACTACACTGATCAGCCATAACATTAAAACCACTGACAGGTGAAGTGAATAACATTTATATTATAATGGCACCTGTTATAATGTTACCTTATACATTATAATGGCACCTGTTAAGGGGTTGGATATATTAGGCAGCAAGTGAGCAGCCAGTTCTCAAAGTTGATGTGTTGGAAGCAGAAAAAATTGGAACGCTTAAGGATCTGAGCAACTTTGACAAGGGCCAAGTTGTGATGGCAAAATGGCAGGTATTGTGGGGTGTTCCCAGGAAGCAGTGGTTAGTACATATGGGGCTGCGCAGCCACAGACCAGTAAGAGTGCCCATGCTGACCCCTGTCCACCACCGAAAGTGCCTATGATGGGATTCATGTGGATGTTACTTTGATGCATACCACCTACCTAAATATTGCTGTAGACCAAGTACACCTCTTCATGGCAACGGTATTCCCTAATGGCAGTGGCCTCTTTCACCCTGCCACACTGCAAAAATTGTTCAGGAATGGTTTGAGGAACATGACAAAGAGTTCAAGATGTTGACTTGGCCTCCAAATTCCCCAGATTTCAATCCGATCAACCGTGGGATGTGCTGGACAAACAAGTCTGATCCATGGAGGCCCCACCTTGCAACTTACAGGACTTAAAGGATCTGCTGCTAACATCTTGGTGCCAGATACCACAGCACACTTTCAGAGGTCTTGTGGAGTCCCCGCCTCAACGGGTCAGAGCTGTTTTGGCGCCATAAGTGGGACCTACACAATGTTAGGCAGGTGGATTTAATGTTATGGCTGATCGGTGTATATATGAGTGGACATCGGTACAGGAAGTCAAAAGTTAAGCCAAAATGTCCCTCAAATTACTGGCAGCAGTTCACGTTCATTTGTCATTAATATCTTCCCCAACGTTTTTCCTTATGATAAATGTGTTTTATATGAGTTATTTGGTGATAAATAAAAGGGCATGAGGTGGTTTGTTGATGAGGTGGTTTGTGAAGTGAGAAGAAATTGGAGTACCTGGAGGAAACCCACACAGACACAGAGAGAACAAGTATAACTCCACACAATCAGTAACCTGGCACTTAGGACGGGGACCCTGTTGTTGTGAGGCACCAGGAGTTCATTGGATAGTGCCACTTAGAATCTGTTGCTGTGTTGCAGGGCTCTACCTAAAACTTTTATGTGTTCCCCCTGAGGGACAAACCAAAGAACAAAAGTGTAGAAACATTTAATTCTACATTATGCTGTCAACTATGGGACAAATAAGCTCAGGACAGTGACACGAAAGTACAGAACTTTCAGGGAAATTTCCAAATTCTAGTATGTTTCAGGTGAGTCAGCAAGCACTTTGAACAACCCCTTCAGTCAACCACAATATATTTCCTGTGTTCAATTAAACACCACAATATCCATTATCCATACTCCATTGACAGGCAATATTTTCACATTTCTATGGGGATGTTTATATTTACGCTCAAACACTGGCAATTCAATAATTCATGGCTGCTGTGCTCTACTCAAAACTTCTGAGAGTGGACAAGTGACTGCTCTCTTGGCATAGGAGAAAGAAGAAGAAGAAGATGAGTATCAGCATCCTTCATCTTGCCTGATAGGACCTTTGAATGTTTGAAGTGACGATTCCTGGTGTAAATTGCATAATGCAGCATAAACAGTTACAAATGTCATCACCTACACTTAGTAGCGATTGGCCTTATTTATCAATCTTTTTGTAAAATTGTGTGTAAATATTTGCGTAAACCAAACTGAATTTTAATTTCTGCCAGATTTACAAAAGTTTCAGAAATGCTGATTTTCCTCATGCTTGTGTGTGTTGATGAATGCCAATCACCCACAAATTACCAAGTGTGTGCACAGCACAGGTGATTTGCATGTAGTGATGCCCACAAAACTCCATATAAGTTTAAGTGCACAGAAAGCTGTGAGCACAAAACCATCGCTCAGGGTAAAGCACGAAAAACAGAAGTGGAAATTATTTTCACTCCTATACCAATAAAATATTTATTTCTATATAAAATATTAATGCTAAAAAGTGAATCTAAAATCTTCCATCAGTGGCATTTGTTTACAGCTTATGGCTATTATGTCAGACTGTCCGCCCATCCTCCGTTTGTACCGTGACTTTTTTTTGTCATAACTTAAGGATTTGTCTTAATTCATGTGTTGGCTCATGGCTGTGTTTGTTACAAAGAATCTAAATATTCTTTAATTAATGCCAATAATATAAAACAACTGGTTTTCACAAAATGTCCTCGAAGGTATTCTTAATTCCTGACCATGTGATTTTGATAAAGTCTCCAAAGCGCTTCTGTAAATCGGTTAGATAAGGACATCTGCTAAATGCTGTAAACATAATAAAAATAAGCTATTTAAACTCGACAGTATATTCCAGATTTAAATGTGCAGTAATCCATGCAAATTATATGATTTGAAGTTGATCAAGTTGAGGTTTACATTACTTAGTCTACTTATACGTAAATTTACACACACACAATAGAATATGAACATTTTCCAGAATTTTCATGAATACCAAATTTCTTGTGTAAATGTTTGTACTAACCATCCATCCTTCTATTCTCTGTATTGCTTATCCTGCACAGGGTCGTGGGGTTACCTGGGGCCTATCCCAGGGGACTTGGGGCACAAGGCAGGGGACGCTAACCCATTGCAGGGCACAATCGAATGATTTGTTAATGCCAGTTAGCCTACAACACGTCTTTGGACTAGGGAGGAAAACCGGAATACCTGGAGGGAACCCCCAAAGCACGGGGAGAATATGCACACACAGGGTTGAGGTAGGAACCGAACCCCCAGCCCCGGAGGTGCAAGGCAACAGTGCTAACCACTAAGCCACCTAAATACTTGTACTGTTTACACATAGCTTAATAACTGAGACTCAGTGTTAGAAATATGTGTCAGAGAAGTGTCTGGCATGTCATTGGGTGTTCTGTGAGATTGACAAAAGTTCATCCAAAAGCTTTTGTGTGTATGATAGGATAAGGAATAGAGGTTTTATAAAGCAAACTATACACCTACTTACACTGTATGCATAGTATGTAGGTAGATGTATAATTATCATATATGTAATAATCAGTGTTATTAAGGTTAGGTAACAAACTTGTATGCAAAAACTTTTATTCTACTTCCACAGTCAGGTACATATACACAAATCCCTCACACAAACCGTTTGCTATGTCACCTCCTTACCTACAGCAACTCACAAGTAAAGACTCAATTCTCTCAGCCCACCCCATTTCTCAGCTCTCCAACTAGGCTCCAACTATGGAAAGCAATTTGAGCTGTACAAGTCATACACACAGGCAGCAAGCAACAATCACTCAGTATATGTGCCCTCCTTGCTCTTTTTTTAGTTTCTCATTCATTATATTTTCTTATTGGCCTTGCTGCTTAAAAACCTTGCATTTTCAACCTAGTCTTGCTGGTTGCTTCCTTGTTACTAGTATGCATTATGCTGGTCATTGTTGTGATCACCTCTGCTGCCCTAAGCTGTTTCTTTTCATCAGAAAGACATCCTTCTGGTGAGACAGTTTTGTTTTACATCAGCCCTAAAAAGTATAAGGATACAATGCACCCCTAAACAGACATGTTGTCCAGGCAACCTAAGCAACTGTTAAGAATCTTTCTGTGTAATTAGCCTTGAGTTATCACTTATTCTAAGACATGTCACTTATTCTAAGACATTCTACTGTACTGGAGAAATGTTAATGTTACATGTAAAGGTTAAACCCCTGTTCCAAAATGTACAATTTTTGCAAAAAATGCAGCTTTTATTTGAAAATTTAAAAAAAAGAGAGAGTGGTTAGGGTTAGTGGTCCACACATAAAACAGAAACAGCTCTTTTGATGAGTGATGCCATAGAAAAAAAATGTTGTTGTTTGTTTCTCAAAGCACCTTTTGACCATTTTTCTGTCCAATTCTGTCCACAAAGACAGAATTACAAGAGTTCGTTTGCATGCATTGTATGTGGATGTCAGTTATACTGCAAGTGTGGTGCAGAGGCAGCTCCTCTGATCTGCCTACATCCACCCTTGGTAGTGTATGTGTAGGGTGAATCACCGTCTCTCACTGCAAATGCAACAGCGCAAGTTGTTTCCCCACCCTGACTACAGACACATAACCCCACACAAGAGGATGTCTTTCATGATTCATATCAAATTTGTTCCATGACAGGCAAAGCCAGACAGAGGTTGCATGTGTGAGATATGCCAGTGTGTCATTTTCATCTTTAGTAAGAAATGTAGCAGTTGACTGAACACATCTAGTCTTCTAGATTGTGTATGACATTAGTCTCCCCTGCCTGGATTACATAATAACTGCATGAGTAAAATATAAATAGTAATGTGCCACTTGGAAAGTCCTCTATAATACATAAGATGCCAGTAATCCTGACCCATTCTGCTCTCCGGACCTGCCTGACCCATCGTGATGCCCTACTTCTGGTTGGATTTCTCATCATTTGGAAACCACTCACTGCTGCTGAGGATGGCCCCACATGGACAACCTAAAGTGACATGAGATTACTGTGGATGGTACTACTTAGAAACCATGAAGCTGGCTTTGGACTTCAATCGACATGATCAGTTTTGCTACAATGGCTTAGGACTACAATTGCTTTGATAAGTCTCCATCAGTGAACAGTTGATAACTTCAACAAAATAGACTTCATGTGTAAACTATAATGAACTTACATGGTTACACAATTGCACTTGTTCACACTATCACACTATCATATGTCACCCAGATGAGGATGGGTTCCCTTCTGAGTCTGGTTCCTCTCAAGGTTTCTTTCTCATATTGTCTCAGGGATTTTTTTCCTTGCCACCATCACCTCTGGCTTGCTCATTAGGGATAAAATCATACATTTAAAATTTATATCCTGAATTTATATATTTCTGTAAAGCTGCTTTGTGACAATGTCTACTGTTAAAAGTGCTATACACATAAAATTGAATTGAATTAAAATCTGATTCCAGTTTGATTACTAAGTCTTATATATTCTGAATATTTAGAATACTAGCATCATGTGTTTTCTGTCGTCAGGTTTAATAAGCAAGCACATTCATACATTACTGAACAGCTGCCGATGTTTGCAAACTGTAAAGTGTGCATGTGGTAATAAACTAGGACAATGTGTAAATGAAGTGCAAAGGTTCAGGTACGAGTTAATACGAGTTAAGTCATTGATTTTAAACTGCTTAAAACGCACAGCAGTTTCAAGTCTTACCAAGTTATGAAAAAATGCAATCCCAAGTGAATTTGATCAACAGTTCATCCAACCCTGTCTTTGTTATGTGTTGGAGTATAACAAGAAGAATATAACAATGATGTAAAATAACTAACAGTATTACAAGCCTGGTACAATTTCTCTTGAAACTCATAGCCTCTTCTTAAAAATAGCTCATCCCCAGTGCACACCTAGAGATGTTGGCTGAGATGAGACACAGATATAAGGGACAGCACAGCAAGAGTTCAGTGTGTGTGTGTGTGTGTGTGCATGAGTGTGAATGTATAGGTGTGTGTCTATGTGCAGGAAGACAACTGATTTCCTACCACAAACCTTCTTTCCTTCACAAAACTGCATCAAGTTTCAACATATTCACTTTTTCCGTAGGCGTCTCACACACACACACACACGCACACATATATATATATATATATATATACATATATATATATATATATATATATATGTGTGTGTGTATATGTGTGTGTGTATATGTATATGGATATGTGTATATGGATATGTGTGTGTTTGTGTATATATGTGTGTGTGTGTGTGTGTGTGTGTGTATATATACATACATATATATATAGGACGGAGAGTAGGCGTAAGGCATGATGATTCTCACACTTGTGTAATCTTCAAGAGGTTAATTATATGTTGTTTTTGTTTGTGAAAAAGCTGAGCTAAATTCTGTATGTTTGTACATGTGTGTCTGCGAGTGAGAAAATGCAGCACCTGCAGAGAAACATTAAAAATTAAAGAAGTATGAAGCTTGGTAAAAAGTCACCTGTTCCCCAAATCATATATATATTTATATATATATATATATATATATATGGCTCAAAGGTATTTGGACAAAGTGACATAGCTGTAAATATAAAAATAATTTTAATTTTAATACTTGGATGAAAATACTTTGCAGTCAATGAATTTCCTCCCTGGTTTCTGCCTTCAGTCTTGTCTTCAGTAAGTGAAAAGCACGCTCTATTGGGTTGAGATCAGGCAACTGACTTGGCCATTAAAGAATATTCCATTTCTTTGCCTACAAAAAGTCGTTGCTTTCGCAGTATGTTTAGGGTCATTATCCACCCGCACTGTGAAGCGGTGTCTTATCAGTTTTGTAGCATTTGGCTGAATGTGAGCAGAGAGTATAGCCCTATACACCTCAGAATTCATCTTGCTACTTCTGTCAGCAGTCACATCATCAATAAACACCAGTGAGCCCGTTCCATTTGCAGCCATACATGCCCATGCCATAACACTGCCTCCACCATGTTGAACCCTCTGTATTTACATTCATGAAGGAGTCTCTTGATTGTAGATTTTGACAATGATACACCTACCTTCTCCAGACTATTCTTGACTTCAGTTGATGTTGTGAAGGGGTTTTTCTTCACCAAGGAAAGGATTCTGCAATCATCCACTTTAGTTATCTTCTGTGGTCTTCCAGGCCTTTCGGTGTTGTTGAGCTCACCAGTGCTTTCTTTCTTTTTAAGAATGTACTCAACTGTTGATTTGGCCACACCTAAGGTTTTTGCTATCTCTCTTATAGATTTATGTTGTTTTTTTCAGCCTAATGATGGCCTCCTTCACTTGCATTGAGATCTCCTTGGACTTCATATTGGTAGCTCCAGTCAAACAGCTGCCAAATGCCAACTCAATACCTGATATCAACTCCAGACCTTTTGTCTGCTTCATTTGTCTTGAAGTAACGAGGGAATGGACTGCACCTGGTCAAATAACTTCTTGTCAGTCAGTTGTCCAAATACCTTTGAGCCCCTGAAAATGGAAGTACTTTGCTTAAAATGGCTGTAATTCCTAAATGGTAAATGCCTTATTTTTGTGAAACCTCTTAAAATAAAGCTGAAAGTCTACACTTCGATCACATCTTGATTGTTTTATTTCAAATCCATTGTGGTGGTGTATAAAGGCAAAATCACAAAAACTCTGTCATTGTCCGGACCTGACTGTGTATATATATACACTATATTACCAAAAGTATTCGGTCACCTGCCTTGACTCACATATGAACTTAAGTGCCATCCCATTCCTAACCCATAGGGTTCAATATGATGTCGGTCCACCTTTTGCAGCTATTACAGCTTCAACTCTTCTGGGAAGGCTGTCCACAAGGTTGAGGAGTGTGTTTATAGGAATTTTTGACCATTCTTCCAAAAGCGCATTGGTGAGGTCACACACTGATGTTGGTCGAGAAGGCCTGGCTCTCAGTCTCCACTCTAATTCATCCCAAAGGTGTTCTATCGGGTTCAGGTCAGGACTCTGTGCAGGCCAGTCAAGTTCATCCACACCAGACTCTGTCATCCATGTCTTTATTCACCTTGCTTTGTGCACTGGTGCACAGTCATGTTGGAAGAGGAAGGGGCCCACTCCAAACTGTTCCCACAAGGTTGGGAGCATGGAATTGTCCAAAATGTTTTGGTATCCTGAAGCATTCAAAGTTCCTTTCACTGGAACTAAGGGGCCAAGCCCAACTCCTGAAAAACGACCCCACACCATAATTCCTCCTCCACCAAATTTCACACTCGGCACAATGCAGTCCGAAATGTACCGTTCTCCTGGCAACCTCCAAACCCAGACTCGTCCATCAGATTGCCAGATGGAAAAGCGTGATTCATCACTCCAGAGAACGCGTCTCCACTGCTCTAGAGTCCAGTGGCGGCGTGCATTACACCACTGCATCCGACGCTTTGCATTGCACTTGGTGATGTGTGGCTTGGATGCAGCTGCTCGGCCATGGAAACCCATGAAGCTCTCTGCGTACTGTACTTGGGCTAATCTGAAGGTCACATGAAGTTTGGAGCTCTGTAGCAACTGACTGTGAAGAAAGTCGACGACCTCTTTGCACTATGCGCTTCAGCATCCGCTGACCCCTCTCCGTCAGTTACGTGGCCTACCACTTCGTGGCTGCGTTGGTGTTGTTCCCAAACTCTTCCATTTTGTTATGATAAAGCTGACAGTTGACTGTGGAATATTTAGGAGCGAGGAAATTTCACGACTGGATTTGTTGCACAGGTGGCATCCTATGACAGTTCCATGCTGGAATTCACTGAGCTCCTGAGAGCGGCCCATTCTTTCACAAATGTTTGTAAAAACAGTCTGCATGCCTAAGTGCTTGATTTTATACACCTGTGGCCAGGCCAAGTGATTAGGACACCTGATTCTGATCATTTGGATGGGTGACCGAATACTTTTGGTAATATAGTGTATATATATATATATATATATATATATATATATATATATATATATATATATATATATATACATACACACGTGTGTGTGTATCATTATGCTGAAAAAAAAACAGACATATCAGAGAGATAGCAGAAACTTTAGGAGTTCCCAACTCAACAATTTGATACATTATTAAAAAGAAGGAATGCACTGGCGAGCTCAGCAACACAAAAAAGCATGGAATCCATAGAAGAAAACTAAAGTGGATAATCGCAGAATGCTTTCCTTGTTGAAGAAAAACCTCTTCACAACCCCTAGCCAAGTCAACAACACTCTTGGCTAAGCGTATCATTGTCAAAGTCTACAATCATGAGGTAAATACAGATGATTTACCTCAACCACTGGTAACACCCAAGAACAGAAAGGCCAGATTAGACTTTGCAAGATTAACTTGTACTAGAATGATGGGAAGAGATGAGTATGGAGAAGGAAGGGAAAGGCTCATGTTCCAAAGAATATCACATCATCTGTCAAACATGTGGAGGACGTTTTATGACATGGACATGTATGTCTGCCAATGGAACCGGGTCACGGGTGTTTATTGATGATGTGGCTGCTGATAGAAGTAGCAGGATGAATTCTGAAGTGTATAGAGCTATACTTTCTGCTCAGGTTCAGTCAAATGCTGCAAAACTGAAATGACAGTGCTTCACAGTACAGATGGATAATGACCCATAACGTTCCGTGAAAGCAACCCAAGAGCTTCTTAAGGCAAAGAAATGGAATGTTATTAAATGGCCGAGTCAGTAAATTGACCTCAACCCAAATGAACATGCTTTTCACTTACTGAAGACAAAATTGAAGGCGGAAAGACTCATAAACAAGCAGCAACTGAAGGCAGCTGCAGTAAAGGCCTGGTAAAGCATCTCAAGGGAGGAAACTCAACATTTGGTGATGTCCACGAGTTCCAGACTTCAAGCAGTCATTGACTTCCTACATTGATTTGCATCCAAGTATTAAAAAATCCTAATATTTATGATTGTAATTTGTCCAATTACTTTTGAGCCTGTGAAAATGGAAGAGCTATGTAAAAAAAGGCTGTAATTCCTAAATGGTTAATGCAATATTTTTGTTAAACCCCTTGAATTAAAGCTGAAAGACTCCACTTCAATCACATCTTTCATTTCAAATCCATTGTGGTGGTGAGAGAGAAATGGCAGACATGTAGAGGACATTTTTTAAATAAAGTTACATTTTGCTAAAAAGTGTAAATTTGTTAATGTATCGAGACTTTTGGGACACCATATATATCTCCATCCATCCATTTTCTGAACCGCTTATCTTACACAGGGTCGCAGGGCACAATCACACACACACACTCATACCCATTAACACACTATGGACAATTTAGAGACCAGCCTACAGTGCATGTCTTTGGACTGGGGGGAGGAAACTGGAGTACCCTGAGGAAACCCCCGAAGCATGGGGAGAGCATGCAAGCTCCACGCATGCAGGGCGAAGGTGGGAATTGAACCCCCAACCCCAGCAGATAACCAAATAATGGCGGATAACCAAATAATGACTAACCTTTTAAGAAAAAAAAACATCCCAGAAGATATTCTTGAAAATTTTGTACACCCAGACATGTTAGTTTAAATTTTACATCAAAAATTTTAATCATTATCATGATTTTACCTTTGCGTACAAAAAGACCATATAGGTGAATTTCCCTGTTTCTAGCTTTTCCCCAAACAGTTCACTGCAGCAAAAATAAAATATATATTCATTAATCAGTCATAACATTACCTGCCTAATATTGTCTAGGTCCAGCTCTGAACTGTCAAGGCATGGACTCCACAAGACCTCAGAAGGTTTGCTGCTGTATCTGTAAGTTGTAAGATGGGGCCTACATGGATCAGACTTGTTTGTCCAGCACATCCCACAGATGCTCGACTGGATTGAGATCTGGGGAATTTGGAGGCCAAGTCAACACCGTGAACTCTTTGTAATGTTCCTCAAACCATTCTTGAATAATTTTTGTAGTGTGGCAGGGCTCATTATCCTGCTAAAAGAGGCCACTACCATTAGGGAATACCGTTGCCATGAAGTACTTTCTTTGCAACAATGTTTAGGTAGGTGGTATGTGTCAAAGTTACATCCACATGAATGCCAGGACCCAAGATTTCCCAGCAGAACATTGCCCAGAGCATCGCACTGCCTCTGATGGCTTGCCTTCTTCCCATGGTGTATCCTGGTGCCATCTCTTCCCCAGGTAAGTGACGCACACTCACACACCCTGCATTTTGGAGATGCTCTGACCCAGTTATTTAGCCATCACAATTTCACCCTTATCAATGTCTCTCATATCCTTATGCTTCCCCATTTTTCCTGCTTCCAACAAATCAACTTCGAGAACTGACTGTTCACTTGCTGCCTAATATATCCCATCCCTTAACAGGTGCCACTCTAAAGAGATAATCAATGTTCTTTACTTCATCTGTCAGTGGTTTTAATGTTATGGCTAATCGGTATATATATATATATATATATATATATATATATATATATATATATATATATATATATATATATATATATATATATGTGTGTGTGTGTGTGTGTGTGTGTTTGTGTGTAGGTCAAGAGCAGGTCAAGAGCTTCAGGTTATGCTCACATCCAAACGAAGAAAAACTGTGATCTCTGTGACTTTGATCGTGGCATAATTGTTGGTGCCAGACTGGCTAGTTTGAGTATTTGAAACTGGGGATCTCCTGGGAAATTCACACACAACAGTCTCTAGACTTCACGCAGAAAAAGTCTTTTTGTTTATTAGACATCAGACTACTTTCATGGACCACATGATGTAATGACCTACAGGTGCTACAAAAAGGGACATGTCTCCTAAATTTCCTGTTTCAGTTCTGTAGATAAATTTTCTCATTTAGTTATTATTAAACTACTAACCACAGTGAAAACAACGGGCATTAGCTAAAAACTACACAAGAAGAACAGGCCAGGCAAAATATGTTTTAACCTCACGAAAATGTTGATTCAGTTTATAGTACAAATAAATCATTAACAATAATTCACCTGACTACTAAACCATGGGAGGAATAAGAAAATCAGCCAAAAGCACGTGGATATGTATTTTTTTAATTTGCTTTTCAAACCACTTCCATAACTGCTCAGAGTTTTTTTGTGGAAGAATATATTTTGGCCAAAAACACTACAAATCTAGCAAAAAAAAAACAAAAAAAGTGGCACGAAACATCTGGTACAAAAAGTGAAAGTTGTGCAGAAAATTTATTTATTTATTTATTTATTTATTTATATTAATTATGTCTGAGTACGAAGGATTTATTTACAAAAACTGCAATCATGATATTTTAGCATCATGCAAAATGATTTTTGCCCAGCACTTTTCAAAACAAAGTCACAAAAAACATGCAGATGGTCAATGTTAAAGCTAACTAATGCAGTAAAGGTGATCAATATAGGAGAACTGTATGGATTGCCCTTCTGCTCTGAGAGACAGACACCGTATTGTGTGTTATGGATGAAGCTGTTATTCTAATGTGCATACAGTAGAGCCTGAGCTACTCCTCCATGCTATTGACTTTAATGCACTCAACTCTTATTTCCTGACAATGACCATGTAATCATGAGAGAGAGAGAGAGAGAGAGAGAGAGAGATGGAATGGAAAGGGATGGGTAAAACAGAGCAAGACAAGCCTCCTGTCTACCCGAATGTGACAGCAATGTGAATATCACTTTCCGTCATCTGTTATGCTGAGAGAGGGAGAAGGGAGAAGGAAGACACAGAAGGCTGAGAGACAGAGCGCTAAGAGGGAAGAAAGAGAGAGCTCTTCTTTCTCTCTGCTGTTCTTATACTTCAGTCACAGTTGAATAAATACTGACATTCATTCAGAATGACCAGCAAACTCTTGTGAAACTGCATGAATGGTTTTACAACTGTGTTTGACTGTGAAACTCAATAATTACTTTCATCTTTCATATAATTCAATTTTCTCTCCTCCTGTTTTCACAAGGGGATCTCTCAGTTCTTTTATGGTACCCAGAGCATTTCTGTTTCATATTCACAACCTGAATAATCTCTCAGGCCTGCATATTGTACCAGCATGGTTTGCAATCTGGCAAACCTCTCCACTACTCAATGTCTCTAAAGCTTCTGTACTCAACCTCCCTTCTTCCACGCCTCCCTCTTTTCTACCCAGAGCAGTGTTAATTATTTAGGGATTTTGATTCAGGCATTGGCTCTGGTTTGCTGAACACTCCCTGGGCTCAGATCATTTATATATTTTCACATTCTAGTTCACAGAAACTAGGAAATGTATGTCATCCACAAAATGCACCTAGTCAGGTGTGGATAATCAGTTATAAAACATATTACAATGTTCAGAGCAGTTAAATGTGGTCAATATTCTGGCCAAATTTAAAGGCAGCATCACATGTATTTTATTTGTTAAAGGCAACCACATAGTTCGGTTCACTAAATGAGAGCTCCATGAAAGTTGGAGACATGTCAGAGCAAGGAATCATTTCAGTAGTAGAGTATGTTATAATAAGGATATTACAAAATAAACAAAACAAACATATTATCATAAATTGTTATTAAAAAAAAGCCATGTGATGAGATGATGTCCCATTCAGGGTGTGTTCCCTGCTCGTGCCCACTGCTCCTTGTATGGGCTTCATATCCACCGCAACCCTGACCAGGATAAAGCAATTATTGAAGATGAAATAATAAAAGAATGTAATAAAAGATTAGGCAATTATCAAGATATGAAAAATTATAATAGTACATGTCTTACAATACACCTGCTAATGATCATCTCTGTCTTAATCTGTCCATAGTTTGCTAGGTTAAGCCTACACAATCCCTGGGATTGCACTCTTTATCCATTGTTCCCAGCCTGCGAAGAAGCAGGACATTTGATGTCTGAAGAAAGACAGATTAAGACAAGGGGAAATACAGTATTTCAATGAAACGCTTTAATTCACTGACTCTCAGACTAAACAGCCTAAGCTCCTAAACTGATGCTTCAAGCTCAATCTTACTTTATTTACTCTACTCTCACTTCATTACAATCTCTCATGAGTAAGCATTAAAGCTTGTAAGTGTAAAGCCATTAATGTGAAAAAAGTAACTACATTGTAAAAGAAAACGTTAGGGAAATTTTTAGTGATAAAGAAATACATTTTGGTTCAAAAATCATTTTAAAAATATGTCTCTATACAAAAAATGCTTTGTATCCATAAATGTGCATGTTGTGTTCTTTAACTAAAATGTTAGTGTTCGATGGATAGGAGTAACTGTGCTCAGTCAACCGTTTCAATCAGACACAAAATTCCATGTTTGATATATTTGTATGCTGCAGCATTACAGTTTACCCTTAGTGGAACTAAGAGGCCTAACCCAAACTTGTTCCAGCATGACAATGCCCCTGTGAGGCCCATAAAGACATTGTATAGCAAGTTTGGAGAGGAAGAACTCGAGTGGCCTGCACAGAGCCCTGACCTCAACCCCGCTGAACACCTTTGGGATGAACTGGAATGCTGACTGTGTGCCAGGTCTTCTTGTTTGACACCAGTGCCCGACCACGCTAATGCTCTTGTGGCTAAATGGACAAATCCCCACAGCCATGCACAAAAATCTAGTGGTAAGCCTTCCCAGAAGAGCGAAGGTTATTATAACAGCAAATGGGGACTAAATCTGGAATGGGATGTTCAAAAAGCACACATAGGCGTGATTGGGCAGGTGTCAACATACTTTTGGACATATAGTGTAAACAAATTTCTTATTCATTGAAGCAACACAGGAAAAATTATTTTTGTACTTTCCATGCGTCATCAGGTGGGAAGACTGTGGTTTACATAAAAGTTCATTAACTGCCCCCAGAACTGCCCTTAGCCTTCTATAAGAAGCGGGTTTCATGTAAAAGAGTTCTCCATCTCTTTAGTAGTACCAGGACTGAATTATTTCTTTAATTAATAAACATGACATATGCATAACATATCCATAAATGTAAGATTTCAGTATATAGTGTGCTTCTGCTTGCAAAAATTCATATTTTACATCCTGATAACTATCCTGTAGATGCTTGTCCAGGGCTCTGTAATCCTTCTCTAAAATTGTAAACACTGCCTGGCTGTATTAAGCAATTATGAAACTCCTGTGCAAGGATATGTGCCTAGGTAGCTGTCATTTAAAAAGGCAGAGCTTATGAGGATTGGCAATAAGTAAGCAGGAAGTGAAGTGTAAGCTCTGTGAAGTAGGCTTTTAGCCTAGGATTATGGAAGAGTTATTGATGAATAAAATCAATGGTAGAGAATACAAATGGTCAATCAAAAGTACCCATTCCCCTGCTGATGACAACAGCTTACAGTACAAAACAGCCTGTGACAGAAAGACCTGGGAGAGTTGAAAGGCTTGAAAACTGATGCCGAGCTTTCATTGCTTCTGCCTGATAGGTAATTATTTAACTCGGTTCTGGGGTAGTTTGTACACTTAGCTGTGAGTGAGGTTTTTTGGTGGAGGGTGTGGGATTAAAGGGAGGATGGAATCCTTCTGTGGATGTCTGTCATAAATTAGCAATATTGTTAATCTATGTCTGAACAATCAGTTAAAAAACACTTAATCTCACACCCTTAAGCGTTCTTCACTTTGTCCCTCTGGAAGGACCATGCAGGATATACAGCAGAACCTCATAACTTGTTTCTTTATCAGTATGTGTTCCAAGTAGAATCTCTTTAGTTCTCGTGAGGAACCCTTTTTTCTAAGATGATATAACTCCATCTTACTAAAGAATCGAAAGAACCATTTTTAATTTCAAAAGTGAACTTTTCATACCGTGGATCATGTAGGTGCTCACGTGAAAAAGTGAAAGCCATTTATACGTTCATTCGTCTTCAGAAACCGTTTTTCCCCCCCTGGTCAGGGCCACTGGATCCGGAGCAGTTTAGCATAGCCAGTCCACCCACAGGCATATTTTTGGTAGATGGGAGAAAATCATAGAGTCCGGAGGAACCTCACGCGAACATGGAGACAACATGCAGAGAAACTCTACACAGACCATAGCTCAGGATCAAACCCTGGAACTGTGAGGCGGCAACGCTTCCCACTGCGCCACTGGGAACGTTTATGTTGACATTAACAAAACAAATATGCTAGACTTTCTTATTCACAAACGTGAATTACACTCCTCCGCTGGAGCACACTCTCAAGCGTGAATTGTAGAGTTGCATACCGCAATATTACACAAAATAATTTTACCCAAAACAAACATAAAATAGCCTATAAAGCCTAAACTGATACCCCATTCAAGATAACCAGCTTTAAAGTTTCAAGAATTTAAAACACATTTGTTTTCTAATAATGATGCAACGTCTTAGTGAGAATGGGGACGCATTTCACATTTCCTAAGCTGCCACCCCATTACGAAAAATGACTTAAATAATAATGTGTACTCTTACCGCACGCTTCGGAGACGCCACCACCACTGAGCTCTTCATGTTAACCACTTCTTCTCCTCGGACCTTTCTGCTTCTGCAAAAACGTGCAAAAAAGCACAGTCTCTTTCAGATTTCTAGTGTCTTCCTGTCATTACGCGCTAAATCCATCACACGTTAAGTGCTCACGCAGCGCCTCCTATACAGAGGTTGCGTCTTGCATGATGTGATGGAGTGCATCCGTTCGCCTTCCTCTTCAGTCTAGTCAATCTCCAAACTGAGCAAAGAGCATCAGGGCATTAGCTCGAAGTGCAACCGAATGAGAAGAAGCCCAACCAGCGCCGCCCAGTGGTTCAAACTTCAGTGCCTGCAACCCATAGCCCGGGACAGTCATTTTTTCTTCCTGCTTAACAGCTGACCTGTAACACAACTAATCGTTAAAACATTCATGAAAACGTTCGTGAGGGTTCGTGAGGGATAACAGGGTTATCTAGCACACTAAATGGTTCATTTGTTTGTCCCTCTGTGGAGAACCCTTAAATGTTCTACAGTATATGAAACCCTATAACAGAGGATTTCCATTTTAGAAAATAGTCCAAGTATAATCCAATTAGAAAGCTATAACCATTAATTGTTCAACCCAAGAGAGTTATTTCCTAAGAGTGTAACAGTGGTAAGGACCCAAAAACTGAACCTTGCTCTAGGCCTTAGAAACAAATGTAGGACAGAGCCAGGGGTTGAAGTAAAGCACAGTACACTCTTTAAAAAGTTTAAATCTAAATTTCATAAGGGCTCTTCAGCTCCAAAGAGGCTGTTTCAAGTAGAATCCTTCAAGGGAGCTAAACATTTTTAATTATCTAAGAAACCCTGAAAGAACCCTTGAAGAACCTTTTTTTCCACTCTTAAACTCAGTAATGATCTGATGAGTTGAAACATATGTGCTTGACCATCACCAAACCTTGCCTAATTCCAGACATATTGGATCAGAGTTTGTCATGTCTCACACTTAAAACTATCTTGAAGCTTTCTTATTTCTTGGCTACTAATTACATAAAATCATTAAACTGATTGGCCATGAGAGTGCATATATTTTATAGGCGAGACATCTGAAATCTGAGATTTTTACATTTTTAAAGAATGTTTACTTAGGGAGTGGTGTGACTCTCCCAATAAGGATGCCCTTAGAGAATATTGAATACATTTATTTATTTAGACATTATTATGGTTATTGTGATTTTTTTGTGTGTGTGTCTTCAATGCTATGAATACTGAATGCCCTCCTCCTTTGGTCAAATATCTTTTGGCCACAGACTTTCTCTCAATACCCATTAATTATCCAGTACTGCCCTGCACACTATAGCATGCAGCGGCCTGTCAAACTGAATCAGCCTGATGTGAGGGCTGTTAGTATTAAAAAATTTAGTTGCAGCACCTGTCAGGCTCTGTTTTGTCAGAGGGTCGCTTTGGTATACCAGATAGTTAAAGATATTAAACATAATCCTATCCTGTCTAAGAACCTCTTTAGGCTTCTTTAAACATCGCTTCAATCTGATGCCATATACTCTACAAATATTACGTTTCAGTTACACACACAGTCTCATGTTACATAGTCTTGAACTTGTCATTATAAGTTCTTAATGCTTATGAGCAAACAGTATAAGTGTAAATGCTGTCTTACTTTCCTTGTGTATTTGACAGGGAGGAAAGAGATAAAGAAGGTGAGAACATTTGCTCATGCACTCTCATGCTTGTTCATGTTCATGCATGTTAATTTAAGCTAGAGCAAAAAACAAAATCTAAAAAGTTACAGAAAAAGGCAAAGCACTGTGCTAGTACTATTAATACTATATTACTATGTATATCATCAATAGTCTTATTATAAGCTAATAAACTCAGCATAAATCTTAAGACATTCTTTAAGTTAGTTAACAAAGAATACAGAGAACCAACATTGCAATTTCTTCCTCCTATTTGCTGTGTGTGGGTTGTGGTAATAGAGGGTAGAGGATGCTGTGATGTAATTAGAAATGTGGCCAGTGTAGGAGTATTTAAAACTTTGATACTAGTATGGTGTTAAAAATGATGAGATGTGCAGAGTCTTCAAATCTAATCACAAGTCAGAGTTTCCAAGACAGAAGAAAGACTCATAGCAACCTTAGATAGAGAATTTATTATTCTAAAGAAGTTCTAGAGAAGGAGTCTAGAGACAGAGAGAAGAGAGCAGAGCAGTAAAGAAAGTAGTTTCTTTGTGATTACATGTTATTATATAGGACTAACCAGAGTGAAATCATTAGTTAAGCTACATTAAAATATATTATTCATAAATGATAGGTACAGCCTATAACGCCATTATGAATATTGATAAAATCATCACATGTCCATTACACGTGAGCAAGTGGATGACCAGGATGATGAAGAAGAATATTAGTTTAAACTACAACGGTTGGTATCTGTCTTCTAGGACTTTGTATTTGAGTTTAACTGGGAAAATGCTTTGCAGAAAGGAGCCAGGTGTTATGAAGGCCTTGAAGTACTACCCATCCTTATTATCTTGCCAGGCTCACAGTAGAACAGCAGGAATAAGTTCACATAAGTTTCAAGCATTTTCATTACATTTACATTTATGGCATTTAGCAGACGCCCTTATCCAGAGCGACCTACAAAAGTGCTTTGAAGTCTCTGTCAATAAATACATTCTGATATTGGTTCGCTAAGTCACAAACTAAGAATACCATCAGTCCAAAAACTCTGTTGGGCAGGTAATATAGTAACAAGCGCTCAGACAATAAAATTTTTTTAAGTGCTAATTTAAGTACTTGAGGAAGAGGCAAGTCTTTAGACATCGTTTGAAGACTGCCAAGGACTCAGCTGTTCGGACATCTAGGGGAAGTTCATTCCACCACCTAGGTGCCAGAACAGAGAAGAGTCTCGATGCATGCCTTCCTTGTACCCTGAGAGATGGTGGGACCAGTCAAGCAGTGCTAGAGGATCAGAGGGAGCGTAGTGCAGTGCGGGATATGATCAATGCTTTGAGATAAGTGGGTGCTGGTCTGTTTTTGGCTTTGTAGGCAAGCATCAGTGTTTTAAGTCTGATGCGGCAGCTACAAGAAGTCAATGGAGGGAGCGTAGCAATGGGGTGGAGTGGGAGAACTTACGAAGGTTGAAAACCAGTCCTGCAGCTGCATTCTGGATCAGTTGCAGAGGTGGAATGGTGCTCAAAGGCAGACCTGCCAGGAGAGGGTTGCAGTAGTCCAGTCTC
The DNA here is from genome assembly GCF_027358585.1 of Pangasianodon hypophthalmus. NCBI lineage: Eukaryota > Metazoa > Chordata > Actinopteri > Siluriformes > Pangasiidae > Pangasianodon > Pangasianodon hypophthalmus. The sequence goes on from NC_069725.1 coordinate 15,392,274, forward strand.
GAAATGACAAGGGACTGAACAAACACCTGAGTGGCCTGTGTGGAAAGAAATGGACGAATCCTTCTGATGTTATAAAGGAGAAATCAGCATGAGCAGGTCAGATTAGCAATGTGAGAGGAAAAGGACAGTTGACAGTTGAATGACAATTGACCCCAAGGTTGCGTGCAGACGAGATCAGATAGTTGTCCAGGGAGATCGCAAGATCCTGACATGGGGATGAATCACCTAGGATGAACAGCAGTTCATTTTTGCTGCTATTAGGTTTCAGCTCATGAGCTGTCATCCATGATGTCAGACATACTGAGATCTGAGCAGAAACAAACACAATTTAATTAATACAAGCAAACACAAGTTAATTATTACAAAAATATAGGTTTGTTACAAGCTGACCCCAAATACAGATCCATCAAACGCTCAAATGGGTCCCTTTGTTTCTCCAGAAAGGAGCCCTGTTCAGGAGTGAGCAAACTGCCAATGAGTTTCGTGATCCAAATGAGGTCAAATCAACCAGGCATTACCTACCGATCCTAAGAAAGGTATAAAAAGTGTAATGAGAAGGAAGAAAAGAAATGCTCAAAACATATTTTATTAACAGGAGGTAAGACCTCAGGATTGCTATCTATCATAATGCAGCACCTGGAAAAGACTGGGCAATTGCTTAAACACCAACCTGAAAAATACTTTTTCAAATTAGTCAATCTTTTTATTTTCTTCTGTAAGGTCTTTGGTGTGCCACTGTTATCTGTTTTGTTTTGTTAAAAGTGTCTTCAGTGTGTACATTCATATTACTTATGACAGAGAAGAGATTTTAAACATCAGAGTCTCACCAGCACCCAAACTGCAGCCAAAATTGCATTCTACATCCAAAGATTTATTAAACCTTCTATTCACTGGAGTAGTTGCAATCAAACAAGGAGTACAGCAGTGAAGGAGGAGGGTAGAGCCAGTACCTTGGTTCACTTCAGGAAATGTAGATTAAGATCTCCGTTAAACATAACTTCACTTGCGCTTCTATTTAGAGCATAACATAACTTCATTTGCACCTCTATTTTCTGTTTCATGGAGACCTGGCTAAATAACTCTGTAGCAGATATAGCAGTAGAACCTCCTGGCTGTGTCTTGTACTGAACCAATAGCAAAAAACAAAGGGTGAAGGTGTGGGGATATATATCAACATTTCCCCACAAGCCCAAGCAAGTGTTGCACAGCAACAGCTAGCTGAATGCATCAGAGAGGTAGAAAAACTTTTCCCAGATTCACAGGCATTCATTCTAGATGATTTTAACCAGGCAAATTTGTGCCAGGAGTTACCAAAATACTACCATCAGATAAAATGCCCTACAAGACATGCGAAAACTTTCAAGGATGTTCAAGGATGCCTACCATGCTGTCATCTGTGCCCACCTAGGGAACTTAGACCATGCAATGATTCACCTTATACCATTGTACAAAGGCTGAACCTGCAGAAGCTGGTGAAAACTATAGTTAAGTGGTGGACTACTTCAAATGACCCACATGGCTCCATAGATGGCTATTACCTCATACATTAGTTTCTGTGAGGAAGTGTACATTACCATAAAAACAGTGGTATAACAACGGCAACCCCTGGTTTGCTTTAGAACTGAGAAAGCTTCACTCTGACAAGGAGTCTGGCAACCATGAGACATTCAGTGAAGCTAAGTATGTCCTACAAAAGGGAATAAAGGCTGCAAATAAGGCATTTTCAAACCATATGAAGGATCACTTCTCTGCTAAGGACTGCTCTTGTAAAGGTCTTCAACAACTCACAAACTACAAAAAGAAGCCACCCAGCTGTGAAGCCAAGCCACTTGGCCAACCAGCAGAACAAGTTCTATTGCCGGTTTGAGAGACAAGGGTCGCCCAACAATGCTGACATCATCACACCCCACACCCTCTCACACCTCTCTACCTCTTCTAACAACATATCTAACACGCTGCCCCCTCACCTCACTCCCCTCCTCCACCATCCATCACTACATAGGAAGTACACAGCCTTTTAAAAAATTGAATATTAGAAAAGCTGCTGGACCAGACCATATCTCCCCCTCTACAATCAAGCACTGTGCTGACCAACTGGCACCAATCTTCACAGAATTATTCAACACATTCCTGGATTTATGTACAGTTCAAGCCTGCTTCAAGACCACCAGAATCATCTCGGTCCCCAAAACAGCCATGATCACTGACCTCAACAACTACAGACCTCATGCCTTAACATCTGTTTTGAAGTCGTCTGAATGCCTCATCTTGGCATACTTGACAAAAGCCATAGATGGCATGCTCAACCCTCTGCCTTTGGCAACTGAGCCAACAGCTCTGTGGATGACATGGGTCTCCATTACATCCACAAACAGTCGGATGCTTATGCAAGGATTCTGTTTGTGGACTTCAGCTCTGCCTTCAACACCATTATTCCAGAGCTGCTGGAAAACAATTTGGCCTCATTCAACCTGCCTCCCTGCATATGTCACTGGATTGCAAACTTTCTCACAGCAGTATGTTAGACCTGAGAGGTCACAAGTCCAGCCCTCTGACCCTCGGTTTTGGGGCTCCACAAGGGTGTGTGCTTTCCCCTTTGCTCTTCTCACTCTTCTCACTATGCACAAATGACTGCATCTCTGGTGACCCATCTGTTAAACTCATCAAGTTCGCAGATGACACCTGTTTTTTTCCTGGTACTGCCAAAACAGCCTGGACCTCAACATACAGAAAACACAGGAGATGTTCACTGACTTTAGGAGGAAAATGCCAACATATTGCATACTGGACACAAATGGCCATTAGCAACTCTTCTTTCTGTGACAGCAAAAGAAGCACAATCTCCCACAAAAAGTATCATATCATATAAAACATCTGATAACAGTATGGTTTAGTGCAGCTTCTGCTCAGGCCAAGGCTAAGCTGCAGTCAGAATTGCTGAGAAGACCAGTGGCAGTAGCCTACCATTCTTACATGACTTATACTTAGCCAGAGTAAGGAAGCGTGCACAAAAGATCTCAACTGACCCTACTCACCATAGCTACTGCCTTTTCCAGAAACTCTGTGGCAATCACCAGTCAGTAAAAATGAGAACCACAAGAAAGCAATATTTCTCAACAAACTCTGAGATACACACACTTCTCAAGACTGTTTAATATTTTGCACTGACAGCATGTTGATCCAAACACTCTTGAACATTTCTTTTACACCTTTGCACATTCTTTTTGCATAGTTACACATTATGTTGTCATGCTCTTGTGTGTGTGTGTGTGTGTGTGTGTGTGTGTGGTACCCTCGTGTATACATTGTTGAATACACTATGCTGTCCCTATATGTCTGCGCCTTGTATCAAGACAAATTCCTTGTACGTGCAAATGTGCTTGGTGAAATAAAAGTGATTCTGATTCTGATTAATGTGAGATAAGTGGAACTACCTAATTCTGTCAGGCTCAAGTTCCACTAATAAAGAAGTAGGAGTTGTCAAAATGACCTCCTATCAAGTAGCTAATTGTAACGATTCGCCAGAGGCGGGTTGAGTAGGATCCATTAGCCGTTTAATAGAGTAAAATCCAAAATAGCAGGCAGAAAACGTAGTCGAGAAACAGAAAGCAAAGTCCGATAAACCAGGAAGTCAAGCAGCGATGTAACCAAATCCAAAAACACAAGGCAAAGGCAGAAAACTGTAAACGTGAACAGGGTCAAGCACAAAAGACAATCAAAACACTAAGGCAGAGAGAAAAGGCTTGGTAATGTCCTGAAAACAATACTTCGTGTCCTAGTGTGGTGAACACGCTGTTTAAATGTCCGTAAAACCCCAGAAGTGTTCCTTGTGGGTGGCGTCAAAACTCGGGCGAGGGCTCCCTCTGGTGGGCAGGTGCCAGTGGTAACAATACAGAGCCCCCCCCTCTAGGAACACCTCCAGGTGTTCTACGATGTGGACGGCCCTGGGGCCGAGGAGTTGGCCCATTGGAGTGGAAGCGATAGAAATCCTCCACCAAGGAGGGGTCGAGAATGTCAGCCGCATTTACCCAGGATCGCTCCTCTGGGCCATACCCTTCCCAGTCCACCAGATACCGTAAGCAGTTACCATGGCGTCGAGAGTTGAGGAGTGAGCTCACCCTATAGGCTGGGGCCCCGTCAATGTCAAGCGGTGGCGGTGGTTCATTCCCCGTGGTTGCGTCGTCCTGGCGGGGGCGTGCTGGTTTGAGCAGGGACACGTGGAAGGTGGGGGAGATCCGATACGAGGCAGGGAGTTGCAGGCGGTACATCACCGGGTTCACTTGGCGCACTAGGTGGATGCAGAAAGCTCTCCAGTCTCTAGATGTGAATTGCGGGCCCCGGTCGGACACAATGTCCTCAGGAAGGCCGTAGGTGCGGAAAATGTAGTGAAATAGTGTTGTCACCGTCTCCATGGCTGTGGGTAGGCCTTTGAGGGGGACTAGTTGGCATGTCTTTGAGGGGGACTGGTTCAATCATGGTGTACCCTGCAGAACTAGGGAGGTCGGTAACAAAGTCTATAGCCATGTGGGACCAGGGTCGTTTGGGAATGGGCAGAGGTTCTAGCAGGCCCATGGGGAGCTTGCGGCTAGTTCAAGACTGTGCACAGGTACACTACAGGTCCCCACGTACTCTTCCACATCCTGGGCCAGTGCGGGCCACCAAAACCAGTTGCTGATCAGGGCTGTTGTGCGCCGGATACCTGAGTGGCTGGAGCTGGGCATCTCGTGCACCCACCGCATTATTCTCGGATGAAGAGGGGCAGGCACGAAGAGTTTGGTGGATGGACAAGCTGGTGGTGGAGGTTCGTTGGCCTGAGCCCACTGGATCTCCTCCATGATGTCCCATCTGATAGGTGCGAGTACTATGGCGGACGGTAGTATCGGCTCTGGGCTGCTGGGTCGTGGATGGATGATGCTTATTGGGTCGTATCAACGGGACAGTGCATCGACCTTGTCATTCCTGGTGCCTGGTCGATATGTGACAGTGAACCAGAACTGGGTGATGAACAGTGCCCATCAAGCTTGTCTTGGGTTCAGACTCTTTGCATTACGCAGATATTCCAGGTTACAATGGTCAGTCAGTACTACAAACGGGTGACACGCTCCCTCCAACCAATGCCGCCATGCTACCAATGCTTCCTTGATAGATAGGAGCTCCTGATTGCCGACATCATAGTTAGCTTCAGCTGGGGTTGTCCTACGGGAAAAGTAAGCACAAGGATAAACTTTCCCTGGGTTTCCATGGCGCTGTGAGAGTACGGCCCCGATAACACAGCTGGAGGCGTCCACCTCGACGATGAAGGGCAGGCTGGGGTCTGGGTGCCTCAAGATCGGCGCTGTGGTGAAGCTAGTCTTTAGCTGGGTGAATGCGGATCGGGCCTGTTCCGTCCAACATAAATGCCATGGTTTACCTTGCAGGAGTGATGTCATCAGGTTAGCGATGCCGCTGTAATTCCTTATGAACCGCTGGTAAAAGTTTGCAAACCCCAAGAACCGCTGCAATTATTTGACTGTGGTAGGTTCGAGTCAGTCCGCGACCGCCTTTACTCTGCCGGCGTCCATTTCCACCCCCTTCTTTGAGATGAATGATGTAGCCCAGGAAGGTAATGGAGTCTCGGTGGAATTCACATTTCGTGGTCTTGATGTATAACTGGTGTTTCAGCAGCCGGGTAAGGACTGCTCTGACGTGGTGGAGATGTTCCTCATAAGTGGACGAGTAGATAAGAATGTCGTCGATATATGCATCCTAGCGGTGAAGCACATCCCTGAAGATCTCGTTTATGAACGACTGAAACACTGCTGGGGCATTGATTAGTCCATAAGGCATCACTAGATACTCATAGTGCCCCCTGGTGGTGTGAAACGCCGTCTTCCACTCACCCCCCTCCTTGATCCTTACTAAATTGTACGCACTGCGCAGGTCCAGCTTAGTGAATATCCAAGCCTCCCTGAGTTGCTCTAAGGCTGCTGGTACCAGTGGGAGAGGGTAGGGGTATTGGACTGTCAACGCATTCAGTCCCCTGTAGTCGATGCATGGCCGCAGACCCCCATCTTTCTTTTCAATGAAGAAGAACCCCGCTGCTGCTGGAGAAGTAAGTAGTGGCTAGGGCTTCCTTGACATATTCCTCCATAGCCTTGGTCTCGAGGAGAGAGGGTAAACTTTACTCTTGGGTGGCATGGCGTTGGGCAGCAGCTCGATTGCGCAGTCCCACAGGCAGTGGGGCGGTAGCTGCCTGGCTCTCTCTTTACTGAACACCTCTCATAGATCCCAGTATTCGCGCGGTATCGAGATGTTCTCTGATGTGTCGGGATGTTCGATGGAGGTCGAGAGACATGGCTCTGACTGGACCTTGCGGAGGCAGTGGTTCTGGCAGTGGGGTGATCAGTTCTCCCTCCTTCCAGGACATGATGGGGTTATGAAGTTGCAGCCAGGGGAAGCCCAGGATGATGAGGTTCGAAGGAATGGAGATGACATAAAACTTTGTCTCTACAAAGTGCAGTAATCCAATCTGTAGGGTGAGCGGACGGGTCTGATGACTGATGAGGCCTCCCCCGATGGGACGGTTATCCACGGCCATCACTCGCAGGGGGGGGTTCACATGGCAGCGTGGGGAGGTGAAGGTCCTCTGCGAGCTGTTGGTTGATGAGGTTGACGGCCGCCCCGGAGTCCACTAGTGCTGGAACCACAATAGTACCCTGAGTTGATTTTGCATACAGAAAAATGCAAAATCATTTCTCACCTTGGAGGTAGATGTTTTCTCGGGGCAGTTGATAATCCGGTGGCCAGTGCCCCCACGGTAGAAGCATAGATTTCGGCGAACCTGACGCTGATGTTCGTCCAGGGACACTCTGGTGCTGCCCAGTTGCATAGGCTCCGGCCCCTCCTCCCGTGGTCTGCTGTAGTCCTCCCAAACCCGAGGTTCATAGTGAGGGCGAGACGTGCGGCGTTGCTGGCAGAGGCCGCTAGGGTACGGAACTTCACGGCGTAATCCGCAGCCGGTTCGGTGCCTTGACGCAACTCCAAGGGTTGTACCGCTACGTCGCGCCCCCCGCTGGGTATTCAAAAACTTCGCAGATCAGCTCAGAGAAGTAAGTAAAATTGAAGTAGGTGTGCTGATTAGGGGTGACACAGAACTGGTGTGGGTGATCAGTGAGACATGTGACAAGGTCATATGGCGTGCAGTGGCTGATGGGTAATGTAGTAAATGCAAATTTTGGCATAACCATGACAGAACCCCCCTTTAATGCGTTGCTCTTGACATGCGAAACAAGTTTGAGGGGGGTCCTGAACAGCCAGGCGAGACATCCACCAGCTGATCAGGGTTTTTAGGAACACCCCCACCATGGAGCCAGCACGAGGTCTGACACCCCCACCAGGCGACAAGGCAGAGTGATCTCCTCTGCACAGCCGAGTGTTGGTGCAATGTCCAAGGCCGAGCATGTGTACAGAGCGATGGCCACCACGAAGCTGGTGGGGGGAGCAAAGTCCAAGGCAGAGCCAGAGGAGGAAGTGATGTTCTCCACGAAGCTAGAGGGGTGAGCGATGTTCTCCAAGGAGCCAGAAGGGGGAGTGACGTTCAGCAGAGATTCAAGGCCATTGCTCAGGAGCAGGCAGAGAACCAACAGGTGTTCCAGGTGCTACTGCAACCTGCTATGCCTCCAGCTGTGGTGCCTCCATCCACAGCTGCTCTAGCTGGCCTGGTCATGGATGATGCCTCCAGGGATGATCTGGAGGTCTTTGTGGAGCTCTTCGAGCACATGGCAACTGCATGGAGATGGCCAGAGAATGAATGGGCCCTACGCCTCCTCTGTTTGCTTTCAGACTCACTGCTGCCACTGTTTGTGCAGCTAGAGTACCAGAGCATGAGAAAGTGCTGCAATGGGATAGCTGGACCCTGGAGGAACATTGACTATGCTTCTGTGTCCGGAAACTCATGGAGGTTGTTCACCAATTTGTCTATATGCAGCAGCTGTCAGTGGTGGATGCTAGCTGAGAAGCAGGGCACCAAGGGAATTCTCTTCTGGGAATTCTATTTGGTGGTGCTGGATCAGTTCATCACATGGCTCCCAGCAGGAACAGTGGAGTGGGTCCAGAGGCACTAGCTACATTTCCATCCAAGGATTGTTTTGCAAAAAAAGGTTTAGCACCTTTAAATGTTTACCAATATAGCTGATGGAAAAGCAAATTATTGATAAAAGTTAACAAGTGTCAACATAATCTTTTTTTTCATTTAAAATTAGCATATAAATTCTATGTCGATACTTCAAATGTTGCGAAAAATAGTTTGGAAACAGTTTTTGTCAAGAAAAATGGCATTCATGCAAAAAAAAAAAAAGTGTCACATGACAGAATTTATTCCTTCACTGAGGGAAGAATAGGTGTGCCATCCAGTGCACTGTAAACCTGTGGCACAAGATGCGCCAAGGAATTACGGTATGCAATTTCATTGGCCTCTGCTACATTCATCAACTCAACTCCATCTACTCAACTATTCCATTCTGACATTGTGTTCTGATGTTCTATTTCGTATGATTGCAATTATTTTTGAAATTAAAATGACAATAAGCTGGCCAATTTCAATTAATTATCTCAATATTCACCTCATTTTACAAAGATTTGAGGACATGTGGGACACAAAAGGTATACAATTTATAATATGTATGAAAACAGCTCAAGGGCAGATTTGTTTTTATTTTTAAGGATGATGTCATCACACACACCAATTTATCGGTAAGGCCAATTGGATGGAAACAGGTGGGAGACAGCAAATTTTGCAAACTTTATGCACTTTCACTTCGTCAATAACAGAAAAGTGCAAATAGTAGATGGAAACTTGGCTACTGACCAGCGTCCCAGGATGAAGTCATCCAGCTAGCGGAGGATGACCTGGTGGAATCTGTGGCGGCAGATGGCTTTCCTTTATCTTCCTCTCTCTTCCCCCTCCCGTTCCAGCTCCCCATGACCGTGGTACCCCAAAACCGGCCCCCCAAACCCGGTTTCCACCTCACCCCCTCTTCTCTGATGTCTCCCCAAGCTCCCTCTCTCTCCACACAGGTTTTCTTTAATTAAGCACCAAAGGTGCTGGAAACATATTGCAATTGTTAAGATTTATCTTCTTCTTCTTCTTCCTTTTATTAGGGGTCCAAGCACTAAGTGATTGTAACACTACCATTTTTGTTAAGAGTTTTCTTTTTATTATTAGGGAGCCAAGTTTGGGCCAAGCGCTGCCAGTGCTCTAGGGCCACCATTGGGTCAAATTTGGGCCTAATTTCGAAGTACGTTTATGGTCATAACTTTTGAAGCATGTTTCCAAATTTTAAAAGCCTTGCCCGGATTCCATGGGTCAGTACAAGTTCAACGCACACTGTGACGTCAATTTCCACCTTTTCAAAAACAGTTTTTTTGCTGCTTCTCCTACAAAACTTATCAAAGGAGTTTTGATATCCAAACCCGTTCTCCTGCAATGCACTGGCAAATGCAAAAAAAAAAATAGGACGTGAGGGTGTATCTCAGCAATGCATTAATGTATTGTCATGAAACTTGGTAATATCTTCAGAACCATGCCCTGAATGTATCCAAGATGTTTTGTGACTGCGCCACCTTGTGGTCAAGAACTGTAACAACTTTCTTTTTTTTTTCTTGTATCATTTGAAAAATTTGTGCTAAATTCACAGTTAATTTTTCCTACAATTTCCTGGAGTATGCTGAAATCAACACACACCAACATCTGAAATTCAAGTGTACTTCCTGTCAACCCTCTTGGATTTTGTTTTTTTGCTACTCCTCCTACAAATTTTGTCCAACACATGTCATCTTCAGAGGAAGCCTCACAAAAGTTATCAAAAGAATTTTGAATATTCCAAATGGTTTGTCCATAATGGGCCAAAGAATCTGACAGCGAAGCCTCCAAACAGGAAGGAAGGCAACCTTTGTAGGCATCTTCAGGACCATGACCTGAGCCTATATAACAAATTTTGTTCTAGTGTCACCTACTAACATGCAAAAAAAAAAAAAAACTAACTGCCATTTTTATACTCCTCATCCAAATTTTGACCAATCTTCAGCAAATTTGGCTCACATCATCTTGAGACATTTACATTTCATTTACGGCATTTGGCAGATGCCCTTATCTTGAAATTGAACTTGATGGAGTGGAAGCTGAGAGCGTTTTCTGTTGAGTTATACATAATATCTTTTTATGCATGCACTTAAAGTTCTTAAAGTGCTTGAACCCTGATAATTGCTGCTTGCAGCTATATTTATTGTTATTTTTCTCTGCTAAATCTCTGATCATGCAGACCAAACTGCGGGTCATGAAACTTGGTCAGTACATCACACTCCCTCCCACTACTCAGGCAAGAGACATAAGCCTGATTGTCCTAATGGTGGCACTATAGAAAAGTGTTTTACTCATATCTTGAATATAATAAGTCGTATAGTGATAATTATTTTTCTCAAGGATGTCTCAAGGACGATTTAGCTCCACACACTTAAATTTTTTGCAAAACCTTTGAGAACTTGTCCTTGGATTTTTGTTCTATCTTCACAATTTTGGTGTCAAACTATTCAGCAGAGTATGACCCTCAGTAATTATCAAAAACATGTTGAAATTTGTAAACAATATGGCATTTCAAACAATTCTAATAAGGCAGATTATAATTTACTCTAACATCTCTACCTCATGACTTTTTGCATGGATTTGCACAAAACTTAAATATATACACCGATCAGCCATAACATTTCATACATACAGTTGTGCTCATAAGTTTACATACCCTGGCAGAATTTATGGTTTCTTAGCCATTTTTCAGAGAATATGAATGATAACACAAAAACTTTTCTTTCACTCATGGTTAGTGTTTGGCTGAAGCCATTTATTATCAATCAACTATGTTTACTCTTTTTAAATCATAATGACCACAGAAACTACCCAAATGACCCTGATCAAAAGTTTACATACCCCAGTTCGTAATATCGTGTATTGCCCCCTTTAACATCAATGACAGTTTGAAGTCTTTTGTGGTAGTTGTGGATGAGGCTCTTTATCTTCTCCGATGGTAAAGCTGCCCATTCTTCTTGGCAAAAAGCCTCCAGTTCCTGTAAATTCTTGGGCTGTCTTGCATGAACTGCACATTTGAGATCTCCCCAGAGTGGCTCAATGATATTGAGGTCAGGAGACTGAGATGGCCACTCCAGAACCTTCACTAGGCCTAGACTAGGCCTTGTGTTTCAGATCATTGTCATGTTGGAATGTCCAAGTACGTCCCATGCGCAGCTTCCGGGCTGATGGGCGCAAATTTTCCTCCAGTATTTTTTGATAACATACTGCATTCATCTTGCCATCAATTTTGACCAAATTTCCTGTGCCTTTGTAGCTCACACATCCCCAAAACATCAGCGATCCACCTCCGTGTTTCACAGTAGGAATGGTGTACCTTTCATCATAGGCCTTGTTGACTCCTCTCCAAATGTAGCATTTATGGTTGTGGCCAAAAAGTTCTATTTTGGTCTCATCACTCCAAATGACTTTGTGCCAGAAGGTTTGAGGCTTGTCTCTGTGCTGTTTGGCGTATTGTAAGCGGGATACTTTGTGGCATTTGCGTAGTAATGGCTTTCTTCTGGCGACTCGACCATGCAGCCCATCTTTCTTCAAGTGCCTCCTTATTGTGCACCTTGAAACAGCCACACCACATTTTTTCAGAGAGTCCTGTATTTCACCTGAAGTAATTTGTGGGTTTTTCTTTCTCCCGAACAATGTTCCTGGCAGTTGTGGCCGAAATTTTAGTTGGTCTACCTGACTGTGGTTTGGTTTCAACAGAACCCCTAATTTTCCACTTCTCAATTAGAGTTTGAACACTGCTGATTGGCATTCTCAATTCCTTGGATATCTTTTTATATCCCTTTCCTGTTTTATACAGTTCAACTACCTTTTCCCGCAGATCCTTTGACAATTCTTTTGCTTTCCCCATGACTCAGAATTCAAAAACATCAGTGCGGCATTGGATGAAAGATGCAAGGGTCTGTCAGGAGTCCAGAAACTCATTGAACTTTTATACACACACACACTAATTACAAGCAAACAGGTCACAGGTGAGGATGGCTACCTTTAATAGCCATTCAAACTCATTTGTGGCAACTTGTTTGCATGTTATCAGGCCAAAATCACCAGGGTATGTAAACTTTTGATCAGGGTCATTTGGGTAGTTTCTGTTGTCATCATGATTTAAAAAGAGTAAACACAGTTGATTGACATTAAATGGCTTCAGCCAAACACTAACCATGAGTGAAAGAAAGGTTTTTGTGTTATCATTCATATTCTCTGAAAAATGGCCAGGAAACCATAAATTCTGCTAGGGTATGTAAACTTATGAGCACAACTGTACATACACTATATTACCAAAAGTATTCGGTCACCAATCCAAATGATCAGAATCAGGTGTCCTGATCACTTGGCCTGGCCACAGGTGTATAAAATCAAGCACTTAGGCATGCAGATTGTTTTTACAAACATTTGTGAAAGAATGGGCCGCTCTCAGGAGCTCAGTGAATTCCAGCGTGGAACTGTCATAGGATGCCACCTGTGCAACAAATCCAGTCGTGAAATTTCCTCGCTCCTAAATATTCCACAGTCAACTGTCAGCTTTATCATAACAAAATGGAAGAGTTTGGGAACAACAGCAACTCAGCCACAAAGTGGTAGGCCACGTAAACTGACGGAGAGGGGTCAGCGGATGCTGAAGCGCATAGTGCAAAGAGGTCGTCGACTTTCTTCAAGGTCAATTGCTACAGAGCTCCAAACTTCATGTGACCTTCAGATTAGCCCAAGTACAGTACGCAGAGAGCTTCATGGAATGGGTTTCCATGGCCGAGCAGCTGCATCCAAGCCACACATCACCAAGTGCAATGCAAAGCGTCGGATGCAGTGGTGTAAAGCACGCTGCCACTGGACTCTAGAGCAGTGGAGACGCATTCTCTGGAGTGATGAATCACGCTTTTCCATCTGGCAATCTGATGGACGAGTCTGGGTTTGGAGGTTGCCAAGAGAACGGTACATTTTGGACTGCATTGTGCCGAATGTGAAATTTGGTGGAGGAGGAATTATGGTGTGGGGTTGTTCTTCAGGGGTTGGGCTTGGCCCCTTAGTTCCAGTGAAAGGAACTTTGAATGCTTCAGGATACCAAAACATTTTGGACAATTCCATGCTCCCAACCTTGTGGGAACAGTTTGGAGCGGGCCCCTTCCTCTTCCAACATGACTGTGCACCAGTGCACAAAGCAAGGTCCATAAAAACATGGATGACAGAGTCTGGTGTGGATGAACTTGACTGGCCTGCACAGAGTCCTGACCTGAACCCGATAGAACACCTTTGGGATGAATTAGAGCGGAGACTGAGAGCCAGGCCTTCTCGTCCAACATCAGTGTGTGACCTCACCAATGCGCTTTTGGAAGAATGGTCAAAAATTCCTATAAACACACTCGTCAACCTTGTGGACAGCCTTCCCAGAAGAGTTGAAGCTGTAATAGCTGCAAAAGGTGGACCGACATCATATTGAACCCTATGGGTTAGGAATGGGATGGCACTTAAGTTCATATGTGAGTCAAGGCAGGTGACCGAATACTTTTGGTAATATAGTGTACATACATATATACATATACATAGGACATGATTTTGAAGTCATGTGAAAAGTTTGGGGAATGGGATAATAATAAGGGGCAGAGCTAAGGTCAGATAATTGTTTCTCAAGAGCTGTATGTCTGACTGGGCTGAAACTTGATATACTGCAATTCTTTTCACAATCCCAATCAGCATGTGTGTCCTGCGCATGTGTGTTTGAGTCTTGATGCACTCCTACAATACAGTAGTTGTATAAGAAAACAAAGTTAATCTAACAGATTTTAACAGGGGTGGGATTAGATTCAAATAACTGTTTCTCAAATCTAATCAAGCTAAAATCTGTTGAACTGAATAGTTGTGCTAATCTGTGAAAGCATTTTTATTGTTGACTAGGTCACTTTTAAAAACATAGTGGCCATCAGCCAATCACATTTCAGCACACACTTCACAGTTTTAGCATTAAGCTACCAACACAAAAATTTAATAGTATAATTTAGTATAATTTAATAGTTTAGTATAATTTAATAGTATAATTAATTTAGTATAATTTAATAATTTAGTATAATTTAATAGTATAATTTAATAGTTTGTCTGTGTGTTTTATACAATTACATGAGAACTAGCTCTCTGTGGACTGGTCTGCACACAGTGCTTGTCCCCCACAATAAATAGTCTTTATTAGTGGAACTTCTGAAAGAAGTTCACTATTGTTATCTTGCATACTTATTATAATTATTATAATTCTTCTTCCACACAAAACTTCGGCGCGTAACTTGTCCCGCACGGTTTGACGTAGACCCTCGGGAGAGGTGTCAAATCGTGCGGGTTGTTGAGGAGAGGTGTGCTATGACTTTTATAAGCGATCGGTTGTGCGGTGGTCGCACAATCGCACAACAACCGGAAAAAAAATCCCATAGGATAACATGGGGTCAAATTTCGACGCGCTGTGGCTCGGAGACGGAACGTCGCAGAGACGTCAGAATCCCGACATCCCGAGAGGCTGGCAGCCTGTGCGAGAACATGCCCCGCAGCGGGGTATAAGTTTTACCCCTGGGGCAATAGAGCGCCCTAAAGTTGCCCATAGAAAATGAATGGGGATTTGGCCCATAGGGATAACATGGGGATCCTGCAGTGAACAAAACTCTGCATCACAAAGTCACAGACACATGACACTCACCACACTAGTAGAGGCTGGCAGCCCGTGTGAGAACCTGCCCCGCAGTGGGGTACATGTCATACCCCTGGGGCAACAGGGCCCCGCACTTGCCCCATAGGGATAACATAGGGATCCTGCAGTGAACATGACTCTGCATCACAGTGACACACACACATGAGAGTGACCACATTCTGAGACACTGGCAGCCCGTGTGAGAACCTGCCCCGCAGTGGGGTACATGTCATACCCCTGGGGCAACAGGGCCCCGCACTTGCCCCATAGGGATAACATAGGGATCCTGCAGTGAACATGACTCTGCATCACAGTGACACACACACATGAGAGTGACCACATTCTGAGACACTGGCAGCCCGTGTGAGAACCTGCCCCGCAGTGGGGTACATGTCATACCCCTGGGGCAACAAGGCCCTGCAGTTACCCCATAGAGATAACATAGGGATTTTCAATTGCACATAACTCTGCACCACAGTGTCATAGAAACATGGGTGAGGGCTCGTTTTACTCGGCCCGCCACTCTGGAGGTGCTAAAGACATGTTAGCTTCGTGCTAGCAACATGCTAATCATGCTAACATGCTAATTATGCTAACATCCCGCCAATCATCTTTCCTCGTTGTCGACATCATATAAATCATATTAGCATCTTGCTACGAACATGTTAGCATTATGCTAATTATGCTAACTATGCTAACTATGCTAACATCCCGCCGATCGTCTTTCCTCATTGTCGACATCATATAAATCATATTAGCATCTTGCAACGAACAAGTTAGCATTATGCTAACTATGCTAACTATGCTTACATCCCGCTAATCCAGGACACATGACGGACGGCTCCGGTGGCGAATGGCGGCCCGGGAAGTTCCACTCACATTTTCTTCAGGAAATGTACATTCTAGTTATTATTATTGTTCTGACTCCCCACTAAAACGCAATGCACAGCCGTTGGTCATGCATGGTGCAGAATTCCTACTGGTATAGCGCAAGTGTTTACCTTTTGTCCTATATCTTGAGAACTGTAAGTCATACATCTGAAATTATTTTTATCTCTTATTCCTTGGCTTCTGCTGAATTCAACTACATCCAGCCCACTAATTTCTACCATGATAGATTTTTTATGTGTTATTTTGCATATGCAAAACCTACTTTTGCAAACTAGTAATAGGACTTTTGACTGATCTTCACAAATGTACACCACCTTCTTAGCAGGACAGAATTTGAGTTTAAACCCTCTGGTTTATATGAATCCCAATCTAGACATTCTGTCTAAAATCTGTTTTTTGTATGTGAAGCTATCCAAAATTATGTGCATGTGTAGAGTGAGGTTTAGGGACATTCTTACCTGAATCAATTAACACCAATAACCGAATCTGAAAGTCGACTAGGATGATTCTAGGACAAAGATGGGCAAAAAAGATGGGCAATTCTGTGAGAATCCAGTGAAGGCATTCAGTTTTTTAACCATACCAGTGTTTTAACGATTTTTAAATTATTTCCTATCTCATTAAACCCATGTTTCCTAGTGTGATTATGATCCCATCTCATCCTAGTGTGAATATTAAACGGAAAGCCATTTAAAACTTTGCCTCAAATTCTTTTCACAGTCCTAATCAGGATGTGTGTCTTGCTCATGTGTGTTTGAGTTATGAGGCACTCCTACAATTTAATGGTTGTATAAGAATACACAGTTCATCTTACAGATTTCAATAGGGGGTGGGACTAGATTGGGACAAACACCCGTTTTTTCAGGCCATAAGTCAAACCAAGCTAAAATTCGGTTGAACTGCATAGTTATGCTAATCTGTAAAATGATTTTTACTGTTGACTAGGTTACTTAAAAAACATGGCAGCCATCAGCCAGTCACATTGCTACACACAATTCGCAGTTTTAAGGAAGTTTTAAGCTACCATCACGAAATTTTCATAGTATGTTCATCTATGGCTGCTTCAATTCAATTCAATTTTATTTGTATAGCACTTTTAACAATGGACATTGTCACAAAGCAGCTTAAAGAAACAAATACATTCAAATAAAATTAAACCAAAATAAATTGTAAATGTGTGAATTTATCGCTAATGAGCAAGCCAGAGGCGACATTGGCAAGGAAAAACTCCCTGAGACGATATTAGGAAGAAACTTTGAGAGGAACCATCCTCATCTGGGTGCTAATGGATACCTGTGGTGCAGTCTGCACATGGTGCTTGTTGCCCGCAGATTGTCTCTTGCAGCTATATTACTTCTTCTTCTGCTGCTTCTTCTGCTTCTTTTTCTTCCCTAAAATGAATCATGCAGACCAAACCATAAGTTGTAAAGACATGAAACTTGGTCAGTAGGTAGTACTCCCTCCCAGACTCAATCACTCCCTCCACCACTCAGTCAACCAGTGGTGGGTCCAGTGATGGCGCTATTGCACCACGTTTTATGTTTTGGTCCATATCTCATGACCTGTGAGTCCTACAATCAAAATTATTGCTCCCTTTGATTCTTTCGATTCTCCCAAACAAAAAAGCCTGAAGAACCATTTAGATCCACGCACTTAGATTTTTTGCTAATTTGCATAATATGTAAAATATACTTTTGTGAAGTAGTCCTAGGATTTTTGGCCTATCTTCACAAATTTGGTGTCAAACAGCTCAGAGTGTGGCCCTCAGTAATTATCAAAAACATGTTGACATTTGTGACATTTCAGCCTAATTTACTCAAACAGCTTGTAACTCATTACTTGTGTGGATTTACACGAACCTTGAATGGCATCTACAGGACAAGATTCTGAGGTCATGGGCAAAGAATGGGGTGTGGTCATACAAAGGAGACTTAGTTAAGGTCAGACAGCTGTTTTTCAGGAACCATAAGTTAGATTGAGCTGAAATTTGGTGTGATGTATCTCGAATACCTTAAGTCCTACAATGAAAATTCTTTTTGCTACTTGCTACTTGTTCTCCCAAACAAAAAAACCTCAAGTGCCATTTAGCTCCACCCACTTAGATTTTAGCTAATTTGCATAACCTTCAGCCAATCAGCTTTCAGCAGGCATTTCATATAATTAACATTGAGATAATCACAAAACTTCATGAATATGCTAATCTATGGTCTCTTTATTGTTCTATATACTCCACAGATCACCGCTTACTGCTATATTTGATGCAACCCTATTGTTTTTTTTTAAATTATTTTTCTTCTTCTTCTTATTATTATTATTCTGATTCTTTGCTGAAACAAATCCTGCATGCTAAACCGTAAGTCCTACAGATGTGAAACTTGGTCAACAGGTAGTACTCTGTGCTTGAGCGCAGGCAAGCAAGATGGGCCCAATCAGCGCTATATAATGGTGGTACTATATCACAAGCATTTATATTTTAGCCCATATCTCAAGAACTGAATCCACTAGAACCACAGCCCACTAATTTCCACCATTATGGATTTCAGCTAATTTGCATAATATGGCTCCACCCACTTTAATTTATGATAAATTAGCATAATATGCAAAGCCTGTGCTAGTGCTAACTAAACTAGTGCTAGAATTTTTGGCAAATCTTCACAAATTTGGTGCCAAGTTACTTAGAGTGGGAAGCTTAATATATATAAAAAATCTGTTGAGATTTGTAAACAATATGGCTGCCTCACATCAATTCATTTTTAAGGAGGTGGAGCCTAATTTACTTAAACAGTTGCAACTCATGACTGCTTGCATGGATTCTCATGACACGAAAGACTTATACAGGATAAGATTCTGAGGTCAATTGCAAAGTTGCGGGTGTGGCTATTTAAAGGGGGCAGGGCTAAGGTCAGATAGCTGTTTCTCAGGAATCATATGTCTTATTCAGTTGAAATTTGGTATGCTGCATCTATGTGCTAATGTGTAAGTGGATTTTTGATGATGACCTAAATACTTAAAAAAACATGGTGGTCATCGGCCAGTCAGTTATCATCAGAAAACTTGAATGGTAGGTTTACAGAAGAATTTTCTTGATCAGTGTATGATTTAAGTATGATCATTACATAATCCATCAGGTCCAAACAAGAGCTAAAATAATCAGAAATGATAAGAGATGTAGTACATTTAGTATATTTTAATCATGAAGATAGTCTTATTTATGTTAAATCAGCATTTACAGCATATGTTTTAACAAGAATATCTGTGTGTGCGAATCAACATTAAGTTTGTATCTTTCTTTTAACCTGTGTAACATTTGTGATTTCTTAAAAAGTGTATTGTTAAGGTTTATGAAGAATATTAATCAATATTAAACATTTAAAAAAAAATAATAAACTAGCTGAATTTGTGCCACAATTAAAGATAAGGTACAGGGGTATTGAAACAATTGTGTACAGGGGAATGATTAAAAGAAAAAATGAGAAAACTCCACCTCTGTTCTAGTATTGTATAAAAGCATGGGCCATGACTGTGTAAATCAGATGATCTAGACATCTTGGCTTTGTTGGTTGTTTCAATAAAGTCTGATTTTAGGCATCCAATACCTTTTGACTTTGGAAAGTTATGTTTTCTTATTCTGAACTGAGGAAGTTTCCCACGGCAGGTTCCAGTAGGGACCCACTACAATATGATGCAATCTTACTCAAATTGCCCACTGGGATGTGTTATTCATGTTTGTGTATACAAAAAAGCATATATGTTGGGGGAAAAAAGGTATAAGCTGAAATTTACTTTTTACCTTTATTGTTTTGCTCAATCAATACAAAATTCAATTATGCAACATTTAGCTCCACCCACTCAAATGTGACAATTTGCATAATATGTGAAAACTACTTTTGCAAACTAGTTCTAGTATTTTTTTATCATTCATAAACAATATGGCCGTGACATGCCAATCAATTCTTGTGAGGTGGAGCATAATTTTCTCAAACAGATTTCATGATTAGTTGCATGGATTTGCATAACACCTGAAAGTTATATACAGGAAAACATTCTGAGTTCATATGCAAAGTCTGGGGTGTGGTCATGCATAGGGGTGGGGCTGAGTTCAAATAACTGTTTGTCAAGAACATTAAGTCCTATTGAGCTGAAATTTGGTAGTGTGTATAATCTTGTGTGCTAATCTTTATACTGACCTTTGATGATGATGACCCGATTACTCAAAACCATGGCCACCACCTTAATCAGCTTTCAGCAGACATTTAACAGGTTTAACACTAACCTTTGAGATTTGCAAAGTAGTGGGACGGAGCTTGATTTACTAAAACAGCTGTAACTGAGGACTGGTTGTATGGATCCACATGAAAATTGCATCTTCAGGCCAATGTTATAAGGAGGGCTGCAAAGTTTGGTATATGGATGTCAACAGTTGGTGGAGTAAAGTTTAATTAGCTGTTTCTCAGGAAGTGAAATCCTGATTGTTCTGCTAGTCTGTAACTGGATTATAATTTCCAATGAGTTACTTCAAAAACATTGCTGTCCTCAGCAAATAGCAATCAGCAATCTTGATAAGTATGTTCTTCTATGGAATCTTTATTGTCTCATGTAACTTGGAAAGAACTGGCCACTGGGGGTGATATTTGCTGAAGGTGCTTGGACTCTGATGATTGCCGCTTATGGCTATATTTTTTGTTTAATTTTTGAGCAGAACTGTGGGAGAATGGCAGAAACAAGAAGAGGTTAAATTCAAACCCCACGGGACCTAGCTAGCAGTGATGCATGTAATAAGCAGGGTCTATCAAATTAAACTGAGCTAAGTAACTAAAATACATGATTCATGTTTGTAAAAGGATATAATTAAGAAATGATACTGTTACAAGCCAACTTTACCTACATTATAGTTCTCATCTGGAGGCTGAAGTGGCATACAACTTTTGGAGAGAACCACATAAAGTTCCCCCCGAAAGTACTGAAATGGCAAGGCCAAAAAAAATTATAGCCATAAGTGGATCATCAGAGTTCAAGCACCTCCATAATTTTGCTCACCAAACAAAAGGTGCCATGTTTTAAGTTGTTTAACACATCTATATGTAAATATCAGTAAATTCAGATCAATCATCTCATCTTTTGATCTCACACCTAAATGTCTTTAGTGTATAGCAAAATCAAAAGAATTGGCCTTACAGTTCCAATACTTTTGGAAGGAACTATATAAAAAAATCCTGTAATTCTTACAACGTTCACCCAATTTGGATGTAAATACCCTCAAACTAATGTGGAAAATCTGCAGTTTGAGCTCATATTTATTGTTTAATTTCACCTACAATATACTGTGGTAGACAGTTAAAATAACAATAACTTTGTCAAAGTCCAAATATTTATGGACCTGACTAGACATTACGAAATAAGAAGACAATAGACAATAAGAAAACAGCTTCAGTTTGATTCCATTTAATTTCAAAGTGTCAACATTTTGTTATCTACATCACAGGTTCCCAAATCTGTTTTCCTTGGTATAACGCACCCACTTCAGAAAGGGCTTGTAATTATCTGACCAGTTGAATCTAATGTATTGGGAGCAGGAGCCTGTGGTGTAAATGGTAGCTTTAAATACTTTTAACTACTTCAAAGATAACTAGTTTTTTTAGAGGAGCTTTTTCTTTCAGTTGTGCAGGTGTGTGTAGTAGTCCTCAGGACATGAAGGCACGTACGCTGCCACGTATCACTCCTCTACAGATGGGGCAGTGTCTCAGGCTGGCCGCACACTCAGAACACACAACCAGGTGACCGCAGGGAATAAACACCATGGACACCGGTTTATCCATACATACTTTGCAGGTTCTTTCCTCCTGAAGCTGCTTCAACTGTTCCTCAGCACTCAGGGTCACCAAAACTGCAAAATGCCCGCACACACACACAGTCATGTCAGGATGCTGCAAGTCACCTGATTTCAGAACTACACTCATTGAAGTATTACTTGATTTGCCTGTTCTTATAAACAACTTGTGTGAATTTCAGGTGCAAGACAGTAAGTGGATAGTAAGACACACAACTTGCAAGGTCACTTCTTATAACATACACTATGCCACAATTTCATATGTGGAAATAAGATTATAAACTGTTCTCATGAATATAATCATGTCCACAAGCACAGTAAACGTGAAACTGCATTAATTTAGACCTTTCTCCCCAAGTGAGGTCTTCAGTTTCATTCCATTGGCACTGCTGCTCTGCCTCACCACAGGCTCTAGAAGAAACAAATCTCACATTCGAGAAGGAGCCAGCACATGATGTAATGTGTATATCTTTTTCTTCTTAGATAGCATCATTTATGTCATGCACTAAATTGCAGGTGCAATTGCTATACCCAGGTCCTGACACAATATTAACTATGAAGCTCTCCATCTATTTTATGCCTGTCTATCTTTTGAAAAGCAGTGAATGCTCTCAGCACCTGTGTTATTATCACTGCCCTGCCTCCCCTCCTCTTCAGCCTGCAGGATGTCAGCCACCAGGTCAGAGACAGAAGTGTAATGGTGGCCGGTGAGCAGGAAGCGAGACTGAACTAGGCTCTCAACTGCTGCTTGGTCAAAACCCATCTGCAGCACCGCCTGCACCACCGGAGAGAACATGGTCTCTGCTGGTGCACTCTGCCCACTCAGCACATCTTACCATTGCATGGGGAGAACACAAACATGAGTGTTTTTCAGTGCATAATAAATGCTCTCTAAATCCTGTGCTCAAGAAAGAACAGAGCTGTATTTTTATAGGTGGTTATAATTAGATTTAAAGAATACACTTATAATGACAGTTATATTGACACACAAATTAAATACACTGATACTGATACAATAGAATGCTACAAGTATGTAGTCTTTAGTACTTGATTTCAGTTAGTTGGACTTCTACTGTGAAAGAAAGATGACATTTTTTTAACACTACGCTGCTTTAAGAAAGCCAGATTAGTCTACCCTCATTTTCTTGTTTTTTGTTCTATTTTTATTGACCTTGTTGTAATATACCCACTAAAACACTTACCATGTCCAGTGGTAATATTTCTTGCAGTCGAATTCTGGAATTCACTCTGTAAACAGAGTTGTCATTAGTCTCCAAGATCACTTGAACTTACAAGTAGTTCATTAGCAAGTGTTACTGAATGAACGATACACACTGCCTGCTCTGTTGTGTTGAAGTGTGACTGCTGCACACTGTTGATGTACTGATGTCCTCTTGACTGGATCAAATACTCACATCTAATGTAAAATAGAGAAAGAAGGAACAAATGAAAGAAAGAAAAAGGAACTTAAGTAAGAAAGAAAATACAGTACCTTGCATAAATATTCACCCCCTTGAACTTTTCCACATTTAATAGCGTTACCGCCTGGTACTGAAGAGGAGTTAATTGGGATTATATGTCATGAATCTACATAAAATCACCTCTTTTGCAATTTACTCAAGACAGCAACTAAAGTAGTTTCCCTATTGATGAAAATACAGCTCTTCAAGATAACATAACCTTAAACAAAAAGTGAAAGTAACCACTTGGGACAAAGTATCTTATCAAAGTAATTTTAATAAAGTGTACTTCCCAACCATGGATATTAAAATGTGTATATTAAAATATTAAATAAAAATGTACATCATCTGTAACAATGTTTTCAGTATTTCAATATGCAGTAAATGGAAAGGTGATTGGCAAGCTAGTACCAAATTTAGTATAATCTATTCAAAAGTCCATTTCAGTTCTAGGCTGTAACACAAAACACAAAATGTGGAACTGTTGAGGTTGGTTTGAATATTTTTGAACAATTAGTTTAGTATTCAGTCCAGTTCTTACAGCCACTGTTTTACTAGGAAGAATTATGTTCTCACATACAAACTGTATGAATCAACAAATTAATAATGTCAGATTAATGTAATACAGTGCTTTTTCATTTAGCTTTGTGTATATATTTATCTATTTGTGTATGCATCTTGTGGAAAAATGTGTTACCGTGGGAACCACTTGGCATGTTCCTGCCACGGATCATCTCCAGGCTCCCAGTTCCTCAAACTGCCGTCACAGAAGAAACACTTCACGTTATCACTATGACCTAAATGAAATGCCAATGAAAGGGCATTAGTATTTGCATTTGTACTGTGATGATATTATTACCATATCAGGGATATGGGAAGGCATTTTACACTGGGGTGCTGGAATTTTAAGCAGCATACATATGGTGTGAGCTATGACGACACCCAAATTAAGGCCAAATAATTTTTCTTTTAACAGAGATTGTGTGTTGATTAAGATAAATATACCACAGCGCAGCTGAATTCTTGAATCAGAAGATGTTGATTAATTTTCATTAGCAGCACCCATTTGAATATTTATGACTGTAAATGATTGGTTATATTAATGTGCTTGTTCTAATACATTATCACTCCTATAACAGCCCATTTACAGTGACTTGTATGGATACTCCACTTAATCTAAGACTAATAATGAACACATTAAAAATGTATTGTTATATCACCAAGAATCACAAATGAAGTTTTTTGTTAGAAGATGTTTATTTAACGTTTATGGAAGTAGTGTCATTGATTTGTAAAAATCAGTAAGTTTACTGAACCACGAGTTGTTCCTGTTATCACTTACTTTATAGCAGCTCTTTACAGCTGTTTCCTCACCAGCCTCTCTTTTTGTGTCTCTCTTGAAGTTAAAAAAAAACCCAGCTGCTTGTCATGTTACAGTGAAACCAGAAAGTGCAAACTCCTCTGCCCTGAAGACTCAAGTCTTGTGGCCGTTCCATAACATTAAATGTAACTTAAATATAAATGTAAATGTAAATTAAAAAGTGCAATTATTATACATTTGGATGGTGACTCATGTCAAATAACATGAGGTTTAGGTTTCAGTGCAAATTTTAAATATAATTTGAAATGTTACATTTAAATATTAAATTTAAATGCTAATGGTAAACATGAAATATGAATAATAAATGTAAATGTATTTATTGTATTGTCTATTGTGCACTGCCACTTCATCTCCCTGAATTTTTGCACTACATATTGTCAATTATGTATACTGCTGTCTGTGACCCTTGTAATGTCACACCAAGGCCTTGGAGAACACTATTTCATTTTACTGTATATGTGTATAAGGCTAGAATGACAATGAAAACTCTCTAACCCTATAACTCCCCGACTCCTACACTACACATTCAGGATTATTCATCTCTTCCGCTGAGACATTTTTCTCATCTATCAACAGAACAGATCCTGCAAGTCACATTGTCCTGCAACCCCCCACCTGCCTGTTAGATCCAATCCTTTCCACAATGCTCCAGACCATCTCACAAGACCTCCTCCCCTTCATCACTAATATCATTAATAACTCCATAACATCTGGTCATGTGCCAAATGCATTCAAGACAGCAAGGGATATTCCTATTCTGAAGAAACCCACTCTGGATCCCTCAGACATCAGCAACTACCAACCGGTATCACTTCTCTCTTTTCTTTCTAAAATCCTCTAATGCACCATGTACAATCAACTGTCTTGCTATCTCTCACAGATCAACCTCCAAGATCCTAACCAGTCTGGCTTCAAAGTGGCACATCCCATCGAAACTGCCCTTGTGGCAGTCACTGCGAAGCTCCATCCCACTAGATCAGCCAAACGATCATCAGTCCTCATCCTCCTCGACCTTATAGCAGCAGTTAATGTGGAATTCATGGCACATGGAAATGTTCTTGCTTCCTACCTGGATGGTCAGTCATATCAGTTGACATGGAGGGGATCTACATCTGCTCCATGCAGACTCTCCAGACAACTCTCAGATCTCACCTTCTGTCACTGCACACAACCTTGAAGTAACCATGGACAATCAACTGTCCTTCTCCTCTCACATTGCTAATCTGACACGCTCATGCCAATTTCTACTTTACATCAGAAGGATTTGTCCATTTCTATCTACACAGGCCACTCAGGTGTTTATTCGGTCCCTGGACATTATAAGACTAGACTACTGCAACTCGCTCCTGGCAGGTCTGTCTCTGCACACTATTCAACCTCTACAACTGATTCAGAATGCAGCTGCACAACTTCTTTTTAAACTTACTAAGTTCTCGCAAACCACCCCATTGCTACGCTCCACTGGGTTCCTGTAGCTGCCCGTATCAGATTTAAAACACTGATGCTTGACCGTGATGTGAAAATGGACAACCGCCCACCTACCTTAAAGCAATTATCACACCCTGCACTGCACCACACTCCCTAGGATCCTCTAGTACTGCTTGACTGGTCACACCATCTCTCAGGTATGGCATGCAAGGAAGGCATGCATCAAGGCTTTTCTCTGTTCTGGCCCATAGGTATTGGAATGAACTTTCCCTAGATGTCTAAACAGCTGAGTCACTTCAAACGGTGACTGAAGACCTACCTCTTCACGGAGTACTTAAATTAGCACTTTATTTTTAAAAATTGTGCTGTCTGTGTGTTTTTATACTATATTACCTCCCCAGCAGGGTTTTCAGTACTCTTAGTCTGTGATCTAGTGAACCAGAATCAGGATGTATTTATTGATAGAGATTTCAATGCACGCTCTGGATAATGCTATATATGTAAATGTAAATGTGAATGTTAAATAAACAGGAGATGAGACAATGAAAGAAGCTACAAAAAGCAGCTGCTTTTGTATCTACTGTTATAGCATCACCTTTATCCATTAGCCTAGCAGTGGAGAACACTACTGTTCAGTGTGATCATACATATGAGTACATAAGATTGTTTATTTTCCGGCTAGGGCAATGACGCCGGCCATTAGGCGGTCCTTCGTTGCTGTCCGGGATGCAGTGAGACGCATTGAGACAAGGCATCTCTGAGACACATTAGACCCCATTCACATCTGTACTTAGCACTATCCACTTATGAGCAGATCACCCAGGACACAGGATATATGCCAGATGTGAATGGGGCTTTAGATGCTCTTCATCCTGGCCTGGAGAAATCTTTGATGATGTAATTGAAATCCATATCTCTAGCCATATCATTTTTCAGGGACATTAACAACCAATTACAATTTAGCTGCGTAGGACCAAATCAGAACAAATGCACTGCATGAAGTTAGTGGCAGTTTTATGAAGAGATAGGGAGTTTTTAGTGACCTAATTAGCTAAATTAGCAAGTAGACTGGACTTGACAAGAAGATCAGGAGAATGAAGAAAATATTAATGAACATTTAAAATTTGATTATGTTCTGGTCTATATAAACAATATTACCTAGGGCAGTTGCCCAATATGAAAAGTCCCCACAGAAGACAGAGGAAGGGGGCCTGATAGGGGCGCGGGGTGGTGGTGGTGGTGGTGGTGTTGATTTAATTATATCTTTCTTTCAAACAAACAAAGTAATGGAGGCCTGTTAGGGGATTTATTTCATTTATGTAGGTTAATTACTAGAGTTATTTAATTTATTTATGCTGAAACATCTGTTTGGGAGTCTGTTGTTTCACTCTTGAAATAGTCACATGGATTCTGCTGCTAAAAATAAAACTACTAATCAGAACACTTGCTTGCCATCTACTGGTCGAAATGTTAAATCATAGAATACATGAAATATATTCAAGAACAGTAGTAATTATGACTAAATTTAATTCAGGTTGTTAGTCATTTTGAAACACAAAATGCCTTATTTAATTCATTGTCTTTAATTGATTACTAATATTGACATTGCCTATCTAAGTTTTTCTGACTCTATGCTGTATGAAAAAACATTCATTTCTTCTTAAACGATATCTAAAAATTACGCATACTGTATTTTAAAAAAAAAGTAGACAGTGAAAGGTGTTCATGTTTTTGCTTGAAGATTCTTAAGGTTGGTAGTTCGATGAATTATGAAACATGATCCATGTGGGAATTAGTGTCTGGGTGTAGGTTTATCTCCCCAGGTTTGTGAGTTGTGGATGTGGGGTTGAGTTACTTATTAACAGCCGTCCCCCGCCCACAGTTTTAAAACATCTGCTATGCCCTTGGTGGTGAATCACAGAAACAGTGGCTGAAAAAGCTTTGAAAACTTAAATCCGACAGATTTAGGCATAGGATGCCTATACGGACCACTGCAGAACGTAAAGCACAGAGGACATGTTTCCAGAATATCTAAGTCCTGACTTTAATTGCAAAAGTGATGCAAGTTCTTCTTTTATTTATTTGTGCACTGGTGGCTCTGCACAGACACAATAAAAGGTGCTAATTTTATTTTAGAGTCTATTTCATACCCAAATAATACCTACAGTGCTGAAATAGCACTTCCAGTTTCAAACAAACCCATCCCCATAGTGTCCATCTTGTTCA